>NC_071992.2:85480600-85788000 GCF_028885655.2 Pongo abelii | reverse complement strand
AAGGCATAAGAACAATACAATGGACTTTGGGGACTTGGGGGGAAGGGTGGGAGGGAGGTGAGGGATAAAAGACTACAAATAGGGTACAGTGTATATTGCTCGGGTGATGAGTGCACCAAAATCTCACAAATCACCACTAAAGGATTTATGTAACCAGATACCACCTGTACCCCAGTAACTTACGGAAAAAATATATTTGTCAGCTGAGCATAGTGGCACACGCCTGTAGTCCCAGCTACACAAGAGGCTGAGGCAGGAGGATCACTTAAGTCCAAGAGTTCTTGGCTGTAGTGTACTATGCCAATTGTATGTCCATGTTAAGTTCAGCGTCAATATGGTGACCTCTCAGACCTTAGGAGCTGGGGACTACCAGGTTGCCTAAGGAGAGGTGAACTGGCCCAGATCGGAAACAGCAGGTCAGAACTCCCATGCTGATCAGTACTGGGATCGAGCCTGTAAATAGCCACTGCACTCCAGCCTGGGCAACAAAGTAGAAACCCATCTCTAAAAAAAAAAATTAGGTAAATACGCACACACAAACACACACACACATATTTGTCAGTGCTATCCCTTCTTCACATCCACTACCAGTACTTCCTCCTTTATCTTACTGTCTCCAGTTCTCCCCTTTAGCCTACCATCCTACATTGTGCTACTTGAAAGCTTTAATGACTCTCGCTGCATACAAGATAATGTTTATTCTCTTTACCATACCACAGTCTGACCCCAGGCCACTTTTCTGGTCTTAGTTCCCACTCCCCTCACAAAAACACTTAGCCATATACAAATACTCCTGGGCATATTATGCCTGTTTATGTCTTTGTTTATATCACCCCTTTCCACTACTTGTCTCCCTGGTAAATTCTTATCTATTTATTCTTCAAAGCCCAGTTCACATGTTACTTATGTCAAGAATGCTTTCTGGGCAAAATTAACTGCTCTTCTCCAGCTTTTGTATAAATTTTATTCTATAATAGCACTTACTAAGTTGTATTGTGGTTTTGTGGAGGCGGGTAGGTGTCTCCTTAAAAAGCAGTCAGCTCCTTAAGTTCACAATATTATTTAATGCCAGTTGCCATAGCAAAACAACTCAGAAATGTTTAACGGCTCAAGTAGGAAATAAATTTATTTCTTGGTCCCATACAGTCCCAAAAAGGTTCCCAGTTAGCCAGTGGCCCTCTGCAAGTAACGATGTATGCTCCTTCCATCTTGTGATTCTACCCTCCTCAAAGCTTTTTTTTCAAGGTTGCATGCTCAGCTCGATCAATCCAGCAGGTAGAAAAGAGCATCGAAGGGATATTGCATGGGAGGTTTTCATGGACCAAGTCTTCTGTTGCATTGGCTGTCAATTAGGTCATAAGCCACCCCTAACTGTAGGGTGTCAGGGAAATATACTTTAACTGTATGCCCAGCAAAATAGAGGAAATGAGTTTAGTAACTAGATAGCCGTTCTCTGATACAGGCAGATACCAGATTCATCCTCACATCGTCACCTCTAGCACACAGAAGGCACTGAATATTTATCTTACATATAATTAATATCTTTAAAGAGGCAAATAGATGAACAGATGAGTAAGAGAAAATGAAGTAGTAGATGTCCATGTCCTCTTTTAAACTCGTGCCCCCTTTTTTCTACTGTGCTGTGATTTTCAAAATGTAGTTTAGAAACCTGCTAGTTTCTGGGCAGTTTCCTTATAATGCTCTTGTTGAAAATATAGCCAGGTGCAGTGGCTCACACCTGTAATCCCAGTACTTTGGGAGGCCAAGGCAGGCGGTTTGAGACTAGCCTGGGTAACATGGCGAAACCCCGTCTCTACCAAAAATACAGAAAAAATAGCCAGGCATGGTGGTGTATGCCTATGGTCCCAGCTACTTGGGAGGCTGAGGTGAGAGGATTGTTTGAGCCTGTGAGGGCAGAGGTTGCAGTGAACTGGGATAGTGCCACTACACTCCAGCCTGATGACAGAGCAAGACTCTGTCTCCAAAAAAAAAGAAAATATAATAGCATGTTATATAATTCGCCCATGACACCAAAGGAAAACAAATGTTATATTACTACTTCCTCAAAAAGTATTCTTGACAATACTGAAATTTCCTCCATAGCACACCAGCCCTAGACCAAGTTAATGAAAGGGGTAGAGATGGTTTATTGAATCTTCTGTCTCGAAGATTTGGCAATCACAGTACTGGTTTATCACAGTTATCATAGAATCATGGGTATTCATTAGAGCTATACCTAATTTACCAGATTAAAGATATGCAGCTGTTGGATGTTAACTGCCATCCAGATGGAACAGGACTTTTTTTTAAAACATCTTATCAAAATATAATATATAAACAGGAAAGATCACATAGCATAAATGTACAAAGTAATGAATTTTCACAATTGAACAAGGCCCATAAGCAGCATTCAGATGAAGAAACAGAACAGTATCAGTGTCCCAGAAATCTCCCTTGTGCTTGCTTCCCCTTCAGTTGAGTACTGTCTTGGATTCCTGGAGGGAATTGATGCCAAGGATTTCAAATATACGAATTCTATTTATTTTTTGTTTTACTGTACTCTGATGGGAATCTGTGTAAAGATTTAAGGGGAAAACTGACAAAAAGAATCAAAAACAGACACATTTTAAAAATGACTACTAGTAAATAATCTTTCTTCAAAATATAAATTCTCATTATGCTAAAGCCTGGATAAAACATTTAATTTCCTGATGACCGTGGTTTTCAACTTCCACTTTTATGAAGTCAGAAAAGCCCAATTGTTTTCAATATTAACATGTAGTATTTTAAGCAAAACCTTTGTTAAGCTAGCTAGTGAAAAGACATTTGACAGAGTTCAACTCTATATAAATAACAGCACTTAAGAGTTTTGTTCAGCAAAAGTTGCATAAATAGAAGGTTAAAATCTGCCTCAGTCCTCATGTATTCATTGGCCAGTTGATCTTGCCTACTTGCCAACTTTGAAAAAATAAAATAAAATGCAGTAGGGACAGAGATAATATCCACCAAGAACCTTGCAGTAAAAAGTAGAAAACTAGAAAGGTTTTTCAGTAAGAATTTGATTCTGGATGTAAACTAGCAAGCTAAGTTAAATTTCTTGAAGAAAAGTCAATCTGACAGTTTTTGATCACTGTCTTGAATTCTCTAAGAGAGCCATCCTTACAAAGTCCACTCTATCACAGAAGTAACAGAACTAGATAAATTTTCTACCTGCTAAATAGGAAGGCCACAGCTGCAGTTCCTGTGATCTTTAGCAAAGCACCCCTGATGTCATTTCCTTTTCTCCTCCTGCCTGTGTGAAGTGACTTTTAACAATTTTATGCAAATTACAGCAGCCACCCAGGTGACTGGAGAATTGAGATTACTGATTCCCCAATTTAAGAAAACCTGCTACTTGTTTTCTGTGTTTATATCACAGAAAAACAAATTGTTTTCTGTGTTTATATCACAGAAAACAATTACTGAGTTCTGTTGTGGTAGGGGGTTAGGGAGGGCTGATAATGAAGAAGGCATTGCAAGCAAGACAGTTTTCAGATGAAGAGTGGGTTCTCCAAGTGAGTTTTTGTAGATTAAAAAGAGAAAGATTGGGGTTCTGTTTGTTAATGCATTCTATGTTTCATAAGATTGTCCACAAGATGTGACACATCGCCACACACAGACACATATTTATATAGTTGGCTGGAAATACACCCCTTGGAATTATTTTCGTATAACATTGAATACTTCTATTAACAGCTTGCAGCAAGTTTAACCAGACAAAAGAGATGATTTCTAACAGCTCTTTAATACCTTGCCATTGGATCAACTATAATATAGTAATTGTTTGCAATATATGAAATATATACTTGGAAACTATAAAAGCATAATAGTTCTTAATGTCAGACATTGGCCTTTCAAAAATAATTGCTTCCATTAGTATCTCATGTCTTATACCTTATAGCTATTATATTATTAGACTTTTTAAAGTCTTTGCAGTTTCAATATTTAATATTAAGGATTTGGTTGATTTTTATATTTATGGCAAAGGAGAAAATTCCCTAAGTTATAGTCATTTCAGTTCTCTTAAATACTTCTATTTAAGAGTTGAATTTTATCAAATGTCTTTTCACTATCTAGGGAGATGAACTTATTAGTTTCCTCCATATCTTTACTATGATTTTCAGGGATCTTATAATATTGGAGCATTCTTGCATTTTTTAATAAACCTTATTTGGTCATGATCTTTCAATGTGCTTTTGGATTCTCTTTGTTAATATTTTGGTTATTATTTTTAGAATAGTAATAAAATTGGGTAGTAAGTATTTTTCTTTTTGTACCTTTGTCAGTTTGGGGCTTTATCTGTTTCTTTTTTTTTTTTTTTTTTGAGACGGAGTCTCACTCTGTCGCCCAGGCTGGAGTGCAGTGGTGCAATGTTGGCTCACTGCAACCTCCGCCTCCTGGGTTCAAGCAATTCTCCTGCCTTAGCCTCCTGAATAGCTGAGATTACAGGCATCCGCCACCACGCCCAGCTAATTTTTGTATTTTTAGTAGAGACAGGGTTTCGCCATGTTGGCCAGGCTGATCTCGAACTCCTGACCTCAGGCCTCGGCCTCCCAAAGTGCTGGGATTACAGGCATGAGCTACCACACCTGGCCTTTTTCTATGCTCCAGGAGAGTTTAAGTACATAGTAGTAAAATTATCTGACCTTTAAATGTTTGGTAGAATTATCCTGTGAAAATACTGAACCTTTAGTTTCTAATGACAATCACACATCTTTTTACTAGAGCTTCACTGTTGCTTATTAATAATGTGGTCCTGTGAGTTAAGCTTAACACAAACAACTTTATGCTTATTTCTGTATACTACTTTTTATAGATTTTTTTTAATATAAGGTTGGCCTAAACGAGTTTTGTATTCTAAATTAAACTATAATCAGATCATCTTGTAGAAAGACAGGTTTACTTAGGCTGGGCCTGGTGGCTCACACCTGCAATCCCAGCTCTTTGGGAGACCAAGGTGGGAGGATCCCTTGATGCCAGGAGTTCAAGGCTGCAGTGAGCCATGATCACTCCACTGCACTCCAGACTAGGTGACAGGGTAAACCCTCATCTCTTAAAAAAAAATAAAATTTTTAAAAACATTTTTCAAAAGGTTTACTTATTACTGTGGCTTCTAGAATCTAAAATCCAAACTTGAAAACATTTACATATCATGGCTAGGCTCATCAGGGTCTCAAGGAAGAGAGACACACATAATTACCTTTAATGGTATAGTTTTGTTGTACAGGAACAAACAGACAAATGACACAAATGATTAGCTAAGAGGTGAAAGTGGTTGCGTCTAGGGAGAAAGAAATTAAGCAGTGGGGCAGTAACAGTTACAAATCTTAGAGGACTATTTGATTCTTTCCTACATCTTATTTTTCAATTTGAGATATTAACTTTCCACTATGAAAAAATCAGAATTGGGTTTTCCTCTTCTCCCACTTTTGAGCACCATTCCTGTCCTCTAACTCTCAATGTCAATGCTGGTTAGATCAGCATTCGGTGTTGATGTTGTTATGACTGTAGACACTATTTACAGCTGAACCGTGTAGTAAACTATCCTTATTTTTCCTGCTTTCCTGCAGTTAGTCATTGTTTTTGCTTTTTATTTTGGATAGTTTTCTGTGTATTTATCACTAATTTAACTCTGAGTATATATATCTTCCCTTAGGGTGTTTAAATGCATCATGGATTCTCTCAATTTAATCTTCTGAAAGAACCTACCCTTTAAGCCTTCCAGCTAATAACTTGCTCCTGTCTGCTTGTTTTCCTCCAGGCCTGGTGCTGGTGTCATCTCAGAATTCCCTGCACTCTCACCTGGGGCTTCCCTTTGCCTCTCTCCAGTGTTGGATCTCCTTTCTCCAGTGCCCCATAACTGTCTTAAAACCGCCTCTGTTTTAGGGGAACCCATCTCCAGTAGCTTCCTGAGAAATGGTGAATTTTTGAGACCTTAGATGTCTAAAAGTATCCTTTTTTCATCTAACTTTATTTAAGGTATTTATGAGTATAGATTCTAAGTTGGAAGTATTTTTCCTTCTCGGTATTGTCTGCAAGGTTTCATTTCCTTCTGGTTTCAATATTGCAATAGAGAAATCTAAAGCCCTTCTGATTGCTGAACTTCTTTGGTCCCTGGCTTTTGCTTTTTTCCTTCTTTTCCACTGTATCCTGAAATTTCACAGTGATTCCTTCATCAAAGGAATCACTACCTCATCAAAGGATCCTACCTCAGCATGCAAAGGTGCCATATTTTGGCAGTAGTGTGTTCTGAGTCCCATCATCAGAAAAAACCCAGAGGAGCTGACTACAGTTTTAGTCAAAGCGAGTCTTTGTCAATCCATGATAGGCCTTTTCAGTCTGGAAACATGTCCTTCAGTTCCAAAAATTTTTCTTGAAGTGCTTATTTTCTCTCATCTCTTTTGCGCTGTTTCATTTACTAAAATTCCTATTATTTTGTTAGAACTCCTGTACTACTCTAACTTTATTTTTTTCTCTCTCATTTTTCATCTTTTTGCCTTTTTACTATACTTCCTGGGAGATTTTTGTTAACTTTATCGCCTAATCTTACTACATGTTTTTATTTCTGTTCTCAGATTTGTAATTTTCAGAAACTTTTTGTTCCCAAAATGTTCCTTTTATACTAACCTATTCTTGTTTCATAGTTGCAATTTCTTCTTTTTTTGCTAAGGATATTATATTCTGTGGGGTTTGGTTGTTTTGGAAATTTTCTTCTTAACACCCTTTGTTTGCTTGTTCATTTTTATTCACTGCCTTCAACATAACTTTCCTTAGATGCCTAGTAATCCTGATTATCTTCTCATGTTTACTAATTGTGTTCTGATGGAAACTACAGAGCTGTTTGGGAGCTCTGAGAATGTGAGGGGGAGTCTTCCATAGGCTTTAGGCCTCACTGTGGGATAATCTGGATGAGCTCTTCAGTTGGGAACTTTCCAACATTGGTATCGTAGAGCCTTTCTTCCTGAACTGGTAAAATAACTTAGAAAAAGACTCTTCTAATCTTCATGTAGCGTAAAGGCCTGGCTGCCAGAATTATAGAATCTGAGTGTGGAAAGAAGGCATAGGAATCTACATATATTCTTGTAATCTTCCTTTTTTTTAGTATATTGTCACTTCCTCCATCTATGCCTCTGTTTTACCCTCTTCAAAGATTAAACCTCCACCATTTCCCTTAGTGAGATTGGGGCACTTCTCAACTCCAAGTGGGAAGAGACTCTGAGGATCTGAATGTTTGTTAAAAAGACTTTCAACAGACTTCTTATTTCAGCCACCTTCCTTCCACTTCACCCTCCACTTGCAGATTTCCTAAATCCTTAGACTTTGAGGAATTCTGCAGTGCAAATCTGATTGGTTCTCAGCTTTCCCTGCTGCTTATTTAGGCTTCCATTTTCTCCTGTCTGATAAGTCACTTATCACTCATCTATATGTCATCACATTTACCCTATTCCCACAAAATATTCCATTATTGGGAAGATTTATTAAGTATATTTCAAGCATGGCTGGGTACAGTGGCTCCCGCCTGTAATCCCAGCACTTTGGGAGGCCAAGGTGGGCAGATCACTTGAGGTCAGGAGTTTGAGACCACCCTGGCCAACATGGTGAAACCCCATCTCTACTAAAAATACAAAAATTAGCCAGGCATGGTGGCGGGCACCTGTAGTCCCAGCTACTCGGGAGGCTGAGGCAGGAGAATTGCTTGAACCTGAGAGGCAGAGATTGCAGTGAGCCAAGATTACACCACTGCACTCCAGTCTGGGCAACAGAGTGAGACCCTGTCTCAAAAAAAAAAAAAAATTATATATCTAGAGATATATATATTCCAAGCACATAAAAACTCAATACTGACTAGAATAGCAGGTAATTATCCTATTAAACTAAATAAAGTATAATTTAAACCATATTCCTTCAGACATTTATTGCTATTTGTTGTGATTTATTTATGTAAAATGTAAAATGCCCAACCCAAAGTAGTGTAAGGATTAAATGTGTAATACGTGTAAATCCCTGAAGACACTGCCTGGTACATGGAAAGCAATCTATTACTAAAATTAACTACTACTAAGTGCCAAGTACTGAGTGTATAAAAATGAAAATGAGATAAGAGTCCTGCCTTTCTGGAACTCATAACCTTGTGAGGTAGAATAGTAAACAAAACAATGTGAAGCCTACAGAATAACATATAATTCAAAGTAGAAGAAGAATATAGAGGCAACGGTGACCAGGACAGAGAATTAAGTCTGTATATTGCTGAGAAGTCAGGGGGGCTTTGCAGAACAGATTATTTGAACTCAGCTTTTTGTTTATCTGGTTTATTGTTGGCATAGTTACAAAACAATATAAATGTAAATAAGAATTTTTGAAATAAAATACCTGTCATACTTTAAAAGTATTATAATCAGTTTTGTCAACAAAAACTGAAAATTGGAGGAAAGGAAAAAGGAAATAAAAGCATGTTAAATTTCTTATATAGGGTAAAATTTATAAAAAACAGCTCTGTCTTAAAATTTTTAATTAGAGAGAAAAAAATAGATTAAAGAGTCTTTTTCTGATTTGCATTTCTCTGATGGCCAGTGATGATGAGCATTTTTTCATATGTCTTTTGGCTGCATAAATGTCTTCTTTTGAGAGTGTCTGTTCATATCTTTGCCCACTTTTTGATGGGGTTGTTAGTTTTTTTCTTGTAAATTTGTTGTTCATTGTAGATTCTGGATATTAGCCCTTTGTCAGATGAGTAGATTGCAGAACTTTTCTCCCATTCTGTAGGTTGCCTGTTCACTCTGATGGTAGTTTCTTTTGCTGTGCAGAAGCTCTTAACCACAATGAGATACCATCTCACACCAGTTAGAATGGCAATCATTAAAAAGTCAGGAAACAACAGGTGCTGGAGAGGATGTGGAGAAATAGGAACACTTTTACAGTGTTGGTGGGACTGTAAACCAGTTCAACCATTGTGGAAGTCAGTGTGGCGATTCCTCAGGGATCTAGAACTAGCAATACCATTTGACCCAGCAATCCCATTACTGGGTACATACCCAAAGGATTATAAATCATGCTGCTATAAAGACACATGCACACATATGTTTATAGCAGCACTATTCACAATAGCAAAGACGTGGAACCAACCCAAATGTCCAACAACGATAGACTGGATTAAGAAAATGTGGCACATATACACCATGGAATACTATGCAGCCATAAAAAAGGATGAGTTCATGTCCTTTGTAGGGACATGGATGAAGTTGGAAACCATCATTCTCAGCAAACTATCACAAGGACAAAAAACCAAACACAACATGTTCTCACTCATAGGTGGGAATTGAACAATGAGAACACATGGACACAGCAAGGGGAACATCACACACCGGGGCCTATTGTGGGGTGGGGGGAGGGGGGAGGGATAGCATTTGGAGATATACCTAATGTTAAATGACGAGTTACTCGGTGCAGCACATCAACGTGGCGCATGTATACATATGTAACTAACGTGCACGTTGTGCACATGTACCCTAAAACTTAAAGTATAATTTTTAAAAAAAAGTCTTTTTCTGACCACCTTCTGCCTGTTAAGAAAGTTTCTTTTAAGCTTTTAGATAATAACTACTAAAATAAATTTTTTACCATTTATTAAGCATGCAACTTTGTGCCATCTACTATGCTAAGCACTTAAATACTTGTCTTTGAAAAGTATATACTGATGCCAGCCTAGGCAACATAAAGAGACCTTGTCTTTACAAAAAAATAAAAATAAATTAGCCAAGTGTGGTGGTACACACTTGTGTTCCCAACTACTCGGGAGGCTGAAGTGGGAGAATTGCTTGAGCCCAGGAGGTCGAGGCTGCAGTGAGCCAGGATCATGCCACCACACTTCAGCCTGGGTGAGAACAGCTTGGAAAACATAGCAAGACCTTGACCTATCTCAAAAATAAATAAACATATATGTATATGTGAGTGTGTGTGTGTGTGTGTGTGTTTGTGTATATATAAAATGATGTAAACATATAATAATGTAGGAAAATACAATATAATAAGTTAAGAATTCAAAAAATCAGGTATTAAAACAATATCACAGTTTTGTTTTTAAAATATAAATATGCATAGAAAATCAAAAAATACATATTCTGTAATAATGAAAGCACTCCCTCTGAGGAATAGAAATGATTGTTGATGTTCATTTCTTTTAAACACTTTCCTTTTCTATTTTCCAAATTTGTTAAAATCGGTGCTTATTATTTATAAAATAAGAAAAATGGTAGGAGGCCGGACGAGGTGGCTCATGCCTGTAATCCCAGCACTTTGGGAGGCCGAGGTGGTAGGATTGCTTGAGTCTAAGAGTTCAAGACCAGCCTGGTCAATATTGTGAGATCCTGTCTCTACAAAAAATAAAAATAAAAATAAATTAGCCAGGCTTGGTGGCCCACACCTGTGGTTCCAGCTACTCAGGAGGCTGAGGTGGGAGAGTCACTTGAGCCCAGAAGATTGAGCCTGCAGTAACCTGTGATCCTGCCTTTGCACTGCAGCCTGGGCAACAGAGTGAGACCCTGTCTCAAAAAAAGAAAAGAAAAAGGGTGGGAAAAGTATTAAATTTTACTTCAGAGTGAGAATCTTGGTTTAGTTAAAGGAGAGAATTTTCTAATGATAATTTTCAGTGGGTTCAAGAAAAAAAAAAAAGAAGCTTTTTAACTCATCTGTTTATTTGTGTATAAAGATAAGGATAGAGAAGAATTTACTTCTCAAAATTTCTCCTAAGCTTGAGTTCATAATTGTTATTATTCCTTATTTCTTCTTTCAACCAGAGTTCTATATACACCTGGCCACACTGATGATCATATGGCTCTACTCTTAGAAGAGGAAAATGCTATCTTTTCTGGAGATTGCATCCTAGGGGAAGGAACAACCGTATTTGAAGACCTCTATGATTATATGAACTCTTTAAAAGAGTTATTGAAAATCAAAGCTGATATTATATATCCAGGTGGGTAATTTTTTAATTTTTTTGTATTTTTATATTTTTAAATAGAGACAAGGTCTTGCTATGTTTTCTAGGCTGTTCTCAAACTCCTGACCTCAAGCAGTCCTCCGACCTCAACCTCCCAAAGCACTGGGTTTACAGGCATGCCAAAGTGGGTAGTTTTTCAAACCTAGCAAACCATTTGTGTCAAATGATGAGGAAGGTTCATTTTGGCTTGTCTCTGTATGTATTTGGCCTTGAAGAGATAACATATAAGGCCAGGCTCAGTGGCTCACATCTGTAGTCCCAGCACTTTGGGATGCCAAGGCGGGCAGATTATGAGGTCAGGAGTTCAAGACCAGCCTGGCCAACATGGTGAAACCCCATCTCTACTAAAAATAAAAAAATTAGCTGAGTATGTTGGCGAACACCTGTAATCCCAGCTACTTGGGAGGCTGAGACAGGAGAATCGCTTGAACCTGGGAGGTGGAAGTTGCAGTCAGCCGAGATCGCACCACTGCATGCCAGCCTGGGTGACAGAAGCAAGACTCTGTCTGGGGGGAAAAAAAAAACATATAAACTACTTCTTTAAAATATATCCCTCTTTGAGAGGCCTAGGTGGGCAGATTACCTGAGGTCAGGAGTTCGAGACCAGCCTGGCCAACATGGTGAAACCCTGTCTCTACTAATAATACAAAAATTACCCAGGCGTGGTGGCGGGTACCTATAATCCCAGCTACTCGGGAGGCTGTGGCAGGAGAGTTGCTTGAACCTGGGAGGTGGAGGTTGCAGTGAGCCAAGATCTGTCATTGCACTCCAGCCTGGGCAACAGAGCGAAACTATGTCTCCAAAAAAAAAAAAAAAAAGAAAGAAAATACACCCCTAAGTCCTGTCTAGCTGTGCAGTTAAACTTAAAGAGAAGGCCAAGAGCCGTAACTTTTGATAAAGATATGAGGGTTATTTTTCAACATACAGTTATTAATAGAACTGTTAAAAAGAAATAAACTTACATTGAAATGGGAAAATATTTTCATTCCATAAACCAGTTATTTTTGTTAACTCGATTTGTATTTGGACCACATTTTAGCTGTGTAACTTTGGGTAATGTTTGACCTCTGAGCTTTAGTTTTTTTTAATTTACAATATTGAAATACCAGTAGCTTCTATATCAACTGTAAAATGGTATCTTTATTTCCATTCTCCGGAAAAAGAAATATGTTAGTGTCTCAGATCTCACTAGACTGTTCTACAATATCAATCTCCCCTTCATCTTAAGAGCTAAGAAATGGCCAGGCGCAGTGGCTCACGCCTGTAATTCCAGCACTTTGGGAGGCCAAGGCAGGCAGATCACCTGAGGTCAGGAGTTCAAGACCAGCCTGGCCAACATGGCGAAACCCCATCCCTACTAAAAATACAAAAATTAGCCAAGCGTCTTGGTGGGCACCTGTAATCCCAGCTTCTCAAGAAGCTGAGGCAGGAAAATCACCTGAACCTGGGAGGCGGAGGTTGCAGTGAGCAGAGATCACGCAACAGAGTGAGACTCCTTCTCAAAAAAAAAAAAAAAAAAAAAAGCTAAGACACAGGACCCAACAAAAAGGCCCAAAAGGAAAAAAGGACTAGGTCACTTAATTTTCTAAGTTCTTCTAACTTGCTCCTAACCAAGCCATTGAAAGATCCATCCATCCAGTATCTTCAACACATTTACACTCTGCGATGAGTTCCTACTGCTGGGGGAATAGAAAACATACAGTAGAGCTGGGCATTTAGATTAATATGATGACATTAAAGGATTGCGGGCTGATAGCTTTGGGGGGGTTTGTTTGTTTGTTTTGCTTTGCTTTTGCTAAAGACAGCTATTTTTAAAGCGAAGAGGGCAGACGTTCAGTGAATTCACATTCAAGCTAAGCTAATGAGAGGCTACCTAGTAAAGATTCTAGAGTGCTTTAGTGAATCCAGTGAATGGGCTTACTAGCACAGCAGTTGTTTATATGTAAATTATGCTCTGTAGCCATAGCTACCATATATTAAAGCCTTCTAGCCATCAGGTTTTGTGTAGGGGCCTTTACAGTTGACATCCTCACCAAAACCCTGTAAAGTAAGTAGTGGTTTCCTTACCACACAGCAGAAGAAACAGCTTAGAGAGATTTAGATACTTCCTCATTTATTAGCCACACAGCAAATAAATGATAGGTCTGTGTCTAACCAGACCCCATAATAGGTTAGCCTGCTTCTGGATATTTTGTTCTCAAATATTTGAGAACATCATTCTTGCAGACTTATATAATATATAATATTAATGTGTACTGTCTTAAAGGGGAAGTAAATTATAGTATAACTTAATCTGGGTTGTCAAAATTTCTGACATACATAAGCCTATACATAGGATTCTTAAAGTTTTACTGTGGGTCTTGTGAATTTTTAATAGAGCTTGGTCATGTACATCAAACTGCTTTTTACATTGTCCTTTTGCAGTATTTTATAAGCTTAGCCTAATGGTCAAGAACACAGAGTGGTTAAGAGATCCTGTCAGAATCCTAACTCCACCCCTTCTTAGCTATATAACTGTGGACAGATTATTTACCCTCCATATGTCTCAGTTTCTGCCATAAGAAATGTGTAATAATTGTACCTACTTCATGGGATTCTTGTAAGAATAATGTATGTAAAACATTTAGGGCAGTGCCTAGCACATAGTGAGCACTCCATAAACATTACCTATTGTTATTATTGTAGTTGCTATTTTTATTGCTGTGTTTTATTGTTAAATTTTTATTCCATATTTTTAGTGTACACAGTATTTTCTATAGATTGTATTTGCTATAATTTTCTAATTGGGGGGCATTGTATATAATTTTTAAATCTCTTTCACCTGTATAGCTTTCCAAATAGTTCATATTTGAGATTTAGTATACTTTTTCGATATATCATATGAATTATTTTTAAATAGAGTGAGTTAGCTTCTGTTGTACTTAGTATTTTTTTATCTGGCTGAAGTAACTCTTATAATTATTTTAATTCAGGACATGGCCCAGTAATTCATAATGCTGAAGCTAAAATTCAACAATACATTTCTCACAGAAATATTCGAGAGCAACAAATACTTACATTATTTCGTGAGAACTTTGAGAAATCATTTACAGTAATGGAGCTTGTAAAAATTATTTACAAGGTAATTTTCAGTTTTCTTATTTGTATGTAGCCACAAATGTATTAGAATTATCTATTTAGTAGACTATAGAAACGATAAACTTATATCCCAGATCAGAAGTTATGCCACTTTTCTAGATTCGAGACCAGCAGCCTAAACTTTCTACAGTGCTAAAATTCAACAAAAACTGGCCTTAGAGAGCAAAGATAGCCATTTCAAGCCATCATTGAACTTTATATACTTAACTATGTAGGAGAAACTGCCTAACTATGTAGGAGAAACTACCAACAGCCTGATGATTACATTTTGTAATAATTTTTGCATTATTCTAGCCATCTTGATTATCTCGTGTCCTAGCCTGCACCAAGAGAGGAGGGGTGACCTGCTAGACACAAATATTGGAATGTTAACAGTGAGAAGTAGTGGCAAAGCAGTGAGAAGTAGTAGCAATGCCAAACAATGAAGAAAAAGAAAAAAAAAATCAAAGAACATGAGTAAAGTTAGTATGTAGGGAAAGAGACTTACACCTCACTGGCATCTGAGAATATCACTGTATTGACAGCACTATATAGCAGTCAGCATAATTCAGTTTTTCAGCAAATGTTTATTAGATGTCTGCTGTGTAGGCAGCATAGCTTAGAGGTTAAAAATGTAAGCTTTTGTGGCCAGGCATGGTGGCTCACCCCTGTAATCCCAGTATTTTGGGAGGTTAAGTGGGAGGTTTGCTTCAGCCCAGGAGTCCGAGACAAGCTTGGGCAACATAGTGAGACCTCATCTCTACAAAAAATTTATTAAATGAGCCAGGCATCATGGAACATGCCTGTGATCCCAGCTGCTCGGGTGGTTGAGATGGGAGGATCACATGAGCCTGGGAAGTCAAGGCTGCAGTGAGCCAACATCGCACCGTTGCACACCAGCCTAGGTGACAGTGCAAGACTGTATCTCAAAAACTTTTATTTTTGAGACGGAGTTTCACTCTTGTTGCCCAGGCTGGAGTGCAATGGCGCCATCTTGTCTCACCACAACCTCTGCCACCCGGGTTCACGCAATTCTCTTGCCTCAGCCTCCCGAGTAGCTGGGATTACAGGCATGTGCCACCATACCCAGCTAATTTTGTATTTTCAGTAGAGATGGTGTTTCTCAATGTTGTTCAGACTGGTCTCAAACTCCCGACCTCAGGTGATCCACCTGCCTCAGCCTCCCAAAGTGCTGGGATTACAGGCGTGAGTCACTGTGCCCGGCCCAAAAACTTTTTTAAAAAAATTAAATTTAAATTAAAATATACAAAGATATTACCCTGTAACCTAATAAATAAATTATAGGGCCAACTCTCTGTAGCATCATGAAAATTTTCTAAGAATAATGTTTACATTTATTCATTCATAAAATATTAATGTGTTTCTGCTACGTATTATTATGCTAAATACTGAATATTCAGTAATGAACAAAACAGATACTGCTACTGGGCCAGGCACGGTGACTCACGCCTGTAATCCCAGCACTTTGGGAGGCTGAGGCGGGTGGATCACCTGAGGTCGGGAGTTTGAGACCAGTCTGAACAACATTGAGAAACACCATCTCTACTGAAAATACAAAATTAGCTGGGTATGGTAGCACATGCCTGTAATCCTAGCTACTCGGGAGGCTGAGGCACGAGAATAGTTTGAACCTGGGATGTGGAGGTTGCAGTGAGCCGAGATTGCGTCATTGCACTCCAGCCTAGGTGACAAGAGTGAAACTCTGTCTCAAAAAAAAAAAAAAAGAAAAGATACTGCTACTGTCTTTATGGTGCTTACAACCTATTCTATCTATAGGAGTATATATAGAATATAAAACAAGATGTATACAAAGTGAAATTGTTAAAAATGTGTTTAAGATAGGCCAGGCACAGTGGCTCACGCCTGTAATCCCAGCACTTTGGGAGGCCGAGGCGGGCAGATCACAAGGTCAAGAGATCGAGACCATTCTGGCCAACATGGTGAAACCCCGTCTCTACTAAAAGTACAAAAATTAGCTGGGTGTGGTGGCGCTCGCCTGTAGTCCCAGCTACTCGGGAGGCTGAGGCAGGATAATTGCTTGAACCCGGAGGCGGAGGTTGTAGTGAGCCGAGATGCACCACTGCATTCCAGTGTGGCGACAGAGCGAGACTCTGTCTCAAAAAAAAAAAATGTGTTTAAGATAAACTTTTGTTACATTTTGCTTTTCTTCAAAGCTTTCAAAAAAATTAACTGTGTTCTTTTTTAAAAAATAGGAATTTTTTTCACCTTCATTTTTCTTTTAGAATACTCCTGAGAATTTACATGAAATGGCTAAACATAATCTCTTACTTCATTTGAAAAAACTAGAGAAAGAAGGAAAAATATGTGAGTATGCTTCCAAATTTTCTTCTATTACCAGCATTTAAAATATTTTTACAGATGCCTTAGTTTCCTTCGAGGAAAAATAATACTCATCAGAGTTCTCCTATGAATATCACTTTAAGTTGGAGGGACAGGCGCTAGGAAGGTCAGTAGCACAGGGCCAGTTGGAACCAAAAGCTCCCATGGGAATTAGAATCTCAGTTGGAATTCCAATCCTTACCCACCAGAATGGCAATCAAAGACATGTAGTAGGAAGATAACTTCTCTTCTCCCAGACCCGAAAACCATGAAGAATTTTACATGTGGTAGATTTGGGAACAACCAAAGGTTTTAAACAGTGGTAAAGGTAGTAAACTCAGAGATGTCAAAGCAGTAATTATGTAATTATTTTCTAGTGTTAGTTTGTCAAACTAATAATCTTTATAGAAATGTAATCCTTAAAATCCAGAATTCTAAGCTTGAATTTGATGTAGAAGCCTTAGCAATGTTTTTACATGTACCGAAAATACCCAACTTTATATTGAGCAACAAAATTATTTTAAGAATGAATGCTTTTTCTAGCCACAAGGTAACTTAAAATCCAGTGCATTTACTTATCTATTGTTAAATTTTTACTCTCTGATTTTCTTTCTACAGTTAGCAACACGGATCCTGACAAGAAATGGAAAGCTCATCTTTAGTTTCAGATTAAAGAAAGCTTTGTTTTATTTTGCTTTGAGAGAATGGTATGTTTTCTTAACTATAGGTTATTTTATAGAGAATATAAAAGTATAAAACATTAAAAATAACCCTAGATATACTTTAAAATAATGTTATATTTATGCTAAAATATGTAAATTACACTATACAACCATATGATAGGTTATTTCTCTAACCTTGGTCTTCTAACGTTTTACCAAAAATTCATAATCTAATAGTTTTTCAGTTTTCAGTAGATTAAATAAAATGGTTACTTTAAAAATAATAAAATTTATCTAATTTAAAGTTGATATTATTTTTGGTCATTAGTTATCTATTACTAGTGATCAGTAATACTGTTTTCTATAGCTACTTTGTTTAACAGCACAGATTTCTATGCACCTTTACTCTTTCCTCAACCCTTGTCTGTATCTGTACATAATTGCTTTGTCTTGATGTTTCTATCAATTATATCATGACTATCTATTGGTTCCATAACTCTGTATCATGTGTATTTTCTTATTCTGGTATACCACAAATGATTGATGCAAATGAATTTTTGGTGATTGAAAAATATTAAATTCCCAATTTAAAGTATTATATGATAAATAATTATTTCTGTAATCCATTAATGTAACCAACATACTTTCCAAGTTTAAATCTTAGTATGTAAATAGTCATCAGCTTATACGTGAATTAGGTACGAAAAGTTTACATTTAAATTAAAGGATTATAAGATAGGGCATTTTTTATATTTTTATATAAGTAGTATTCTTGTATAGTGGTTAGGTTCACAAGGTAGTCCACCAATGCTTACTTAATTTATACAGTTCTCAAACTACAATACTAAAATAAGCCCAGAATCCTGAGTGTATTTTGTTTACTCTTCCCTAAAGAGTGAGACTTAAAAAATTTTTTTTGTTTTATTTGTTTGCTTTTGAGACAGTCTCTCTCTCTGTCACCCAGGCTGGAGTGCAATTGCACAATCTCTGCTCACTGCAGTCTCTACCTCCCAGGTTCAAGCAGTCCTCCCACCTCAGCCTCCTGAATAGCTGGGACTACAGGCACATAGCACCACACCTGGCTAATGTTTTTATTTTTTATACAGACAGAATCTCACTATGTTGCCTAGGCTGGTCTTGAACTCCTGGGCTCAAGCAGTCCCCCTGCTTCAGCCTCCCAGAGTGCTGGGATGATAGGCATGAGCTACCACACCCAGCCAGACTTAAAATTTTTTTAATTTTCTTTGGCAGCTTCACCTCTTTCTGCCTCTTTTCCCAAGGTCCCTAGCCTTTTCATCCTAATACACTTATTCTCATGCTTTGAAGACCTAGACCCATATTCCTAGAACTGGTTCTTATTACAAAATAACTATAAACTCAAAAACAAAAGCAACCTGATTGAAAAATAGACAAAGAACTTGAATAGACATTTCTCCAAAAAAGATATACAAGTGGCCCATAAGCACATGAAAAGATATTCATCATTAGATAAATGTTAAAACCCTGAGATACCACTTCAGGCCCATTAGGATAGCTGTTATTAAAAATTAAAAATTTTTTTAAAAAAACAGAAAATAACAAGTGTTGGCAAGAATGTGGAGGAATTAGAACCCTTGGGCATTGCTGATAGGAACATAAAATAGTGTAGCCACTATGGAAAACAGTATGATACTTCCTCAAAAAAACCTTTAGAATTACCATATGATCAGCAATTTATCTTCTGACTATATACCCAAAAAATTAAAAGCAGCGACTTGAACAGACGTTTGTACATCCATGTTCACAGCAACTTTATTCACAATAGCCAAAAGATGGAAGCAACCTAAATGTCCATTGAAGGATGACTGGATAAATAAAATGTGGTATACACATAACAGCAGAATATTATTTCTTCTTAAAAAGGAGGCAAATTCTGACATGGGCTACAACATAGATGAACCTTGAAGACATTATGCTAAGTGATATTAGCCTGTCACAAAAGGATAAATAGTATACAATAGTACTTATAGGAGGTGCGTAGAGTAGTCAAATTCATACAGACAGAAAGAAGAATGGTGGATATCAGGGACTAGGTGGAAGGGGAAATGGGAAAATAGTGTTTCATGTAAGAAGTTTTGCAGTTTGGGTAGATGAAAAGAGTTCTGGGGATAGGTGGTAATGGTGATGGCAAAACACTGTCAATGTACTTAATGTCACTGAATGATACTGTGTTAGGGTTCTCCAGAGGGGCAGAACCAATAATATAAATGTATATATAAAAGGGAGGTTATTAGGGAGAATTGGCTTACACAGTTACAAGACAAAATCCCACAATAGGCTATCTGCAAGCTGGGGAAAAAGAGAAGCCGGTAGCCTGGCTCGGTGCAAGTCCAAAAGCCTCAAAACCAGGGAAGCCGACAGTGCAGCCAAGGCTGAGGCCAAAGGATTTATTCTTTTTGTGTGTGTGACAGAGTCTCACTGTGTTGTCCAGGCTAGAGTGTAGTGGGGCGATTTCAGCTCCCTGCAACCTCTGCCTCCTGGATTCATGCGATTCTCCTGCTTCAGCCTCCCGAATTGCTAGGATTATAGCCCCAGCTAATTTTTGTATTTTTAGTAGAAACTGAACTGGTTCTTATTAGAACTATATTTTTAGTTTCACCATGTTGACCAGGCTGGTCTCAAACTCCAGGATTCATTCTTGATATGCCTCTCTTCCTCCTCTTGTAACCAAATCTTCACCAAGTACCTAATGCCTGTTCCACCTCCAGAATGTATCACTACCTCTTACCCCACCAATACTCCTTAGTCCAGGCCATGGTCCTCTCTTGCCTGAACTAGTGCAATCAATTCTGGGCTTCTTACTTCTATTCTTGGAGGAAGTTGGGGAACAGGGGTGAGAAGGGCATTCTGAGCTGAGGAAATCTTACGTAAAAGCCATGGAATCATTGTCTTTTTATAGTACCGTGGCCCACTTCAAATATTGCAGGCTGCAATTAGATATATTGGAAGAGGGGTGATAATGGAAGGCTAGTACATTTATTGTTTATTGAAAGAGTCTAGCAACTGAGAGCTTTAACCAAAACAATGGCATTCATTAAATGTCTGCTTTGTCCTGGGTACTGGGCCAGGCCCTGGGGATACAAAGGTAAACAAAAGAAGCTCATATTTTAGTTATGAAGACATACAATTACCATGTGCTAGAGTAAAGGAAGAGGAGCTAACCTGGCTGGGTCATAGAAAGCTGCTTAGAGGACCCTGAGCTCAGTCTTAAAAGATGAGTACATGGTAGGCAGATGAAGTTAGGGGTATTTGTATGGGAGACAAGAGGAATTGTTCCAATTGGAGGAAATCGTGTATGCACATAAACAGATATGGCAGAGCATCATTTGGTTGGGGAACTAATTTATACAACTAGAATTTATGGTATTGTGTGTTGAGGCCATAGGGATAACAAGAATCTTATGGGAACACAGAATTCACACAGGAAGCAACGTATTGTCATCCAGCCGTGCTTCATACAGATTGGAGTATATATACTTTAGGAATTGGAAAGCAGTTCAGGTTCTGGGGCAATTCTAGTGTTATTTTGTTGTATCCTCACAGCAAGAGTTGGCCCTCTTCTATTACCGTGATTTCATTCCTCTATTCATTTCCATTACTTCAATCACTTTACCTTCCATTCAGAACACCGGAAGTTTTGGCTGACTCATTTTCTGTTTATTCAAGAGTTTCCAAAGCCCGCTTGTTGTCACCTCTGCCTTCTCTCTGCATATCTTTAGCCTCTGTTTGGCAACTGAGTAGCCCTCTTCGTGTCTCAGGTACTGATCTCCTCATAGAAAACAATCTGATTGGTGTGTTTGTTCTCCGTTTGAGAGAATTTTCTTGCCACACTTTCTTATATGTTACTGACCAGCCTTTATGCTGACTGCTCTGGACCAATCATCTGGGACCAGAAGTTTTATCAGAAGGGGACAGGGACCCCATTGAACAGAGGCAGTGGGGAGCATAAGCATTCTGAGATTTGGTCTTTTCAGTATAGTGGGGGAAGGAAAAAAACAGAAGAGGTATCAAGGATTCTAGAATAGGGGATGATAGGATAAATATTTAAGAAGAGGAATAGCACTTAGAAACCTATTAGATATTGAGAGATGGGGGATCAGGCAGAAAGAGAGAAGTCTGGAAGAGCTATAGATTTCTGGCTTGGGCAGCTGGGTAGATGTTGGTAGCCAGATTGAGAGAATAGAGGAAATGGGACAGGTAGAGTACAGAAGAGAAGAAAGATGCATTTTACTACAGATACAAGTTTGAAGTACCAGGAAACATCCAAAGGGAGATACCTAGTAGGCACTGAGATATATGGAACTGGAGCTAAGCAGATAAGATATATTTTGTTACAGGTAACAGAAACTTATTTCAACAAGCTTAAGCAAAAGGGGAAGTTGGTTGGCACATGTAACCAACCTGAGAAGAACAAGGGTAGAGCAGAGCCAGACCTGTGAACAAGAACAGATGTTTACATCCCATCAATACAACCCCACACCTCTCGCCTCTATTTATCTTTGCAGGTAAGAGATCCCACAGTCAACTGGGTTCTTCACATGATGAAGGACGTGGACATGGTTATGGGAGCTCTGGGCTCATGTTACTTTTTTTTTTTTTTTTGGAGACAGGATCTTGCTGTATCACCCAGGCCGGAGTGCAGTGCCACAAACATGGCTCACTGCAACCTCTGCCTCCCGGGCTTGAGTGATCCTCCTGCCTTAACTTCCCCAGTAGCTGGGACCACAGGTGCAGGCTACCATGCCTGGCTAATTTTTATTTATTTTTTTTTTGTAAAGATAAAGTCTTGCCATGTTGCCCAGGCTGGTCTTGAACTGAGCTCAAGCAATCCTCCTGCTTCAGTCTCCCAAAGTGCTGGGATTACAGTCATGAGCCCCCATACCTGGCCTCTAGGCTCATATTCTCACCACTCTATAACCAGCAGAAAAAGCTGGTTTGTCTAGCTTCCAGATGAAAAATCCTAGGGGAAGAATTCAGTGATCTATACTGGCTCATTACCCATTCCTTAGACCAGTCCCTGTGGTCAAGGAAACATTAGGTACTGTATTTAGCCCAGCTACCCCGTGGCTGGAGTGAGCAAAATCTGTTCCCAGAAGAAGACTGTCACAGGAAGATTCTGGACGAATATAGTTACCTTACTAAATAACTTTGCTTTCTTTCCAATTTGTGTAAAATATATAATAAATAAATCCAATTTTTCTGCAGCAATTTACAGAATGACTGGGTCAACTCTGTGCAACGTTAATCCTTTCTGTGTATTTCTCTTGCGACTTTGAGTATTTTGAAGTCATCTCTCCAGAAAAAGTTAGTGAAGTGGTTGGTAGCAGGGAAGATAGAATCCTGGAGAACATGTGAAAAGTATCAAAGGCAGATAGTCTTATTTCTGCCACTGCTGTTTATCAGTGGCCCCTCCAAAGTCTGTGCTTATAAACATATCACATCAAAATGAGACCTGCCGCCAATTTTCAAGGAATGTTGGAGAAGGAAAACTCTCATTATATCAGTCTTTCCCTCCTATTCTATTTTTGGGGGTGCTTGGAAGGATACTTTTGCTTTAATTTTTATTTTAAAAAATAGAGATGGGGTTTGCCATGTTGCCCAGGCTGGTCTAGAACTCCTAGACTCAAGCTATCCACCAGCGTTGGCCTCCCAAAGTACTAGGATTATAGGCATGAGCCACCACACCCAGCCAATACTTGTGTTTTGTTAGGGGATATATGTTCAGTATTTGAAATATTGGGGGATCTGTCCCAAGATGGCCGAATAGGAACAGCTCCGGTCTGCAGCTCCCAGTGTGATCGACGCAGAAGATGGGTGATTTCTGCATTTCCAACTGAGGTACCTGGTTCATCTCATTGGGATTGGTTGGACAGTGGGTGCCGCCCACGGAGGGCAAGCTGAAGTGGGGCAGGGTGTCGCCTCACCCAGGAAGTGCAAGGGGTCGGAGGATTTCCCTTTCCTAGCCAAAGGAAGCCGTGACAGACTGTACCTGGAAAAATGGGACACTCCCACCCAAATACAGCAATTTTCCCAAGGTCTTAGCAACCGCCAGACAAGGAGATTCTCTCCTGTGCCTGGCTCGGTGGGTCCCACACCCACGGAGCCTTGCTCACTGCTTGCACAGCAGTCTGAGATCAAACTGCGAGGCAGCAGCTTGGCTGGGGGAGGAGCATCCACCATTGCTGAGGCTTGAGTAGATAAACAAAGCGGCCAGGAAGCTCGAACTGTGCAGAGCCCACCACAGCTCAGCAAGGTCTACTGCCTCTAGACTCCACCTCTATGGGCAGGGCTTAGCTGAACAAAAGGCAGCAGACAACTTCTGCAGACTTAAACATCTGCAGCTCTGACAGCTCTGAAGAGAGCAGTGGTTCTCCCAACATGGTGTGTGAGCTCTGAGAATGGACAGACTGCCACCTCAAGTGGATCCCGGACCCCCGTGTAGCCTAACTGGGAGACACGTCCCAGTAGGGGCCAACAGACACCTCATATAGGCAGGTGCCCTTCTGGGACGGAGCTTCCAGAAGGAAGGATCAGGCAGCAATATTTACTGTTCTGCAATATTTGCTGTTCTGCAGCCTCCACTGCTGATACCCAGGCAAACAGGGTCTGGAGTGGACCTCCAGCAAACTCCAACAGACCTACAGCTGAGGGACCTGTTAGAAGGAAAACTAAAAAACAGAAAGGAATAGCATCAACATCAACAAAAAAGACATCTACACCAAAACCCCATCTGTAGGTCACCAACATCAAAGACCAAAGGTAGATAAAACCACAAAGATGGGGAGAAACTAGAGAATAAAAGCTGAAAATTCTAAAAATCAGAGCACCTCTTCTCCAAAGGATCACAGCTCCTCGCCAGCAATGGAAGAAAGCTGGGTGGAGAATGACTTTGACGAGTTGACAGAAGTAGGCTTCAGAAGGTTGGTAATAACAAACTTCTCTGAGCTAAATGAACATGTTCGAACCCATCGCAAGGAAGTTATCAACCTTGAAAAAAGGTTAGATGAATGGCTAACTAGAATAAGCAGTGTAGAGAAGAACTTAAATGACCTGATGGAGCTGAAAACCATGGCAAGAGAACATCGTGACACATGCACAAGCTTCAATAGCCAATTCGATCAAATGGAAGAAAGGGTGTCAGTGATTGAAGATCAAATTAATGAAATAAAGTGAGAAGACAAGGTTAGAGAAAAACGAGTAAAAAGAAATGAACAAAGCCTCCAAGAAATACAGGACTATGTGAAAAGACCAAATCTACGTTTCATTGGTGTACCTGAAAGTGATGGGGAGAATGGAAGCAAGTTGGAAAACAGTCTTCAGGATATTATCCAGGAGACCTTCCCCAAGAGACAAAGAAGGCCATTACATAATGGTAAAGAGATCAATTCAACAAGAAGAACTAACTATCCTAAATATATATGCACCCAATACAGGAGCACCCAGATTCATAAAACAAGTTCTTAGAGACCTACAAAGAGACTTAGACTCCCACACAATAATAATGGGAGACTTTAACACCCCACTGTCAATATTAGATCAATTAGTCAGAAAATTAACAAGGATATCCAGGAATTGAACTCAGCTCTGCACCAAGCAGACCTAATAGATATTAACAAAACTCTCCACTGCACATCAACAGAATATACATTCTTCTCAGCACCACATCACACTTATTCCAAAATTGACCACATAATTGGAAGTAAAGCACTCCTCAGAACAGATATCACAGCAAACTGTCTCTCAGATGACAGTGCAATCAAATTAGAACTCAAGATTAAGAAACTCACTCAAAACCGCTCAACTACATGGAAACTGAACAACTTGCTCCTGAATGACTACTGAGTAAATAACGAAATGAAGACAGATATAACGATGTTCTTTGAAACCAATGAGAACAAAGACACAATGTACTGGAATCTCTGGGACACATTTAAAGCAGTATGTAGAGGGAAATTTATAGCACTAAATGCCCACAAGAGAAAGCAGGAAAGATCTAAAATTGACACCCTAACATCACAATTAAAAGAACTAGAGAAGCAAGAGCAAACACATTCAAAAACTAGCAGAAGGCAAGAAATAACTAAGATCAGAGCAGAACTGAAAGAGATAGTGACACAAAAAAACCTTCAAAAAATCAATGAATCCAGGAGCTGGTTTTTTGAAAACATCAACAAAATTGATAGACCACTAGCAAGACTAATGAAGAAAAGAGAGAAGAATCAAATAGATGCAATAAAAAATGATAAAGGGGATATCACCACCAATCCCACAGAAATACGAACTACCATCAGAGAATACTATAAACACCTCTACACAAATAAACTAGAAAATCTAGAAGAAATGGATAAATTCCTGGACACATACACGTTCCCAAGACAAAACCAGGAAGAAGTTGAATCTCTGAATAGATCAATAACAGGCTCTGAAATTGAGGCAATAATTAATACCCTACCAACCAAAAAAGTCCAGGACCAGATGGATTCATAGCTGAATTCCACCAGAGGTACAAAGAGGAGCTGGTACCATTCCTTCTGAAACTATTCCAATCAATAGAAAAAGAGGGAATCCTCTCTAATTCATTTTATAAGGCCAGCATCATCCTAATACCAAAGCCTGGCAGAGACACAATAAAAAAAGAGAATTTTAGACCAATATCCCTGATGAACGTCGATGCGAAAATCCTTAATAAAATACTGGCAAACCGAATCCAGCAGCACATCAAAAAGCTTATCCACTGCGATCAGGTTGGCTTCATCTCTGGGATGGAAGGCTGGTTCAACATATGCAAATCAATAAACATAATCCATCACATAAACAGAACCAACAACGAAAACCACGATTGTCTCAATAGATGCAGAAGAGGCCTTCGATAAAATTCAACAACGCTTCATGCTAAAAACTCTCAATAAACTAGGTATTGATGGAACATATGTCAAAATAAGAAAAGCTATTTATGACAAACCCACAGCCAATACCATACTGAATGGGCAAAAACTGGAAGCATTCCCTTTGAAAACCGGCACAAGACAAGGATGCCCTCTCTCACCACTCCTATTCAACATAGTGTTGGAAGTTCTGGCCAGGGCAATCAGGCAAGAGAAAGAAATAAAGTGTATTCAATTAGGAAAAGAGGAAGTCAAGTTGTCCCTGTTTGCAGATGACATGATTGTATATTTAGAAAACCCCATTGTCTCAGCCCAGAATCTCCTTAAGCTGATTAGCAACTTCAGCAAAGTCTCAGGATACAAAATTAATGTGCAAAAAACACAAGCATTCCTATACATGAGTAACAGACAAGCAGAGAGCCAAATCATGAGTGAACTCCCGTTCACAATCGCTACAAAGAGAATAAAATACCTAGGAATCCAACTTACAAGGGATGTGAAGGACCTCTTCAAGGAGAACTACAAACCACTGCTCAACGAAATAAAAGAGAACACAAACAAATGGAAGAACATTCCATGCTCATGGGTAGGAAGAATCAATATCGTGAAAATGGCCATACTACCCAGGTAATTTATGGATTCAATGCCACCCCCATCAAGCTACCAATGACTTTCTTCACAGAATTGGAAAAAACTAATTTAAAGTTCATATGGAACCAAAAAAGAGCCCACGTTGCCAAGACAATCCTAAGCCAAAAGAACAAAGCTGGAGGCATCACGCTACCTGATTTCAAACTATACCACAAGGCTACAGTAACCAAAACAGCATGGTACTGGTACCAAAACAGATATATAGACCAATGGGACAGAGCAGAGGCCTCAGAAATAACGCCACACATCTACAACCATCTGATCTTTGACAAACCTGACAAAAACAAGAAATGGGGAAAGGATTCCCTATTTAATAAATGGTGCTGGGAAAACTGGCTAGCCATATGTAGAAAGCTGAAACTCGATCCCTTCCTTACACCTTATACAAAAATTAATTCAAGATGGATTAAAGACATAAATGTTAGACCTAAAACCATAAAAACCTCAGAAGAAAACCTAGGCAATACCATTCAGGGCATAGGCATGGGCAAGGGCTTCATGACTAAAACACCAAAAGTGATGGCAACAAAAGCCAAAATTACAAATGGGATCTAATTAAACTCAAGAGCTTCTGCACGGCAAAAGAAACTACCATCAGAGTGACCAGACAACCTACAGAATGGGAGAAAATTTTTGCAATCTACCCATTTGACAAAGGGCAAATATCCAGAATCTACAATGAACTCAGACAAATTTACAAGAAAAAAAAACCCCAAAAGTGGGCAAAGGATATGAACAGACACTTCTCAAAAGAAGACATCTATGCAGCCAACAGACAAATGAAAAAATGCTCATCATCACTGATCATCAGAGAAATGCAAATCAAAACCACAATGAGATACCATCTCATGCCAGTTAGAATGGCAATCATTAAGAAGTCAGGAAACAACAGATGCTGGAGAGGATGTGGGGAAATAGGAATGCTTTTACACTGTTGGTGGCAGTGTAAATTAGTTCAACCATTGTGGGAGACAGTGTGGCGATCCCTCAAGGATCTAGAATTAGAATTACCATTTGACCCAGCAATCCCATTGCTGGGTATATACCCAAAGGATTGTAAATCATTCTACTATAAAGACACATGCACACATATGTTGATTGCAGTACTATTCACAATAGCAAAGACTTGGAACCAACCCAAATGTCCATCAATGATAGACTGGATTAAGAAAATGTGGCACATACACACCATGGAATACTATGCAGTCATAAAAAAGGATGAGTTCATGTCCTTTGCAGGGACATGGATGAAGCTGGAAACCATCATTCTCAGCAAACTATCACAAGGACAGAAAACCAAGCACCACATGTTCTCACTCATAGGTGGGAATTGTTCAACTGAACAATTGGACACAGGGCAGGGAACATCACATACCGGGGCCTGTTGTGGGGTGGGAGGCTGGGGGAGGGATAGCATTAGGAAATATACCTAATGTAAATGACGAGTTGATGGGTGCAGCAAACCAACATGGCTTATGTATACCTGTGTATCAAACCTGCATGTTGTGCACGTGGACCTTAGACCTTAAAATATAATAATAAAAAAAGAAATATTGGTTGTGAAAGTCTTGGTTCCACCTGCATTGGTGCCTTTTAAAACAAATTTGGAATTAAAGTCACTAGGGGAGGGGGAAGGGGGCACATACAAGTGGACTTACTTGTGTATGCAGAATATATCTCTGGAAAGATATCAAAAATATTAAAAGACCAATAACATTGGTTCCCTCCCAGGAGGAGAACTTTTAAGTGGCTAAGGGATGGAGGATAGGACTGGAAATTTTACAGTATACCCATTTATATCTTTTGGAATTGAATTATTTGAATGTATTGCCTATTTAAAGTATAAATAATAAAACATTTTAATGAAAATTAAAGGCCTGAGCTGTCTCATAGAATCTAATGGGGAAGTAGATGACCACTGGGAACTAGTGAGAACTAGTCTACAGTGAGGAGTTTATGATAAGAGGTCTGGGTTAGAGATAGAGATTGGGAAGTCATCAGCACTGAGGCTGCAATTGAAGCAATGGGTGAGTGTGTGTAGACAACCTTGGGGTGGATACAGTAGTCCCCCGTTATCTGCAATTTCACTTTCTGCAATTTCAGTTACCCACAGTCAACTGGGTCCAAAAATAGCTAAGTACAGAACAATAAGATATCTTGAGAGAGAGAGACCACAGTCACATAACTTTTATTACAGGATACTGTTTTAATTATTCTACTTTATTATTGTTAATCTTACTCTGCCTAATTTATAAATTAAACTTTATCATAGGTATGTATGTATAGGAAAAAAACAGCAATGTATATATAAGGTTTGATGCTATTTGGTATGCAGTTTCAGGTGTCCACTGGGGATCCTGGAATGTATCCCCAACAGTTAAGGGAGGACTACTGTATATAGGAAAAGAAGCTACCAAAGAAGATTAGAAAGATTGAATCAAGCACAGGACAATCACTGGGGGAGTAGTGTTTATCAGACAAGAGAGGAGTCTGAAAAAGGAAGGTCAACAGTAGTAAATGAGGACTCTATTTTATGTGCTGCTTATGCTTATTTTGTCCATTATTGGATGATATAACATTAAATTATCAACAAAGTGCTTGTTACCAGTTTTATCCGGAGAAATTACTCATAATGCTAAATTTTAAACATTCTGAATCCCCAACAATCCACATTAAAAGCCATTAACATTATGTACAGTTTTTTAAAACATTAAGCATTATTCTTTCAAATAATGCTTATTATTATTGCTACTCCTTTCCCAGACCCAATAAAAAATAATAAGTATATAGAGGTATATATTCAAATAATAGTAAAAGAGGCTAGGCATGGTAGCTCACACCTGTAATTCCAGCACTTTGGGAGGGTCAGGCAGGAGGATCACTTGAGCTCAGAAGTTCACAAGAAGCCTGGGCAACATAGTGAGACCTCCTCTCTACTAAAATTAAAAAAAAAAAATTAGGTGGGCATGATGGTGCTCCTGTAATCCCAGCTACTGCAGGGGCTAAGGTGGGAGGATCCCTTGAGCCTGGAAGCTTGAGGCTACAGTGAGCTGTGATCATGCCACTGCACTCCTGCCTGGGCAACAGAGTGAAACTTTGTCTCAAAGGGAAAAAAAAAAAAAGGAAAAGAAAAATAGCCCTATGAAAAAGCTTTGGAAAATAAAAACATATATAACCAAAATACACAGAAGTTTGAAAAACAAAGTTGAGAAATTTTTTAGAAATAGAACAACAAAAAACAAAAATGGAAAAGAGAAAAGACAGAAGAATTTAGGAGGCAAGCTGGAAGTACAATATTAACGTAATGAGTCCCCCCCAAAAAAGAACTGAAAATAGGCAGAAATTATCAAAGAAGAAATATAAGAAATTTTCCCAGACCTGCAAGATGAGTCTAAATTGAAAGGGTCTACTTAATACCCAACAACGTAAAAAAGATAAAACAATCCAAACCAAGACATACCATTGTGAAATTTCAGAACATCAGAAATAAGGAGAAGCTCTTAAGAGATTGTAGGTTGTAGGTGTGGTGGTAGGATTAGGCATTTGTAATCACTTAGAAGGGAACACAAATCAAAATGGCACTGACGTTTTCAGTGCTCAATGGGTATTAGGGCAGAAGGCCTTCAAAAATCTGAGGGAAGGCTGGGTGCAGTTGCTCACACCTGTAATCCCGGCACTTTGGGAGGCCAAGATGGGAGGATTGCTTGAGGCCAGGAGTTTGAGACCAGCCTGGCCAACATAGCAGGACCCCATCTCAAATAACTAATGAATTTTAAAAATCTGAGGGAGAAATTATTTGCATCCTAGAAATGTATAACCAAACAATTAATCATGTGTGAATGTAAGGACTCAAAAATTGTATCTGCCATGCAACTCTCTTTAGAGAACTGCAGGATGATAATACTCTAGAAAAATGGGGAAAAAGGAAAGCGCAAAATAGAAATAGTAAATCCACCACAGAAAAACGCCAAGAGGAAGTTATAAGACAAAGGTGTGCCCAGAGCCTTCTCCAGATTGGAGCGGGAGGAAGGGGGAGCTTCAGAGAGAGAGATCTCCAGGGGGAAAAATGGAACCAATATATTTTCTGATATATTTGAGCACTGGGAGTAAAAAAAACTGCTGGTGGTCATACAACAGCTCTAGTTGAACAACTGAAATAATGAGTTCATAGAAAACTATGCAGGTAGAAAATATGAGACAATTGTTTATTCCAGAAAACTAAAGTAGTGCAAGCAAGGAAATAATCATGAAATATTTTCTGCCTCTGCATTTTTTCTTAGGAAATAGTGTTAACACTGACCAAAAAATGGTGATATAGGATAACAGGAGATAGGAAGTGGGAGGTTAAGAATACTAAATCATGGATGGCTGAATAGGAATAGCTCCGGTCTACAGCTGCCAGCGTGAGCGACGCAGAAGACTTGATTTCTGCATTTCCGTCTGAGGTACCGGGTTCATCTCACTAGGGAGTGCCAGACAGAGGGCGCAGGTCAGTGGGTGCACGCACCGTGTGCGAGCCGAAGAAGGGCAAGGCATTGCCTCACTCAGGAAGTGCAAGGGGTCAGGGAGTTCCCTTTCCTAGTCAAAGAAAGGGGTGACAGACGGCACCTGGAAAATCGGGTCACTCCCACCCGAATACTGCGCTTTTCCGACGGGCTTAAAAAACGGCACGCCAGGAGATTGTATCCCACCCGCACCAGGCTCAGAGGGTCCTACGCCCACGGAGTCTCGCTGATTGCTAGCACAGCAGTCTGAGATCAAACTGCAAGGCGGCAGCAAGGCTGGGGGAGGGGTGCCTGCCATTGCCCAGGCTTGCTTAGGTAAACAAAGCAGCCTGGAAGCTCGAACTGGGTGGAGCCCACCACAGCTCAAGGAGGCCTGCCTGCCTCTGTAGGCTCCACCTCTGGGGGCAGGGCACAGACAAACAAAAAGACAGCAGTAACCTCTACAGACTTAAATGTCCCTGTCTGACAGCTTTGAAGAGAGCAGTGGTTCTCCCAGCACGCAGCTGGAGATCTGAGAACGGGCAGACTGCCTCCTCAAGTGGGTCCCTGACCCCTGACCCCTGAGCAGCCTAACTGGGAGGCACCCCCCAGCAGGGGCAGACTGACACTTCACACGGCCGGCCAGGTACTCCAACAGACCTGCAGCTGAGGGTCCTGTCTGTTAGAAGGAAAACTAACAAACAGAAAGGACAGCCACACCAAAAACCCATCTGTACATCACCATCATCAAAGACCAAAAGTAGATAAAACCACAAAGATGGGGAAAAAACAGAGCAGAAAAACTGGAAACTCTAAAAAGCAGAGCACCTCTCCACCTCCAAAGGAACGCAGTTCCTCACCAGCAACGGATCAAAGCTGGACGGAGAATGACTTTGACGAGCTGAGAGAAGAAGGCTTCAGACGATCAAATTACTCCGAGCTACAGGAGGATATTCAAACCAAAGGCAAAGAAGTTGAAAACTTTGAAAAAAATTTAGAAGAATGTATAACTAGAAAAACCAATACAGAGAAGTGCTTAAAGGAGCTGATGGAGCTGAAAACCAAGGCTCGAGAACTACGTGAAGAATGCAGAAGCCTTAGGAGCCGATGCAATCAAATGGAAGAAAGGGTATCAGCGATGGAAGATGAAATGAATGAAATGAAGCGAGAAGGGAAGTTTAGAGACAAAAGAATAAAAAGAAACGAGCAAAGCCTCCAAGAAATATGGGACTATGTGAAAAGACCAAATCTGCGTCTCATTGGTGTACCTGAAAGTGACAGGGAGAATGGAACCAAGTTGGAAAACACTCTGCAGGATATTATCCAGGAGAACTTCCCCAATCTAGCAAGGCAGGCCAACATTCAGATTCAGGAAATACAGAGAATGCCACAAAGATACTCCTCGAGAAGAGCAACTCCAAGACACATAATTGTCAGATTCACCAAAGTTGAAATGAAGGAAAAAATGTTAACGGCAGCCAGAGAGAAAGGTCGGGTTACCCACAAAGGGAAGCCCATCAGATTAACAGCGGATCTCTTGGCAGAAACTCTACAAGCCAGAAGAGAGTGGGGGCCAATATTCAACATTCTTAAAGAAAAGAATTTTCAACCCAGAATTTCATATCCAGCCAAACTAAGCTTCATAAGTGAAGGAGAAATAAAATACTTTACAGACAAGCAAATGCTGAGAGATTTTGTCACCACCAGGCCTGCCCTAAAAGAGCTCCTGAAGGAAGCGCTAAACATGGAAAGGCACAACCGGTACCAGCCGCTGCAAAATCATGCCAAAATGTAAAGACCATCGAGATTAGGAAGAGACTGCATCAACTAACGAGCAAAATAACCAGCTAACATCATAATGACAGGATCAAATTCACACATAACAATATTAACCTTAAATGTAAATGGACTAAATGCTCCAATTAAAAGACACAGACTGGCAAATTGGATAAAGAGTCAAGACCCATCAGTGTGCTGTATTCAGGAAACCCATCTCACATGCAGAGACACACATAGGCTCAAAATAAAAGGATGGAGGAAGATCTACCAAGCAAATGGAAAACAAAAAAAGGCAGGGGTTGCAATCCTAGTCTCTGATAAAACAGACTTTAAACCAACAAAGATCAAAAGAGACAAAGAAGGCCATTACATAATGGTAAAGGGATCAATTCAACAAGAAGAGCTAACTATTCTAAATATATATGCACCCAATACAGGAGCACCCAGATTCATAAAGCAAGTCCTGAGTGACCTACAAAGAGACTTAGACTCCCACACATTAATAATAGGAGACTTTAACACCCCACTGTCAACATTAGACAGATCCACGAGACAGAAAGTCAACAAGGATACCCAGGAATTGAACTCAGCTCTGCACCAAGCGGACCTAATAGACATCTACAGAACTCTCCACCCCAAATCAACAGAACATACATTTTTTTCAGCACCACACCAAACCTATTCCAAAATTGACCACATAGTTGGAAGTAAAGCTCTCCTCAGTAAATGTAAAAGAACAGAAATTATAACAAACTATCTCTCAAATCACAGTGCAATCAAGCTAGAACTCAGGATTAAGAATCTCACTCAAAACCGCTCAACTACATGGAAACTGAACACCCTGCTCCTGAATGACTACTGGGTACATAACGAAATGAAGGCAGAAACAAAGATGTTCTTTGAAACCAACAAGAACCAAGACACAACATACCAGAATCTCTGGGACGCATTCAAAGCAGTGTGTAGAGGGAAATTTATAGCACTAAATGCCCACAAGAGAAAGCAGGAAAGATCCAAAATGGACACCCTAACATCACAATTAAAAGAACTAGAAAAGCAAGAGCAAACACATTCAAAAGCTAGCAGAAGGCAAGAAATAACTAAAATCAGAGCAGAACAGAAGGAAATAGAGACACAAAAAACCCTTCAAAAAATTAATGAATCCAGGAGCTGGTATTTTGAAAGGATCAACAAAATTGATAGACCGCTAGCAAGATTAATAAAGAAAAAAAGAGAGAAGAATCAAATAAATGCAATAAAAAATGATAAAGGGGATATCACCACCGATCCCACAGAAATACAAACTACCATCAGAGAATACTACAAACACCTCTACGCAAATAAACTAGGAAATCTAGAAGAAATGGATAAATTCCTCGACACATACACCCTCCCAAGACTAAACCAGGAAGAAGTTGAATCTCTGAATAGACCAATAACAGGCTCTGAAATTGTGGCAATAATCAATAGCTTACCAACCAAAAAAAGTCCAGGACCAGATGGATTCACAGCCAAATTCTACCAGAGGTACAAGGAGGAACTGGTACCATTCCTTCTGAAACTATTCCAATCAATAGAAAAAGAGGGAATCCTCCCTAACTCATTTTATGAGGCCAGCATCATCCTGATACCAAAGCTGGGCAGAGACACAACCAAAAAAGAGAATTTTAGACCAATATCCCTGATGAACATTGATGCAAAAATCCTCAATAAAATACTGGCAAACCAAATCCAGCAGCACATCAAAAAGCTTATCCACCATGATCAAGTGGGCTTCATCCCTGGGATGCAAGGCTGGTTCAATATACGCAAATCAATAAATGTAATCCAGCATATAAAGAGAACCAAAGACAAAAACCACATGATTATCTCAATAGATGCAGAAAAGGCCTTTGACAAAATTCAACAACCCTTCATGCTAAAAACTATCAATAAATTAGGTATTGATGGGACGTATCTCAAAATAATAAGAGCTATCTATGACAAACCCACAGCTAATATCATACTGAATGGGCAAAAACTGGAAGCATTCCCTTTGAAAACTGGCACAAGACAGGGATGCCCTCTCTCACCACTCCTATTCAACATAGTGTTGGAAGTTCTGGCCAGGGCAATCAGGCAGGAGAAGAAAATAAAGGGTATTCACTTAGGAAAAGAGAAAGTCAAATTGTCCCTGTTTGCAGATGACATGATTGTATATCTGGAAAACCCCATCGTCTCAGCCCAAAATCTCCTTAAGCTGATAAGCAACTTCAGCAAAGTCTCAGGATACAAAATCAATGTACAAAAATCACAAGCATTCTTATACACCAACAACAGACAAACAGAGAGCCAAATCATGAGTGAACTCCCATTCACAATTGCTTCAAAGAGAATAAAATACCTAGGAATCCAACTTACAAGGGATGTGAAGGACCTCTTCAAGGAGAACTACAAACCACTGCTCAAGGAAATAAAAGAGGATACGAACAAATGGAAGAACATTTCATGCTCATGGGTAGGAAGAATCAATATCGTGAAAATGGCCATACTGCCCAAGGTAATTTACAGATTCAATGCCATCCCCATCAAGCTACCAATGACTTTCTTCACAGAATTGGAAAAAACTACTTCAAAGTTCATATGGAACCAAAAAAGAGCCCGCATCACCAAGTCAATCCTAAGCCAAAAGAACAAAGCTGGAGGCATCACACTACCTGACTTCAAACTATACTACAAGGCTACAGTAACCAAAACAGCATGGTACGGGTACCAAAACAGAGATATAAATCAATGGAACAGAACAGAGACCTCAGAAATAACGCCGCATATCTACAACTATCTGATCTTTGACAAACCTGAGAAAAACAAGCAATGGGGAAAGGATTCCCTATTTAATAAATGGTTCTGGGAAAACTGGCTAGCCATATGTAGAAAGCTGAAACTGGATCCCTTCCTTACACCTTATACAAAAATCAATTCAAGATGGATTAAAGACTTAAATGTTAGACCTAAAACCATAAAAACTCTAGAAGAAAACCTGGGCATTACCATTCAGGACATAGGCATGGGCAAGGACTTCATGACCAAAAGCAATGACAACAAAAGCCAAAATTGACAAATGGGATCTAATTAAACTCAAGAGCTTCTGCACAGCAAAAGAAACTACCATCAGAGTGAACAGGCAACCTACAAAATGGGAGAAGATTTTTGCAACCTACTCATCTGACAAAGGGCTAATATCCAGAATCTACAATGAACTCAAACAAATTTACAAGAAAAAAACAAACAACCTGATCAAAAAGTGGGCGAAGGACATGAACAGACACTTCTCAAAAGAAGACATTTATGCAGCCAAAAAGCACATGAAGAAATGCTCACCATCACTGGCCATCAGAGAAATGCAAATCAAAACCACAATGAGATACCATCTCACACCAGTTAGAATGGCAATCATTAAAAAGTCAGGAAACAACAGGTGCTGGAGAGGATGTGAAGAAATAGGAACACTTTTACACTGTTGGTGGGACTGTAAACTAGTTCAACCCTTGTGGAAGTCAGTGTGGCGATTCCTCAGGGATCTAGAACTAGAAATTCCATTTGACCCAGCCATCCCATTACTAGGTATATACCCAAAGGACTATAAATCATGCTGCTCTAAAGACACATGCACACGTATGTTTATTGCAGCATTATTCACAATAGCAAAGACTTGGAACCAACCCAAATGTCCAACAATGATAGACTGGATTAAGAAAATGTGGCACATATACACCATGGAATACTATGCAGCCATAAAAAATGATGAGTTCATGTCCTTTGTAGGGACATGGATGAAATTGGAAATCATCATTCTCAGTAAACTGTCGCAAGAACAAAAAACCAAACACCGCATGTTCTCACTCATAGGTGGGAATTGAACAATGAGAACACATGGACACAGGAAGGGGATCATCACACTCTGGGGACTGTTGTGGGGTGGGGGGAGGGGGAAGGGATAGCATTGGGAGATATAACTAATGCTAGATGACGAGTTAGTGGGTGCAGTGCACCAGCATGGCACATGTATACATATGTAACTAACCTGCACATTGCGCACATGTACCCTAAAACCTAAAGTATAATAATAATAAATAAATAAAATAAAATAAAATAAAAAAAGAATACTAAATCATCACCTATGATAATAGAAAGTCAATAAAGCCTAAAATTGGCAAGTCAAGAAGTAGTAGAAGTGTTTTATTGGTAAATACTAGAAAAAAATGTCTAAAAGAGTTTAGTCGTTGCCTTTGGGAAGTGTGGGACTGGGAGGAGAGAGAATGGAGAAATGTTTTTCCTGCTGTTACTATTTAATATTTATATTGTCTATTTATTAGTTTGGTAAAAATTTAAATTTTTAATGTCAAAATACTGATAGTATGCAATGGATGCGTTCCAACTTTTTAGTTCAGTGTAATAAGCATTTTTGTCCTAGAATTTTTATCCTGCAAAAGCTATCAGGAATTGGAAACAATGAAAGGCACATGCTTATTTACTGCTCACTTAGGTTTAAAAATAGGAATTTTCAAATTCATATTATTTCATGGATACTATTCTTAGCACAAAGTTTTTCCTAAAAAGAAATCCTGCAGTTAGTATCTAGACTAAAGGACCTAGAGAATTAAGGTGAACTGGAGTCAGACTTCTATGACCTTTACTGCAGTATGAAAACCATCTAAAGAGAACTAGATCCAAAGTTACCTGAATCCAGCAGGGTGCTATTTATATGTCTATGGTAGATCCCACCTTTGTTTTTTAGTCACAATATATTAGAGTATTAAAAATCTATGATAGTTCAAGTTTCTGTCACTGAGAGTTGACTTGAATTTAGGATTCAGTAACTAGTAACTAGATTCGATAACTACTAAAGAGAAAAAGGACCCTGCCTCTATCCCTTAGTCTTCAGCCAACACCACATTTTCTCTGTGTGTGGTCAAGTTGCTACTAAATCTGTAGGAATGCAACATTCATATGGCAGATTCCCGTACTTATTTTTACTGGTGTTTTTAAGAAGTATGAGATGACTATGACCACAAAGAAGCACTCCCCTTAAGAATATTTTTTCCTGATGTATTTGAAAATAAAGACCAATCTTGAAAATCGTGTTGCTACAAATTAGATGTTTCCAAATATGTTGGGTTGCAGCAATTCAGGACCATATATATGACCTTATATTATATATGGTTGTATTAACACAGTGATGTCTTTGGCTCTTTAATGTTTTGAGTAAAGTGCATCTCTACCAAAAGACTAGTAAATTCATTTTCCCATGTTTTATCCCATGATTTTTAAAGGTTTTAATCCATTGAGTATGAATTTCTTCTTTTTAGAGTGAGATTAATATCTACTCTAGTGGCATATAAAGCAACCCATGCTTTTAATATTTTCCTGAGTGTTGAAGAAAAGTTTTACAAGAAGTGTTCTGGTTTACCACAGAAGTCTTCTCAGCTTGTAGAAGTAGATTAACCCTGCTTCAGTTTTCAAAAATGGTGAAAATGTCTATTACAAATGGTACACCTTAACATTTGATATCTAAACCTAAAATGCTAAGGACTGTTGTTAACCATCCATTCTCTCAGTGTAAAAATGTGTTCCTGGAGCATTTGTATCACTATCAACTGGTGGCTTATTACAAATGCAAATTTCTGGGCCCCAAAGGAGTATAGTTTTTTTCAACTGACCCAGATTATTCTTTTACTACAGCAACAGAATTGTAATTTAATATTATGTTGGTGGCTTTTATTTTGTCAAAAGTCAGTATAAAGACACAGACATATAAGTCCGAGTGTGGTGGTACACACCTGCAATCCCAGACCTTTAGGAGGCAAAAGGCAGGAGGTTGGCTTGAGGCCAGGAATTCAAGACTAGCTTGGACAACATTGCGATACTGGTCTCTACAAAAAAGTTAAAAATTAGCCAGGCACAATTAGCTAGGCATGGTGGTGCACTCCTGTAGTCCTAGCTACTTGGGAGGCTGAGGCAGGAGGATCACTTCAGCCCAGGAGTTTGTTACAGTGAGCCACAATTAGCATCACTGAACTCCAGCCCAGGTGACACCAAGACCTTGTCTCTATTAAAAATAAAAAAAATAGACAGATAAAATCTTACCTGTTTTTTTTAAATTCCATTGAGGACATTGTCTGTTTTATTATCGAATGTTCTTCAATGTCAATGGAACAAAATCTCTTTCTGATTTCAGAGCTAGAAAAAAAGTTTGTCTCTCCTGTGAACTTCTGTGTTTCCTTTATTAGAGTAGTGCTTGTCAAATTTGATTAATTCTCAGAATTTCCTGGGGAACTTTTAAATTAAAACAACACAGCTTCTCAGCTGTAAGACCATTCACTGGACTCTCCTGGTGAGGGACAGCCCTTGTGATACTGATAATTAGCCATGTTTCCAAAACTCTACATGGGATAATATCTAGATAATTCGCCATGATCACTTTTTGCCTTGGCTTCCCGGAAGCTAGTCTTACAGCAATTATGCTTGGAATTCAGTTATTTAATGTAATTATTCTCCATTTCTTTCCCTATTATATTACTTGGCTCATTTAGTATGTTTTTAATACATTTCAAAATGGGAGGAAATAACCTAATAGTACTGTCTTTTAGACCAGCACATTCCTTGCAATAGCATTTAAGCCTAAAATAAATCAGTTACTAGGATTATAGAGTAAAAGAATATTATGGACTTTTAAAAATTTCCTCATTCAGTTTTATGGAGACTATGGGAAACTTATCATTTGAAAAGGACTCTGAAATTTGCTATTAAAATGACATATACATAATTAAATTCCTGATCCCCCTTAAGCCTCTTTCATATGGACACCCCCAAGACTAAATGCATTGTTCTTTCTTTTTATTCACCACCTCAACGAGTTAATCCATTTTGGTGTTGTTAACATTACCACCATGCTGAATAATTTCCAAATGTGTGATTAGCTTGAATCACTCACCAAAGCCCCAGGCCTGAATCTTTTGCTGTCTGTAGGGATCCTTTATTTGGCTATCTCCCAAAGACCAGACATGCATGTGAAGAAACCCAGTGCATCTAAAACCAAACTTTTCAGCTTACTGAACAATTTCCTGATTACCTCCCTTTCCTTACACACCATGTGGGTAAATGGCATTACCATTCTCCTATGTCCCAAGCTGAATTAGTCCTTTGTCACCCTTGTTTCTTTTTAGCCCCACTCCACTTAACTGGGAAATATTTATGCTACTATTTGAAGATATAGTTTGAAGGCAGATTGAGAACCAAAGAAAATGCTGATTGGTATAAGTGATACTCAGAAGGAGGGATAAATGGCCTAAGAAATAAAAGTGGTTTGCTTCACAGGGAGAAAACCTATCATTTGTCTTAGACTCAAGGATTTATTCCTTTCTCTTCTTTCCCTAGCTTAGTGCTCATTTCCTAATTAAAATCAACTATGATTAGTTGATTTCCCTGTATGCAGCCTATTCCTGTTTCCATTTATCATGGTGGTGGTATTAACAGTTTAGTAATATTTGTCTAATCAATCTTCATCTGTAGAAAAGGAATGGTAATAGGATCTGACTCAATGAGTTGTCACTATTAAATGAGTAGTTTGTAGTGTTAAGCATAGTGCTTGGCATCCAATAAATATTAATTTTATTTTGATGTTGTTAACAGTACATTCACATAGTCCCTTATGATTATTTCACTTTGACTTATACCAATTAATTGCCACAAAGTACCATATTTAGTTTTTAGTATAATCTTACCATAATTTTATAAGCTAAAATTCACATTCTTCATCCTGGGAGTTAAAACTCAGTTGTAAAACCTTAAGTTATTTTTCTGAGCCTCTATCTCCTCATTTGAAACAGGGATAACATTATGTTCTAGGTTTATATAAAGTTAAAATTAGTAACGTATATCAAAAATGCTTTGGGAACTGCAAAGAATTGTATACGTTGTAGTTGTTTTAATTTGTGCCAAAGTTTGTCTTGGAACACATGGGCTGATGCAAGCAAGGAAGGAGCTCCAAAGAATCCGTGGCCGTCACCCCAAGACCTGGGTTCTACTAGGCACTGAGCCACATGCCAGTTTTTGATGGCTACAAGGTATCTATTCAGTTTCATCAGTCACAAATTCCCTGAGGCATAAGTCCTTCTAATTTGGGGAAGGCATTTTGCACAAAATGATGCTGTCAATGTTTAATTCTCCTCAGGTGAAAATGTTCTACTTGGTGGTCCGTGGCAGATGTCAGTGCATAATAACCTTATGAAGCATCCCCAGAAGCTGCTGCTGTCTCCAGAATGTGCCAGCCTCCCAGGAACCATTTACCTGTCACCATTTTCCTGTCTGTTCCTAAGAACTAGAACCCTCTTGGAAGTACAGCAAATTCAAACTGAAGTCCTTCCTCTATCTGTGATTGCTGAAATTATTTTAGAAATCACCCTACTACATATCCCCACAGTCCTTGGCCATTGCCTCAAATACAAGTCACTCCATCCATTCTTCTCATTCACTAACATTCACATTACTGTTGGATTTTTCTTCCCTGATCCAACCACCTCCCACTGTTCCTATACCTCCAGATCCTTTATACCATGTTCTCTAGGACACCAGTGGTGGTTCTACTTGTCTAGTACTTGTTCCTCCACACCTTCTGGTACTAAACTCACCCTACCCACAAGGAAAAGCATGTGGCCAAGATGGGCCACAATAATTGACCGAGAAATGATCATGCAACCTAAACCAGCCTACTTTAGGCCTTTCCTTGGAATTGTTCTGATAGAAACAGCAAGTGACCATGTTCTCTGCCATGTAAATAAAGTCCGTTTACAATAGGAAAAAGTGAAGCCAAGCTGAAACAGAAGACAGAAGAAAAATAAAGAGAGAAAGAAAGGTAGAGAGAGAATCTAATGGAGTCAAGTGCCTGGTTCTATTTCCTAAGATCCACAATGCACCTTGGCTCCTGAAGCTTTTCTTTTGACTCTCTTAACTTTTGGTTCACTATATTCCCATTTCAGTCACTTGCAACTAAAAGAGTTATAACTAATATAATTCATTCCATTATAAATAAACTTCCTACAACTTCTGCCACTGCACCAAACATTCCCTCTTACCAGTTGCTTTAACTATATACCAGGCTCTCCCCTCAAAACACCAATCCCCTTCAGCCCTCTTAAATGAACATCTTTCCTCTGTCAAATTTTGTATGTCTTGAGGTGGGGCTAATAGCCTTCTCCCTCTCCAAACCATTCAGTGCCCCCTATGCCTGAAAAAACCCTGTTCCTGCTGACATATTTCCTTGGGACCTTATTACTGCTACTCCCCACTCATTCGTTCTGTTAAAATAAGTAATTGGCTGGGTGCGCTGGCTCACACCTGTGATCCCAGCACTTTGGGAGACCGAGGTGGGTGGATCACCTGAGGTCAGGAGTTCGAGACAAGCCTGACCAACATGGCAAAACCCTGTCTCTACTAAAAATATAAAAATTAGCTGGGCATGGTGGTGGGCACCTGTAATCCCAACCACTCGGGTGACTGAGGCAGGAGAATTGCTTGAACCTGGGAGGCGGAGGTTGCAGTAAGCTGAGATCATACCATTGCACTCCAGCCTGGGCAACAGAGCGAGACTCTGTCTCAAAAATAAATAAATAAAATTTTAAAAATAAGTAACTGGGCAGCCATAAGGCCAATGAACACCTTAGGCTCCTACACAAACAAACTAAAACCCAATTCAGTAGAAACAGTAAAAGGACACTTAAGCTTAACCAATCACAAACCACCAACTTACCTCTAAGGACTTCCATCAGATTGTACCCAAATAAGGGAAATGTTTAGCTGGACCCAATCAAGTAATTCTTTTTTTTTTTTTTTTTAATTTTTATTTTTTTTTAGACAGAGTCTCACTCTGTCACCCAGGCTGGAGTGGTGTGACACAATCTCGGCTCACTGCAACCTCTGCCTCCTGGGTTCAGGCGATTCTCCTGCCTCAGCCTCCTGAGTAGCTGGGATTACAGGTGGGCTCCACCACACCCAGCTAATTTTTGTATTTTTAATAGAGATGGGGTTTCACCATGTTGGCCAGGCTGGTCTTGAACTCCTGACCTCAGGTGATCCGCCCACCTCAGCCTCCCAGAGTGCTGAGATTACAGGCGTGAGCCACCGTGCCTGGCCAAGTAATTTCTTTACTTGTTCAGCCTATAAAAGCCTGCCACTTACACGGCTGAAACACAATTCTGTGAACCTCTTCTGGTTTTGAGTGCTGCCAGCTTCATGAATCCTTTAATGTTCAAGTAAACTCTGTTAAATGTATTTTGCCTGTAGTTTTTATTTTTAACAATTCAGAACAGAAACTTGGCTCACAGTTCTCCTTGCAGTGCCCTTCCTGAGTTCACCATCCACATGGAAGAACATCCACTGTCATTTTGTGACTGCCCTGTCTCTACTAGCCTTTCCTCCTCCCTCCATCCTTTTGGTGTAAAAAGAAGTGTCCCTTCCTATGTAAAGTTCTAGTGGATTCCAAAGTTTAGAAACCTCTGTCCGTCATTTTGCCCACCTCTTCCCCCTGTCTTCAGCCTGTTCATCTCTCCCCTCCTTACCATCTATTAATAAACATGCTCAACTGTGACATCACTCAAAAAGCAAAAACAAAACCTACCTTGACTCCCTTATTCCTCTTTATTTACACACCCTGCTCTCTTCTCCCCTTCAAAGTTAAACTTCTTGAAAATATTCTCTCTACTTCCTGTTTTCATTTTTCACTTTGCATTCACCACTTACTGAAACTGGGCTCTCTTTCATCAGAGAAGTATTACTCAGGCCCTGATGTGCTTGGTTAAATAGGGTGAGAAAGTCCACCTTGTGCTTGGGCTCCTTAAGCTTCTATAGGTCACAGGATTACATTCTACCCCTATAGAGACACCTAAGTAGTGGTCAGATGGGTCACAGAATCATCATAGCCATTACCAACCAGCTGTCTCCGAATTGCCAGATCTACCTCTAAATGTGACATGCCATCTCCTGCCAGTCTTACATACTAGTAGCAACACTGTATTATAAATTTGTTTTCTCGTTTCCATAGCAGCAAAGTGTATACTCAAGGAAATCATATAATTTCCAAATATTAATGAAGTGGTTTTGCTTCCTCATGAAAATACAATTTGTTTCTCACCAGATGAGTACAATATCATATTTTTAAACTCACTGTAAATGATATAACAATAGCATGTAAACAGAAAAATGATCTGTTGGGGTCTTTTTCATGGGCTTTGTGTTTCTACATAGGCAGCAACCAGTCTCTTGAATAGATCAGGAATGAGATAAGATTGAGAATCACTGCTCTTTGAAGAGTCAGAGTCTTCCTGGAAAGTACAGACCCTGCAGGACTGTTTACATGAGACAAGAATGGGTTTGTTTGCTGCACAGTGATGCACACTTGTAGTTCCAGCTACTTGGGAGGTTCTCTTGAGCCCAAGAGTTTAAGGCCAGCCTAGACAACATATCGAGGCCCTGTCTCAAAAAACATTAAAAAGAATGGGTTTGGCAGGCACACAGATACCTGGACCTATGACCTTGGGAAAATTACTTAACATCTCTGAGCCTCAGCTTCTCTGTCTTTAAATAAAGACAACAACACCAATTTTATAAGATTTATGTGAAGACCAAGTGATATATGTAAAAGCAAAATGCCTGGAATTTAATAAGCATGTAACAAACATTCATTTCTTACTTTTCATCAATTTGTCCCCAAGGAGAGGTTGAAATCAAACAGTCCCATTTTAGTTCTAACTTATTTCTATTAGGTAATTTCTTGTACCTACTTTCATATCATCTCAGAACAGGTTTTTCATTCTTATACATGTCTTGTAAGGCCAACTAAACACAACCTCATTGAGGGCAAAGATCGTATTTCTGTTCTTTTATATTTCTCATAATTACAGCAACCTTGTACCACAAATTTTCCTGGATAGACCTAATCCCAAATAAGCTGCCTTCTGTCCTACAGTCATTAAAAGAATCCTGAGAATTTCAGGATCCAGGCTATGTTTGCCAAAGTCTTACTTACTTGGAATGTGGCCTCCAGAGCTGAACACACATAAGCAATCAATCTGCCTGAGAGGTCCCTGGTGGGTGGGGTAGCTCACCCCTGTAATCCCAGCACTTTGGGATGCCGAGGCAAGAGGATAGCTTGAGGCCAGGATTTTGAGACCAGCCTGGTCCCCATCTCTAAAACAAAACAAAACAAAACAAAAAATCTACTGAGGGAGGCCTCCAGAGCCCATGTGTCTTGGTAGGACCACTTTCCCCACCACCATGACCTACCCTTGGAGAATTTAATGGCAGCCACCTTCTACTATAAACTTAAGAGGCCAATCCTAAAAAAGAAGCTAAAATTATTATTAAACCTCCACATTCCCCTAAAAGACCTCAGGATCATTCTGTAATGCTTCAAAACTCTTTCCACCTTAGTCACCTCCAGATTCAAACCTCCATTGTTATCCATCATCACCACAATCTCCTCCCCACAAAGCTCTATTCATCCCTTTATTTTGCTTAAGCCAAAAGCCCCTTCGCAGTCCCCAAACTCTTCCAGTGTATCCCCCAAAGCTCCAGGTGCGCCATCTACGAAATCCCCAACACCCTCTGACTCTTTCTGAATGTTTTCTTCACCTTCTCGCTCAGAAACCTGGAGGCAGCTCTAACTGAAAACTGAAACCTGCTTCCCTAGAGCCTTCTCAAGAGGTGGCCGTTTCTTCCCTCCCACGCACCACATACCACAGAGCCTAGGGGTGGAGTGGGTGTCTTTCATGGTCCTCATTGCTGCTGACAGACAATTCTCCTCCCTTGCTCAAAATCCCCAGCTTTTCTGGAAGTCCATGCCCTGAAACTACACCACCCACTACCCTCCTGTGGCAATCATCTGCCAGCCTCTCAGGCTCTTCCTCATTTGCAGCAGATGTTAGTGCCCAGCTCCCTCACTGGCTCCCTTTCCATTCTTCTCCTTCAGTCATTCTTGGTGATTTAGCAAGGTGCTGAGCACCTTAGCCTCCTACTGCCTTGACTTCTCACTCTCAAAGCTCTCCTCCTCCATTCACCTCAGCTACCCACTCCCACCTTTCTACCCTGTGCACCTCATTGCCAGTGACTGCACAACCTCTGAAATCATTTCCAGCATCCCACTCTCTCACCACTTCCTCCTCAGCCAGCCACCCTCCACAACAATTCTTCAGCCCCATAGGTGTCTCCAATTCAGAGGCCCTAGCACTATTTCTCTGTCCTCTGTCTCTGTCAGAGAACTGGCAAGGAATAGATGGCCGATTCGAAAGAATTTAGCTGGAGAGAGCTTAATGAAGGGCTTATTCACAGAGGAGTAGCAGGTTGAATGAACCAACAAGGGATGGTGAAGTATCCGGGGAGTAAGAGCATGGGAAGCCATTACAACCAACAGCCTGAAGCAGCAGGGGAGAGAATGAGGTCCCTGGAGCCCACTTAGAGCTGAAACAGTAACAGAAAAGCTACCTGACACAGGCAGTGGCCACAGGAGAACAAACATAGTCACTGTTGGAACCATAGTAAGGCAAAGAGGGATGATAGGAGTATAAAGAAATCCCCAAACCCTCTGATTTTTCGCTAGTGTCTTCCACAGACTTCCAGTCCCATTTCAATGGGAAGTCAAGGGCAAGGGAGCCCCAGTACTGCAGTCTGCAGACATTTGCCTTTCACAGCAGAAAAGGGTGGACTCTCAGGGCAGAGGGTGACAGTATAACAAGCATGATCACCACCTCATGGCCTTCACTTCATCACCCCTGCCCTCACCCTTGCACATCCTCCACATCCTTCATCATACTGGCCTGACAAAGCCCAACTCTGCCTTCTCCATACCTGTATCCAAACAGGGAGACATGCCTGGAGAAAATTATGTGGCTCTGCTTACTAGTCTCACTTTAAATGTATGGCCCCAAATCTCAAGTGGGCCCTGCTGTCTGATTACATCCCTTTAATCTACTCACCCTCCACGGTTTTCCTCCATTCTCTTCTCAAATGCCATCACACTATCTCCACTCCTGATGATTTTGTTTCCTATTTTACTGAGAAAGTAGAAACAATCAGAAGCAGACAACTTCATCTTGCCATTATCACCCTACCCCTAAATTCTGCCCTCTATCTGGTTGCTGTGGGCACCCTATCTTGTCACTGTGGTCAGCTGTGCACTACATGCCATCAACTCTGAGCTGCTCAAGGACTTTGCTTCTGCAAGCAACTCCTGTAGAATAAATCTTTTTTATAGATCATTCTCATCTGCATGCAAATACATTATAATATAGCTCATCCAAAAAGAAAAGCAAAACCCTTCCCTACACCTCTCTTCACCACGTGCCCATTACTCTGCCTTCCCTTGCAGGGAAATCCCCTCAAATGAGTTGCTTATACTCATGCCTCCATCTTGCCATTTCCCATTCTCTCTTGAACCCACTCCAGTCAGCCATTTGTTTCTACCATTTCCAAAGAAAATACTCTCTTAAAGGTCACTAGTGACTCCATAAGAGTCAGGGTCCTAGCAGAAGCAAATGGCATGTTTAAATTGGGTGATTTGGGGAAATTTGTATAAAGGCACCCTCTTCAAGCGTGTGGGTTTGGGTAAGGAAACGACAAATGATAGTGCAGTACCCCAAGACTATAAACAATAGGGTCCCTGAAGGAGCAAGAAGGATAATTACCAAAGCCCAAGAGAGATTTGTGGAGAGAGGGTCTCCTGACAGAAGCGAGGACCTTCTGCGGAAGATGGCAAGAGTGTAGGGTAGGAGCCCACAGTGCATGACAGGGCACTGTTGAGGTCCAAGGACTCATCATCTCCATCCAATGTGGAAATCCTCAATGGGAAGTCTCTGTGCTGGAGCTCTACACACAAGGCTGGCCAAAACTTTCTCAGCTGCACCTCAGTCTGAGGCTCTTCCTGCCTGATCCTTCTTCCTTCCTTTCACAGGGATCAGATCTACATTACAGTCTGAAGGCTTTCCCTGTTAACTCTCCTCCCCTTTAATTTTCACAAATGTTATTGCCAATAAGTCTCTTATGCTTCTAACTCCATCTTGGCATCTATTTCCTGGACAACCCAAACTAACATAACCACACAACCTCCATCTTACCAAACCCAGTGGTCACTGGGCGCAATGGCTCACACCTGTAATCCCAGCACTTTGGGAGGCCGAGGCGAGTGGATCACGAGGTCAGGAGTTCAAGACCAGCCTGATCAACATGGTGAAACCCCGTCTCTACTAAAATACAAAAATTAGCCAGGCCTGGTGGCACATGCCTGTAATCCCAGCTACTCAGGAGGCTGAGGCAGGAGAATCACTTGAACCCAGGAGGCAGAGGTTGCAGTGAGCTGAGATCATGCCACTGCACTCCAGCCTGGGCAACAGAGTGAGATTCCATCTCAAAAACAAACAAACAAACAACAACAACAAAAAAAACCCAATGGTCATCTCAAGTCCTATGGCTGGCCAGAGTATGATATGTTTAAGCAGCTGAAAGAAGACCAACGTGGTCTTCTCACAAAGGAGTGAAAAATCACCAGATTTTAAGGTTTGAAAGGACCAATTTTAGTTTAAAAACTGACATTAGTAGAGCAATTCATTTCCAAATGACCTAGAACACTTCTACTGCACCTTGCACTGTCTCTTTGTAAATATCCATCACACTGGTCATTGTTTACTGTCTGTCTTCTATTCCAGATATGAGTTTCAAGAACAAAGACTAAATCTGTCTTGTTAACTTGCTTGGTGCATTGCAAGTCTTCTTTAAATATATTTAAAATGAGTAACTTTGTAGAGCCATATATCATTTTTATATTTGTTTCTTGGTTAAACTATCTTAAGGTTTTCTTCTCATTTATGTGATGTATTTTTTCTTTTCATTCCCTCAATAAATATTGATCACTAAATATTTGACAGTATAGCATCAGATAGTAGGAGCTGGAAAAATAAACGACTCCCAGTCCCTGAGGAGTACCAGTCTATCTGGGAAGACAGACTTGCAAATAATAGAAGATAGTATGATTATTGCTAAAATGAAATTATGTACAAAATACAAGTGAGTCCTCATAGACCCAAGTGTAAGAGCTAAAACTATAAAACTCTTAGAAGAAAATACAGGAGTAAATCTTTGGAATCTTGGGTTAGGCACTGATTTCTTATATAGGACAACAATAGCAAGTGATTAAAGAGAAAACAGATAAGGTGGACTTCACTGAATTAAAAACTTTTGTGCTTCAAAGAAAACCATCAAGAAAGTAAAAAGACAGACTGAAAGAAAATATTTTCAAATCATATATCTGCTAAGATCTAGAATCTATTTTTTATTTTTTAAAATAAATTACAGAACAACATGGATATATAGAATAGATATTTTTAAACCCTTACAACTCAATAAACTTTAAAAAATTAATCCAACTTAGAAATGATAAAGGATTTGAATAGACATTTCTACAAAAAAAGATATACAAATGGCTTCTGAGCACCTGATAAGGGTAGTAGTCAACATCATTAGTGCTCAGGGAAATGCAAAGCAAAATCACAATGAGATACTACTTCACACCCACTAGGACAGATAAGATTAAAAGACACAAAATAAAAGTATTGGCAAGGATGGGAAGAAATTGGAACCTCTACACATTGCTAATAGGATGGGAAATGGTGCATTCAGTTTGGAAATTAGTGTGAGAGTTCCTCAAAAGGTCAAACATAAAGTTGCCTTATGATCAGCAATTCTACTGCTAGGTATATACCCAAAGGAATTGAGTTCAAACAAAAACTTGTATACAAATGTTCATCAACTAATGAATAAGATGTGCTATATCCATACAATGAAATATTATTTGGCCATAAAAAGGAATGAAGTACTGATACGTGTTACAACATGGATGAACCTTGGAAACATTATCTTCAGTAAAAGAAGTCAGTCAAAAAAGATCATGATTCTATCTACATGTAATGTCCAAGCTGGCCATGGTGGCTCACACCTGTAATCCCAGCACTTTGGGAGGTGGGAGAATTTCTTGAGGCCAGGAGTCCAAGGTTGCAGTGAGCTATGATCACACCACTATACACCAGCCTAGGCAACAGAGCAAGACCCCATCTCAAAAAAAGAAAGAAAAGAAACAAAGAAAGAACAAAAAGAAATGTCCACAATAAGCAAATACAGAGAGGTAGAAAATAGATCAGTTGTTGCCAAGGGCTGCCAAGACTATGAGGGGAAATGGAGAGTTACTGGTAATGTGTATGAGGTTTCTTTTAGAGATTACAAGAATGTTCTAAAGTTATATTATGGTGATTGTTGCACAACTTTGTAAATATACTAAAAACCACAGAATTGAATATCTCAAATAGCTGAACTATATGACATATACTATACTGCAATAAAACTATTTCAAAAATGCAATTGAATCATAAAAGATAAATTGCTTATGTCACAGAATTCAGTGAAGCTTTCGAAGAGGTCATATGTAAATGAGACATGAAGGAACAGCAGGAGCCTGCTGTGTCTATGAGAGGACAGGAGAAAACATTCCAGACAGAGACAGCAGCACACGCAAAGGCAGGGGAGAGCATGGGAAGAGAGCATGCCATGGCATGTACAGTCGTCCCTCAGTCTTCACAGGGGATTTGTTCCAGGATCCCCGTGGATACCAAAATCCACCCATGCTCAGGTGTCTTATATAAGATGATGCAATATTCTGGTAAAGAATATCCTAAATTCTCCCACAGACCTCCGATCATTTCTAGATTACTTATAATATCTAACACAACATAACTGCTAAATAAATAGTTGACTGTACTATATTGTTTAGGGAATAATCATGGGGGGGAAGTCTGTAGATGTTCAGTACAAATGCAGTTTTTTTCTTGAATATTTTTTACTCCAGGTTGGTTGAATCCAGTTATGCGGCACCCACAGATACAGAGAGGCAACTGTATAGTGTGTGTAGTCAATAATGCTGGTACAGAGATTATGGCCTGCAGATGCAGGGCCCCAGTCTGTTGGGGTAGGCAAGGACCAAATCAGAAAGGGCTATTTCATCATGCTAGCTTTCCATGAAGGGAAAGGGAACCTGCTGAAAAACTTTCTGCCAGTAGAAGCATCATTCTAGTATAAACGTTGAAAGGTGATCTGAAGGGAAATGAAACTAGTGATTGCCCAGAAGGAGGAAAAGAATAATCACTGACTAAATTTATAAAGCCCTTACTCCCCGCTAAGGAGTTTCCTTTAATCATCTCATTTAATTACTAAAATGAGCAATAGTTATCCCCACTTTATAGATGATATCCACAGGGCTTGCTCCCTCACCTCCTGCAGGTCTTCAGGCAAGTAGAAGTGCCTCACACTTCCCTATTCCCCTTGCTTTATTTTTCTCCTGGTTGCTCAACTCAATTTAACATCTGTTTCACTTTTGAAATCTTGTTTAAAGATTCTCTCCCACACTAGAATGATAAGTCCCTAGGAATAATTTAATTTGTATTTCAGTTCTGTATCCCCAGTGCCCAGGACATAGTCAACCCTCAGTAAGTACATAAATGAATACATTTTAAAAAATGAGGAAATCGGGTCCCATAGAGATTAAGTAACTTGCCTTGATCATACAAGTAATAAGTGGCAGACGTCTGATTTAACAACCCACATTCCTAAACCACTAAGTGGTTACACAGAGTTGTAATATTGTAGGCAAGAGGCAAGTACCCTCGGACTGTGGTAGTGGGGAAGCGGGGTGATAGGCCTGCCTCGAGTTGGTGATGACTGGATGTGGAAGGGCGCTGAAAGGGCTCAATCTAGCATGACTTTGGTTTCTACATTTGGCTCATGGGTAAACAGGAGAGCAATTCTTCAGGAAAAAGAATACAAAGAACTCCAGGTTTGGGCAAAACGATAGGAGGACGTGTCTTAATCCACGATCCTTTTTAACTCTTTCACTATTTCCCTTAGATTACTAAAACATGTTGTTAATTTAAATATATGTGAAGCCAGTAAACCCAAACTGATCCCTTCATCTTCAGTCTGAGGCCAGTGGGGGATAGGGACGGGGATGGGGGTGGGGACGGACAGGCAGACCAGAATAGGGTCAGCTCTTTTTTTTTTTTTAAGTTAGTCCAAACTTACAAAGAGTAGAAATAAGTCCCCAGGAGTGCTTAACTCTGAGGTAATTTTTAAGGCAGATAATAAAACTGGAGAATACACCGTACCCTTGTGGAGTCAGGTAGTATTCGTAGTTTTAGATTATCCTGACGGTGGCAGTCACTTGTAGAAGTGACAGTGTGCAACAGGCCAATGACACCCAATCCCTGGATGGCCAGGAGGGCGGGAGGGCACCCGGCCGCGGTCTCAGGCTGCTGAGCAGGCGCAGGAAGCTCGCGCCTCAAACGACTCCCAAACCCGGGCCCGGCGCGAAGCAGGGAAGCGTCCCTCACATTACTGCACGCTCACCCGGCCGCGGGCCAGCGGCCTCCGGTCCCCAGGTGGCGCTGTGGGCTCGCGGAGGCGGCCGCGGCACGAGGGAGCGTCGTCTCCCTGGTGCGCATGCTCGCCCCCGCTGCGGGCTGGCTGTTTTTTTTGTTTTTTTGGTTTTTTTTGCCCTCGGGCGGCCCGGCGGCTGCGTACTGGCTGTGGGATGGGAAGTGAAGCCCCAGCGAGCGGCTGCAGCGGGGCGGTGAAGAGCAGCCAGGGGGAGGCGGCGGCGGCGGCTAGTCGGTGAGCAGCTGGGAAGAGCAGAACCGGGGCGGAGCACCTGCAGGCGCGGGCGGCGGCCCCACCATGGCGATTCGCAAGAAAAGCACCAAGAGCCCCCCGGTGCTGAGCCACGAATTCGTCCTGCAGAATCACGCGGACATCGTCTCCTGTGTGGCGATGGTCTTCCTGCTGGGGCTCATGTTTGAGGTGAGCCCGCCCCGAGTCCCAACCGCCTGCCCCGCCACCCCCTGCCCGGGCCCGGGCTCCAGATGCCAGCCCCGGCTTCTCCGCCCAGGACCGCGGGGGGCTCGGGCCTAGGGTAGGTGCAGACCCCCAGTCCCTGAGGTGCAGGCCTGCCCTGCCCTGCCCAACGCCGGCGGCGGCTCCCCGGCGGCCGGCCCGGGGATGCAAAGTCCCGGTGGGCCTCATCGCGGCCCGCAGTGGGTGGGGACCGCCGCGTCGCCCCTTTCCTGACCCGCCGTCGCCCCCTCCCGCCGGCTGCGCGGCGCAGTTCCTGGTTCCCGCGAAGGGTTACGTGGCAGCCGGCGAGGGGCCGGCGGGCGGGGGCGGCCCCTGCGCTGCCGAGCTGGCTTGGGGCGGGTGGGCGGACTTGGGGGGACTGCCAGCCTCGGCCGCGGTGAGCGTCAGCCCCGCGAGGGCCGGGGAAGGCGGAGGCCCGGCCCCCAGGTCTGAGGAGTGCCGGCCTGGAGGCCACAGGCCCCGAGTGACAGGGGGGCCCCCGGTAGCTCCGAGATTGGGGTGAGCGAGAAACCGGAGTCGGGCATCTGCTTTCGACTTGAAGGGCGGTGGCCGCCGGGCACCGGCACAGTGGAGGCGCGCCAGATTGTTTTAATTTTTGTCTTTTAAACTGATATTATTACCAGTTAACGAACTTTTTGCCCTGACGCTTTAAAGAAACAAGGTCTGATGGATAAATCGAGGTTCTGAACAGCGGTGCCAAGGAATCGAGTAATTTTGTTTCTTGAAGTAGGAGAGGATGGGAATGTCAGGAGTGTGTAAATTCTCTTCCCACGTATCTAGTATTTTGATGACTTATTTAACAGCTGTTGAATGTGGATGATAAACTTTGCAAGGTGAACGAGTAACATCCTACGTTTTTCCCCTCGCTCCGCAGTACACACGCTCATTCCTTTGCTTTTTTCCCTTTTTAATTTTTCTCTGGAACCCTTATGTCTCAGTAAATATACAAATTATTTTGCTCCTGCCTTGTTTTGTCTCCTCTCTCCTGCATGTAACAAGTGAGAGTAGAGATTTTGGAGTATTTTTACGAGTCTGTATTTCCAGAGTCTAGGATAGTGCCTGGGACATAGGAGTGCTTAAAAAAATATGAGCGACGTTAAGAATCCTTGAGAAAACCTAATGGAATGATATTACCAGTGACCAAAAGGTGAATACATTTTTTTTTAATGGAGCCTATTTGTTTTTTTTTTAATTTTAAAATTAAATAATATTTTAACCTTATTTTCGCCTCTCATCAAATGGGCTTTTCTGGATCTAGATACAGATATTATTTACTCCTGATTGTGTCATGCATGTTTGAAACCACTGCTAAGGAGGTAGCAGGTATAGTTAAAGGGTAGGTAGAAGGAAACTAACATTCTCAAGCTTTAAGTCTGGGCTGTGCCACCTACCTACTGGGTGACCCAAGTCTGAGCCTCAATGTTTCTGCTCTTTATCAGGAAATAATATCACCTGTACTATTCTCCTCACAGCCATTTTTTGCAAGGATCAGATAATATGGTGTGAAGGTAAATACAGTACTAGGCCTGGTGCGCTGGCTCACGCCTGTAAACATCCCAACACTTTGGGAGGCCAAAGCGGGAGAATCAGTGGAGCCCAGGAGTTCGAGACCAGCCTAGGCAACATAGGGAGACCCTGTCTCTACAAATGATTTTTAAAAAATTAGCCAAGAGTGATAGATAGCACGCACCTGTGGTCGCAGCTGGGAGGCTGAAGTGGGATAATTACTTGAGCCCAGGAGGTGAAGGCTGCGGTGAGCCAAGGTTTCACCACTGCACTCCAGCCTGAAGGACAGCAAGAAGACCCTGTCTCAAAAAAAAACCCAATGTTAAACATTTGTATTCACTTTCTGAATTTGATACTTGCATATACTTTCTGCTTTGATCTTAAAGTAGTACTTTAATATATGTAGTATATTCAGTTTTCTGTAACTTGTCATAAACCATTTCCACATGGTAAGAATTCCTGACTTTAAAAACATATTTTAGGGGTACTGTGACCTGCAAGGTATATTTGCAGTGCTTTGAATGAAATGAAATATAAATCAGAAATGCTGACACATAGTATAACTTTGATTTTATATAAACTATTTTACATTCTCTTACTATATTTCTAGGGAAGTCCACCACCTATACCTTGCCTCACATGTTAGTGATTTTTTTTAACAGTGGATTTTCACCTTTATATAAATTTATAAAATTTGAAAATCTAAATAGACAAAAATACTAAATAGAGGTTTTTAAAGTCAATTCAAAAGTGAGCGTTAAAGTGATACACAAAAGTGAAGTTTGTGCGAGTTCTTCCTTTTTCTTACCATATGTTAAGGTGTTAGGATTTCAAAGCATGTTATCTATATATAGGAATGTGTAGACTAGGTTAGTTTTACTATTCGACTTTTAAAACAATTGCTGCTGAATCTCAAAGTTAACATAATTATAGAATTACAGTACTTGTGCTAGAATAATAGAGAAATTGATTTTTTTTGCAGAACTGTTAAGCCTGTTGTGCAGATACATTGAGGAAATGTCAGAGGATTTATGGTGACATCGACAAAGAAATTCAGAAAGAAAGAAATACTGTATTACTAGCCAAAATGAAGAAGCAGTGGAGATACACTGTAAAAGCATGGATTCTGGAGCTGAAGGGATTCATGTTCAAGTTAGGGCTCTGCAGCTTGCTAACTGGGTGACCTAGGGCAGCTCAGAACTGAAGTTTCCTCACCTGTAAAATGGGGCTTTTTGGGTTACTCTGACAAATTAACCAATATGTATTATGCCTAGTTCAATACTTGGCTTCCAAGAGGCATGCAATAAGTGGTAGCTATTATTATTATTTAAAAACTCACCAAAATTGGGAAATAGAAAGCATTTTTATGTGAGAGAAGGGTCTGGAATCTCTTTAGTTAGCATCTAAAGAGATTATACATACTGAAAAGGCTAACAAAATAGTCTGTTTGGCAGTAATGTAAGAGTTTAATTTCCAGGGAACTTCACATTAATCAAAAATTGCTTGTAAATTTTGGAATCATAGTTTTATTACAGTAAGTATCTGTCCACGTAATTCAAATCATAGTATACAATGAATGGCTTCATATATGAGTTAGGAAAAATTGAATGGTCGAAAAATGTTAGGGATTCTTGGGAAGCTTTCTGAAAGTGAGGATGTGGAGGAGGGGTGAAGAATTAGGGGTTCACAAGAGAAGTATTTCTTTTAAGGAGTGTATAAAGGAAAGATATTCAAGAGGAAAGGTATTCAAAATCTGCAAGTTCTTTATGCCATACAGATTTTGGGGACGTTTACAATTTCAACAATCTGGAAACAGTTTTCAAGGTTTGGGGTTTTTTTTTTTTTTTCTTTTTCTTTCCTTTTTTTCTTTCTTTTTATGACAGGTAAGGTGCTCAGGTCTTAACAAAGTTTGAGAGAGAGACACATCTCACATATAAGCATGAAACCCCAATCATCACACTTGTGAACTGCAAAAGGGTCTCTCTTTTTTTTTTTGAGACAGAGTCTCGCTATGTTGCCTTGGCTGGAATTTGACCTCCTGGGCTCAAGTGATCCTCCCCTCTCGCCACCTGAGTGGCTGGGACTACAGGCACGTGCCACTGAGCCCCACTGGAAGTGGAATTTGATATTCAGAATTGTCTTTACTTTTCAGGGATCCAGTCCATGTAGTGACTGGTCACATCTTCCTCTAAAACAAGTGCAAAGTAGTTAACATCTCTATATAACAAGAAAGATACCAAGCCCCAACTAGTGACACTTGATTAAAGAAATGTTATTGTATTTATGACCTTACATACAGCATAGAATTAGGTAATTCATTACAGTTTCTGGTAACCTATTTAAGATGCATCTGAATAAGTCTCTTTTTTTTTTCATTTTTCCATTTTTGTAAATGGAGAGTACCACTGTAAATGTTCAAACTGTCATAAACTCAGGTGTTTTTACTTTTGAGTTCATTATATATTTCTGTAGTCTATTTATATTCTTAACTAACTTATCTTACTACTAATTAATTTTGGTGTGAGTTTAACTGCAGCAATGCTAGCAGGGTGTGAGGCTTAGGAGGGCTGGAAATGGCTAGGAGCATGACTGCTGGCTTAAACTTGAAACTTTTTGGAGTGTGTAGTTTACATTTTTCCTCTTCTTCTTCTACTTAAACTCACATGCTAAACCAGCTGGAGGTCAAATTTTAATTTTATTTGGAAGCCTGACTAGAAGGATAATCTAATTTTTGCTTTTTAGAAATTAGCACATTTCTAAAATTTTAGAAATTTGCACATTTCTAAAATTTTAGAAATTTGCTAGCAAATTTTAGAATTTGATGCTAAATTTATCTTTGAAGAATCTCATTTGTTGTTTGTAAAGGACTCTTTTTGAGACAGAGCCTCGCTCTGTCACGCAGGCTAGAGTGCAATGGCGTGATCTCAGCTCACTGCACCCTCCGCCTCCTGGGTTCAAGCGATTCTCCTGCCTCAGCATCCTGAGTAGCTGGGATTACAGGCGCCCGCCACGATGTCCAGCTAATTTTTGTATTTTTAATAGAGATGAGGTTTCACCATGTTGGCCAGGCTGGTCTTGAACTCCTGACCTCAGGTGAGCCAGCCACCTCAGCCTCCCAAAGTGCTGGGATTACAGGCGTGAGCCATCACACCTGGCCTGTAAAGGACTCTTTAACAAAGTGTTCTTAGTTGTGACAGTGGTGACTTCATATTACAAACTAGAAACAAGGATGTGGAGTGTTTGTGTGTAAAACAGTGTATGTGTGTGTGTATATATATATAAAAAACATATATATAGTGTGTGTATATATAGATATATATTGTTTAGACTATATATATGTATAAAAAATCTAAACAAAAATAGCAAAACTAAATGAAATGTAGTGACCACTCAACTTTACTAAAAATAATCACATGAAAGTAGTGTTGCCCTGGAGACTCATGTCATCGTTCTGCTCTAATGAGTACTTGTTAATGACCCAAATTTTAATAGAGTAGCCTTAGTAGCCTTTTCTACTCAAGAGACCTTCATATCTAACCCAGTTCAGCAACTCACTTTACTGGCCATATCCTGCATTTTGTCATGCAAGCCTGACTTCTTCCACTTCGTGAATTCCAGGATAACAGAGTTCAGCTACAACCTACGTTTTGTTCACCTCCCTCATTCTAGTACTCATAAGTCAGTTCTCTACCTAGTCCAAGCTTTTGTGGCACCATGGCCCCCTTTCCCTTTCTCCAGTATATTAGCCCCCTCATTGTTTTGCCTTTCTTCCTGCAGTCTTTACGCCACTATTGGCCTTTTCGGTGCCTCTCAATTCCCAGAGAAAGTCATACTCATGCTGGTAGATAATATTGCAAATCAAAGGTTTCTAACCTCAGACATTCGCATCCGGTATCTTTTTACTTTCCCTGGCCATCTCCTTTCCCTATGGGAACTATATAAATAGTCATCATTCACGTCCCCATTATGCTTAGTATGTGACATTGCTTTTTTCTCACACAGGGAAAATAAAAGTTTATCAAGCACAGATTTCCTCATTTTTCTGTCTTTTGAAGTTATGTGTCCCATCCATTACTGCCTTCTTCCCATTTAAGAGGAAAAGTTGTTCAACAGTGCAATACTCAGTCCTTACAATTTTGTTCCCTACCATATGCCTCCATCCATTATTCTCTTTCTATCCTGTGTGTTTAACTTCTCCCTTTTCCCTGTTGCCTTCACGGTTGCCCCCATACAAGCTCAATCTCTCCTATCCTAAAAACAACATAAAATTTGACCTGGCATCTGCTGGATACCACTTTGTGCCTCTATGTTCTTCAATCCACTGGGATGCAGCTCCTGCTGTCACTACTTAGTTGGAATCACTCAAGCTGTGACCACTGATGACGACTTAAATTGTCCAGTCTATTGTTCTCTTTCCTCCCACATCTCTTTTGAAACTTTGACTTTATTAACCACACCTTTTAGAAATGTTTCCCCTTTGGCTTTTGGGACTGCAAGCTCTCTTTATTTCTTTTTCTGTCTCTCTAACTATTTTTTCTTAGTTTCAGTGACTTGAAGTTTTGCTTTTTTCCCTGTTCTCTCCATGGGTCTGATGTTGTCCTACTTCTCTACAAATACTGTGCACTCTCCATATATGATTGAATGTATTTTCACAGCTTCAGCTATTATCTGTAGAAAGAGACTCCCAAATCTTTATTTAAGCTAGGTTCTCCCTACTGAGTTCTAGACTTAGGTTTTAGCTGCCTTACTGCACGTCTCCCAGAAATCTCAGCTGTAGGCATCAATAAGTAACCTTGTACTCTTTCTTCTAGCTTACCAAACCTTATTTTGCCTTATGAGTGCCTCCTCTATCCCACAGTCACTGTCTTAGTTCACATCTCATTATCTTTCATGTGGTCTGTTGCACAAGTTTCATTCTTGGCTGCATGCTCACTCCGGTTTGTACTTTAACTGATATTTATTCAGCGATATTGATTAATTACCTAATATGTACCAGGCCTCATGCTGGGCTCTGAAATACAGTGATGAGTGGAAACAGGCATGGTCCCAGTTCTAATGGAGCTTACTTTCTAATGGGCGAGACAGAAATTATTAATATAATCAACCAGAGTATGCTTTTGAAGGAAAGGAACACAGTTCTCTGAGATAATCTAACAAAGGAAATGACCTACTCTAGGAAGACAGGGAGACTTCCTTGAAAAGGTGTAATGCAACTGAGATCTGATGGGAAATATTTTCCAACCGTATTTTAGATAGAACAGCATGTGCAGAGACCCTGTGGTAGAAGGTGCTGCAGAGGCAGAGAGAGGAGTCAGACCATAGAGTCCTATGGTCACATTCTCCTAGAAAGATGGGAATCTAGTGAAGGATTTTTAGCAGGTAGGGAGGGGGATGTGGTAACATGATCAGAAAATCATTCTAGTTGCAATGTGGAGAATGGATCTGAAGGGGCCTGGGATACCACTTAGCAGGTCACAGACAGCAATCCTTCTAAAACGCATAAATGAACTTTCCCGTCCTCAAAATTCTCCAGTTGTGCAAAAATGAAATCTAAACTACTTAGCTCAAAAAACAGGGTCCTTTCTAGCACTCAGTAATGTTTCTAGTCTTTTCTAACACTTCCTGATGTGAGTCCTGTGCCTGGCCTTGTGTTCACTGCTACTTGATCTTGCCATGCTCTGTTTCTTCTATCTGTACTGTCCTCTTCATCCCCCTTTGTGAACCTAGGGAACACCTATTTTCCAGCAAAACACAGCTCCTTCATTTCATTCTACCCCAGGAAAAAAACCAACAAAGCTCATTGTTTATCCCAAGTACCCACAATGCAAGCTATTGGCACTTATTCTACAGTATTATAACAGTTTATTTACCTGTACTCTTCACACCACGGAGCTCCTTGTCATTAGGGATTATTTTATCCATCTTCATCTGGTCCTTTTTTGTCTAGCACTTTGCCTGGTGCCTGCAAAGATTGGGTAAGCATTCCATTTTTCTGCTCTGACCAATTTACTTTTACCAGTAGTCAGGTCAGTTAAACAGTTATTGACCACTTAACTCTGCTAAGTGCGTGGGATACTAACACACCCACACCACAGACCCTATATTTGATCTGCTTTTCTCATGCTAACTGTGCTTCTCTTTATTTTATTAATTTACACTTAAAATTTGTCTTAATAGGAACTTTTTATTCATTGTATACGGCTAGAGTAGAGAATCATTATTTGTCAAATAACTGTTTTCTGGAACTGCAGAAAATGTCTTTTGAAATCTAAAAGTTAAGGATGAATTACACAATCTTACCTAAACCACAGAAGAATACTCTGGTGAATTACATTAGCTCCTTGGCAATCAGTAATTTCCATTGTGTCTGTCAGGATTCCACAGGAACAAGGAGGCCCTTGGTGCTTCGATTTAGGGACAGATTTTATAATGTTTTTGCCCTGATCTGTTATTTGGGAGAGGGTCACAAATTGACTTGATCTTTGTTTTTCCTTCTTTGTAGATAACGGCAAAAGCTTCTATCATTTTTGTTACTCTTCAGTACAATGTCACCCTCCCCGCAACAGGTAGGTAATTTATGCTAAGAATTTTCTACGTAAATAGAAGTTCAGTTGAACGAACTTGGAAATTTTAATGAATGCTAGGTCCTGCATTAATTAATCATCAGAGATCTCATCCATGATGTGACTGAATGTTATTTTGATGATATTGTAATACAAGATCTTATGTTTTTGATTGACTTTACCCTATATATGTTTTCTGTTTACTATATATTTTTGTGAATGGACTCGAAATTCCATAAAATAGTTTTGTTTTGCTTTCTCTGCCTTCTGATTTTTTCCTAAGAAAATTATAAGAAAAGATATTTTTAAAATTGTTTAAATGTCATTGTTCATTCAAGAATTCTAAAAGCACAACGGCAGATTTAGTTTTTCTGTAAGTTACATTTTGGACCTGTAATAGCAATACTTCTAAGATTATTTTCACTTTTTCCTGTGCTCTACTTTTAACAATTATTTTGATTCCAGAAAATGTGTTAGTAAGCTCCAGGAATTATCTGGTAATAGCATCCAAACTATTAGGTTTTATTTCAAAAATTTTATTTCTTAATCTATGTAAAAATTAGGTGTTTCTTGGAAGTTGATTGTAATTTAATACAGTGATATAATTAACTAGCATGGGTGACGGATGGGGTATTTTTTGGTTGAGGCAGTAAACCTGCACAGTTTTTTATTTAGAATGTAACATAATGTAGTATACCACATTTAGTTGGGGTTTTTTGTTGTTGTTGCTGTTATTTGTATGTGTGTTTTTAAGAGATGACAGGGTCTTGCCAAATGTGTTGCCTAGGCAGGAGTGCTGTGGCGCGATCATAGCTCACTGCAGCCTCCAGCTTCTGGGCTCAAATGATCCTCTCTGGTCAGCCTCCCAAGTAGCTGGGACTACAAGGGCACACCACCACGCCCAGCTAATTTTTCAATTTACTGTAGAGATGGAGTCTCACTATACTACCTAGGTCAGTCTTGAATTTGGGCCTCAAGCAATCCTTGCCTCCCTAAGTGTTGGGATTACAGGGGTGAGGCACTGCACCTAGCCCCTGAGTTGGGTTTTTGTTCAGTTATGTATAGTTTTGTAACTATTTAATTTAGTGATTTAGTTATCAGGTTACTCAAAACTACAATACTGTTTTGAAATTTGAATATGCCAGAGAAGAATAAAGCTCTTTTATGTGTATGTTCCCCATAAACATAAAGTTTGAGAATAAGTGTCAGCAATTCACAAGTATTTGATAAAGATTTGTTTTGAAAAATTATAGCAATTGCAAGGATTAAAAACAACTTTAGTAGTTGCCTTTATCTCTGCTGCTTATAGGTCAAAACTAAATCAAATACAGGTCAAATCAGCTTTTCCATCAGAATCATAATTTAGTGTGTAGTTAGAAAGTAGAAGTAGAAAGTTTCAAAAGCCCTTTGAAAAAAATAGGTCAATAGGCTAAGTATAACTTTATCAACCTAATTTATACCCCTGGGATAATATCAGTTTATTGAGTGTGGCCTCCTCTTCCCTGTTTTTTGGTCTTTGGTGGCTGTGACTAACACATGTCAAGTCTTTGTAAGTAATTTCTAAAGCTTTAGATTTCTAGATAGTCTTGGTTTTCATTGCCCCTCTAAGACTCAAGATGTCCAAGACCACGTTATTTATGATGTTTATACAGAATTATTTAATTGGCTATTCTTATTTGTTTCCATAACTATGTTCTACTTAATGCTGTTTTTATAACCTTGTGTATATTTTTGTCTATTTGCGTCCTTTTTGGTCTTCAGAAGAACAAGCTACTGAATCAGCGTCCCTTTATTACTATGGTATCAAAGATTTGGCTACGGTTTTCTTCTACATGCTAGTGGCGATAATTATTCATGCCGTAATTCAAGAGTATATGTTGGATGTAAGTATGCAGTCTTAGAAATCTATACTTTATAAAGTACTAGCTCTCCATAATCTGATAGTCATATATTAAATACAATTTATAATTTATTCTTAATTACTAGTGGCTGTTTTTATTTTTAGAAAATTAACAGGCGAATGCACTTCTCCAAAACGAAACACAGCAAGTTTAATGAATCTGGTCAGCTTAGTGCGTTCTACCTTTTTGCCTGTGTTTGGGGCACATTCATTCTCATCTCTGTAAGTATGTCCTCTTAGGTTGTTGTTCTCCTTCCTTATCTAAGATTAGGAACTCTGCTAATGAAATAGTATAAGTTAAGAGTTTCAGTGATAAATCTGTTTTAGGTATTTTTTTATACAGCAAAAATTCTAAACTATGTTTACTGTTTCAAAAAGGCTTATTCATTTTTAGTCACTTTGAATGTTACTTTTATATCTTGTGTTTTTTTTTTTTTTTTGAGACAGAGTCTCGCTCTGTCGCCAGGCTGGAGTGCAGTGGCATGATCTCGGCTCACTGCAACCTCCACCTCCCGGGTTCAAGTGATTCTCCTGCCTCAGCTTCCCAAGTAGCTGGGACTACAGACGCACACCACCACGCCCAGCTAATTTTTGTATTTTTAGTAGAGACAAGGTTTCACCATGTTGGCCAGGATAGTCTCGAACTCCTGACCTCGTGATCTACCCGCCTCAGCCTCCCAAAGTGCTGGGATTACAGGCTTGAGCCACCAAGCCCGGCCTTACTTTTATATCTTATAGTGGTTTACAGATACCTCTGTATCAGCAAAAAGGGTAAGATGTGAGTAATACTCCTACTAGGTTACATGAGTTGTAATGTTCACAGTCATTTCCTCCTTTAAAAACAGCCCCAGTGTTTTCCAAGCTTCTTAAATGTTGTATAACTTTTCAGTTATGGCAATCAAAACCTTTAGTTGTATCACTCTAACTAATGAGAAAAAGAAAGGCAGTATTTGCTTTAATATTAGTGATAACAATCCCTTAAATTTATATGGTGTTCCATAGTTCACATACTTTTGAGTTTGTCAGACACATAATTCTTTCTAATCACTATATTAGAAATGAATAACAGTGAGTTTTCCAGGGTAAAGCACTTCATGTTGGAAGTAGACTAAAACTCAGCTTTTTATTCCATTGCTCGTTCCATTTTACTCTGCTGCTTTAATAATACTTTATAGGTAATATGTAAATTTTAGTTTAAAAACTATTATAAATTTTTTTAAAAAAACATAGAAGTTATACTTCTGTGGGAAAATACTCTTACAAAAATCACTTTAGATTTTATTTATTTTTTAATCTTCTTTTTTTTTTTTTTTTTTTTTAACATATGCAGTAATTCTCACTGAGTAGATCTGATTATCTAAGAAAAAAATTGGGGCAGTATTTTATTGACGTAATTCCATAAAACTCGGTAGCGCCCTGATCCTTTGTCTCCTGTCAGATGCTACAAGCTTTTCCTGAAATCTTCTGATTACCTAAGACAAAATTCTTCTCTCCTGGTCGCTGTTGTGCCTCTTATTGGTGGTTTTATGTTTGTTTGTGTACGTGTATTTTTATTCTATGGGATTGAAAGATTTTCCAGGGCCAGGAATTATTTCTTACCTGATTCCATATCTCATTTATATCATTGATTTTCATTTTGCTCAAGTAACCAACTCAAATTGGATTGAAAATAACTAAAACAACTAAGGAGTTTGATGTTAGTGGGCTCTTTGCAACCTGGTATGGGGACCTGTAAATGTTTGAGAAATGAAAGTAATGTCTTATTTTCCAAGAAGTCTGCATTATGCTCACAGGTTAATTTTTATATCTTCTTTCTTAGGAAAACTACATCTCAGACCCAACTATCTTATGGAGGGCTTATCCCCATAACCTGATGACGTAAGTCATTTTTAGCAGCCCTTTCTTTGTTAAGGACCATGGTCATGTCACTATTAATCAGAATTCATTCTTGTTATTCTCTTTAGGACCTTAGGCAAATGCATAAAATAGATGAAAATATGTCTTTGACAGTCCCACTGCCATAAGAAAAAAAAAACGCTGTGTACCTTTTTTTAATGTTTCTATTCTAATCTTTTCAACATCTTTGTAAGCTTGAGACAACTGATTTTAACATAATCTTAATGTGGTACTCGCTTCTTTTCCCTTCTTTTTACTCATCTTTTCTCCTTTTTATGTTTCCATCTTTTCTACATTTTTGCTCCTTTTCTTGGTCCCCACCCCCTGTCTCTTTTCACATCTTACCTTTCTTTCTCCTGTTATAAGCTTCTTGAGGTTAGGGATTGTTTCTTTTTTATTCTCTAGTCTGTACAGTGCTGCCAGGTTAAAGTGCTCAGTGGTTACAAAGACATCTGAATAATTCATTATTCGAGCCCAGCTCTAGTACAACTATTCTATATTAATTTTCCTTACTACTTTAGCCTGTATTGGTCTTTTGTATCCCCAAATTTGTCATTTTGGTAGATATTGATGTATTGTCTATATATTGTTTTGATTGTTCTATAATTGTCTCATTTTTGTAAGTCTTGTATTGTGCCCATACCCACTAAAACTATATGTGCCTTGGTAGCAGTAAAAACTATTTTATATCCTTCATTGTGCTGGGTACATTGCAGGTGCTTGTCACCTAGACAGTATTTAGTAAATACATTGTGATGTGAGAATTGGAGAAGGGAGAAGATATGAAGGAAAGAAGGGAATAACCTGACTGTGGGTATTGTAAGTCCAGCAGTAATACCCACTCTACTGAATCATACTCTGATTTCTAAAGTTTTATTAGTTCAACGAACTTTGTAAATGTTGTATTTATGTATATTATGTATATTTGTAAATATTGTATTTATGAATATTGTATTTATGTGTATTCCCTCCACCCCCACCACCAAGAAATTAGGTTGGCTTCGTGTTTTCTATTTTAGACTTCTGGAGGAGAAGGAGAAGGGAGAATAAAGAGGAAGCAGAAGGGCTAGAGGGATATAATGTCGAGAGGAGAGTATTGGTTCTAGACTGATTATGATATTGGTTCTAGACTGATTATGACACAAGGAGAGCCCTTGTGTGCCTTATTCTGACTCTCTTTAATCCTAGCTCTGCCTCCATTTATTTGGGGCTTTCTCCATGTTCCAACCAGGTACAGTTACCATATTTGCCTAAGAAAAAAAAAAAACAGAGGATATTTGAAATTGGGATTATTCCAGTTTCAGGTGATTATTAATCTATGAGCCTTTGCTTTTGTGTCAGTCTTTTTCCCCTTCTTGTCTTGATGAAACTGTATAGACGTGTGGGTTATGTTTTCAGTAGCTAACATGACATACTAGTCAGTATTAATGAACTAATAGGGGCTCTGACTCCTCCCTACTGGCTTACATGTCAATAGCTTTCTGCAGATAATATCTTTGCCTGCTGTTTAATCCAGGGGTCTTGTCCAATGGTGGGACTGTCACAGGGAGATGGGGAAAGCCGTTGTTGAAGAGTTGTTTAAAGGTGCACAGATATTGTATGGAATGATAACACAAAGGTAGTTACTTAGTATATCCTGATTTCCAGTATTTCTTTACCGTTTTTTAAAAAAATTATGCTTTAAAAGATACTCTTCATTTTCTTATGTTGTACAGATTTCAAATGAAGTTTTTCTACATATCACAGCTGGCTTACTGGCTTCATGCTTTTCCTGAACTCTACTTCCAGAAAACCAAAAAAGTAAGCTGGGATTTTGTAGTGTTAAAAAATGTCTTGTCATTTTTTTTTTTGAAAAATTTTTCTAAAATTAAGTATTTTCTTACATGTTTGCCCTTCCTCCATTCTTCTTACCCCAACTCTTACCCCATCATTCTCCCACCAACCCCCTTTCCCCAAAGCCTAAAATCCTTAAGCATTTCTTGAAAAAAAAAAGAAAAAAAACTTCAGTCAGTATTTTAGCTTAGATTTTTTACATTTGATATGTTAATGGCTTGTCTTAAAATTATATTAGTGGTAATATAAATTAAAATTTAAACAAATTTTTAAATGTAATGTTTGTTTTATCTTACTGATATTCTTAGCGAATTATTTCACAAGTAAGCCAAAAAGGATTAGTCACATTACAACTGACAGTTCTGTGTGTAAGTCTTAAAGCAAAATTCAGTATTGGAAAAAAAAGTAAAATATATTTAAATATTCACCAGCAAAGCCTCTCTTGAAATGGGTAGAGCATTCCGTTTTTAGTGTGTGGAAAGGATATTTGTTTGTTTTACTTGAACAAATAAGTAAACTGCTGGAGCACTGCAAAATCCTCCTTCCTAGTTTTACCCTCAGTGCTTCTGAAGTCCGGCTTCCATGCTATCACAAAAGTCATTTTCTTTACCCTCTCTCCTCTGAAACCTGTATTGGCTCCCTATTACTTTAAACTAGAGTAATGCTGCTCAACTGTGCCCTGAGAGTTTCTCCCATCGCCACCATCTTTTCCCGGGGACCTCTTCCTCTGCTTACTCCTTATGCTTCGTGCACACTGATAGTCTCTAGTTTTGTAATCCCAGCACATCACTTCTTTTTCCTGGAACACCTCTTCCCTCGGATAAATTAATCAAGTACTTTCATTTCCCTTTTTTCTGAGAGGTTTTTTTTTTTTTTTTAATTCTCATATATGAAATCCTATGTGGGATTTTACTTCAAAATAATACCAGGTGAAGGAAAGTAAAGAGGGATATAGATGAAACAAATTTAATCATTTATTAATAATGATTGAGTTAGGGGTGTGTCAGAATCTTTTCTGTCTGTTGTGTGTATGTTTACATTTTTCCGCATTTAAAATTTCTTTTTTTTTTTAAATCCCCTTAGAGAAACCTTCTGGAGTAAAAGTGTGACAGCCAGTCTGGTGACTAGTTTATCTTTGCCTACTCAAAAGCCATAAAACACTATTTTTATGTGTGCTACAAATAGTTAATTCATAGACTAGGCACTTGATTCGCTGCTGTTTCGTGTCTGTGTTCTGTGTATCTGTCATCATCCATGTTGTCTGCTAGGATTAGAAAACAGCACCAAATTAAAGGCCATATGCTATGGCACTTAAGTTCTTTTTATGCTGATTTCTTTTATAAAGTAGATTGTTTCTCCAGCTATATTGATTGTAAGGAATAGGATGAAGACTTTTTATTTTTAAACCCTTGACTTAGAACTGTCTTCAGATAAAATTGTTAGGCCCAGATTCCAGTAGCCCTTCCATGTTTAGTAAGCTCCTAATGTGAATCATAGATATTGTGGAGCTATACTGTCCAAAATGCTAACTGCTAGTCACATCTACATGAACTTAAAAAAAAAACAAAAACGAAATTGACCTTTTTGGCCCCATTAGCCACATTTCAAGTGCTTATTAGGTACTGTGGCTAGTATGTACCATTTTGAACAGAGGAGATATAGAACATTTCCATGATTGCAGAAAGTTCTGTTGGAGAGCGCTACTGAGAGTATCATAGTTTCTTGATGTCTTAGTAGCATGGCTCAGATATTTAAAGCCTTCTTAAGGTATTTGTATACTCATGAACAAATACCTCAGGATTTCATTATTAATCCATGTCTCTATATCTTCTTCACTGACTATGGTAAGTAAGAAGGGACATTTCAAAGTAATTGTTCATTTTAGTTCCTGAAGCTCTTTTCTTATCAGTTCCTGCCAGATGGCACTTCTCCAGAAATGCAATCTAATTTTTATGGAATAATTTGCATAACTTAGAACTTAACTGAAACTATTTTTAACACCTGCATATGACAGTTGAAAGTAACTGTTTCAAGTAATTAACATAATTTGAAAGTAGCAGCTGCATATGTGTTAAACAGTTTCTTAAAATTTACTCTATGAAAATTATTTTTGGAACTCTTTACTGGAAGAAAGTAGTACAGTGATTGTTTTGAACCAATCGTACAGACAAATAGGAAAGAAAGGAAGGCTGTTAGTAGCAGTTCAAGAGGTGTGTTAGTCACAAATAACTTAGTTTCTTTCAAGGAGAAAACTTAAATTACATATACTGTGTATATAAACAGTTCTCCATTTTGCCCATGAGAAGATTCAAAATATTTCTTAGACAGCTTGAATATATGAGCTTTTAGGGAAGTCATGAAATAGCCAAATGTTTTATTTCTAATATTCAATTTTAGTTTAATTATACATACCTATAATTGCATATCATATAAAGTATTAGAAATAGTATTTTCCCCCGTCCTACTTCATGAAAGTTACATTACACTTTTCATATGCAACTTTGATGTTAGTATCTGTCATTCATCATCACTAGAACCACTTTTTTTAATCTGATGACATTTTTTCCACATCATGACGTCATCTTTACTTCTGTCTCACTGGGTCTTTCATTAGACTTATAAACCTTTAAAAATGACATTTATTGAAGTTTTTGGGTGTATGTGTCTTACGCAAACATTTATTTGTTCAAGATAATTAATACAGAACTCTATATGCAGAGCTTTGTAAAGATTTAATTATAAGATGTACTATCTGGGGTTTGGGGGGAAATCTTTGCCTTATATTTGGGGCGTATATGTGATATTCAGCTTTGTTTATTTTTCAGTATAGTGTAGTCAAGAAATGTGTTTTTTATAAAAATAAATTTTTTGAAGTATGTTAATATTTTTTAGTAAAAAGATGTTGGAATAACAACTGAAAATGGCACTTGAAGTTATTTACGATTTTAGAATTTGTTATGATTTCACCCAGCCTTCTCTGTTCTCTCCCTTCCCCCACAACCCGTGTAAATGTGTACGTCCAGAGACCATTGTGCTGGTGCTAGGCAAGGTTTTGTTGTCGGCCTCAGACATGTGAACACCATGCCGTCGGGGTTGTAACCCCAGAGGAAGTGGAGAACATTGAGGGAGGCTGGCCTACCACAGGGATACTAAAAAGTAGCCATTTTCTAGATAAAATTTATCATTTTAAAAATCATGGTAAGCCAGGCACGGTGGCACACACCTGTAGTCCTGGCTACTGGGAAGGCTGAGGCAAGGGGATGGCTTGATTACAGGAGTTTGAGACCAGCCTGGGCAATGTAATGAGACTCATCTCTAAAAAATAAAATAAAACTCATGGTACACTACCCCTACTTCCATGTATTTTTTGTAATCATTTGGGAATACCTTTATCTAGGGTGTTTGTTAAGTTAGCCACAATTCCTACCACCCCTTGTGGTATTCTACTCATCTCTGTCTTTTTTTTTTTTTTTTTTTTTTTTTTTGGTGTTATTGTTGTTGTTATCCCCATTATACAGAGAGATTAATTAGCTTGCCTAAGGTCCCTCAGCTAGTAAGTGACACAAGTATTTACCCATTCTTTTACTAATTTACTTTTTCTGTAGTAAGCTTTGAGTGTACAAACACTGCTTTAGAGACACTAGTCAATTTGTGCAAAGCTGAATGGACCATTACTTAGAAAAAGGTTTCTTGATAATCCTATCTTTTTGAAAGCAATAGATACTATTTTTAAAACTTTTGCATAGGCATTTGATGGTTGTGAAGATAGAACCTAGTGATGGCATTTTACCCTCTATTATTATTGACTCGGTTGACTATCCGAAAGGTAAGGCTACTGGGCACAGTGGCACATGCCTGTAGTCCCAGTTACTCAGGAGGCTGAGATAGCAGGATCACTTGAGCCCTGGAGTTGGAGGCTACAGTGCACCATAATTGCACCTGTGAATAGCCACTGCACTCCAGCCTGAGTAACATAGTGAGACCATGTTTCTATTTTTTAAAAAGGAGATATGGGGCTAAGATACAAAGTTGAATCTGGACTTAGGAAAGAAACTCTATGGATTTTTACTTAGCAAATGTCAAGCACAACTGTCCTCCACCTAATTGGGTTGAAATTTAAAGACAAAAAATCAGAAATGGAGTGGCTTTTTGAAATGTAGTTTTTTTGTAATTTATAATAGTGTTTTTAGTCTTGTCAGAGAAGAAAAGAGTAGGCAGCTTAGGTTCTCTGCTAAGTGACCAGTGTGAATTTTAAAAACTTAACTTGGATTTCTTTTAAATTAAAAAAAAAAAATCCTCCTAAGTAGTTACATTACATTATAGTTTTTCCAGCAAATTAGTTTTTTTTTTTTTTACATTGTCTTACCCAAGTTTTTATGCAATGAAATGAGTTCAATCAGCAGTTAAAAACTAAAACGCTTCCCTCATAAGTTTTAAGGGTTTTCTTGGTCTGTTTTCTCCTCTGAAATCTGGAGCATTGAGTAACACATATGAAAGAATATGGCAATATTTTTTATACCTAGTCATTTATGTGCCACCTTCCTGCTTTACCATATTCACATACTACTAATTCATACTTTTGACATTTTAATTATTAAGGTATATTAAATAACAAAATATTTTGGGTTTTTGTTTTGTTTTGTTTTGAGACAAGGTCTTGCTCTGTCACCCATGCTGGAGTGCAGTGGCCACAATCACGGCTCACTGCAGCTGCAGCCTCAACCTGCCAGGCTTAAGCAATCCTACTACTTCAGCCTCCCAAGTGGCTGGAAGTACAGGCATGCACCACTATGCTTGGCTAATTTTTTGTATTTTTTTAGAGATGGGGTTTCACCATGTTTTCAAAGCTGGTTTCGAACGCCTGGGCTCAAGCAATCCACCTACGTCAGCCTCCCAAAGGGCTGTTATTACAGGCATGATCCACCAATTTATTTAAAATTTTAGTTACAGTTAAATAAAAGTATTTCATTGTGTACTGTCTGCAATCATTTTGTTCAGTACCAATGTACACACCACACTGGGAAACACTGGCATATATATAGTGGCACTTCTACATGCATTGTACATCAAATTGCATTGATAATACTACAAGTGAGCTTTTCTGAGATTATTATAACGGGAGAGGAGAGGTTCCCTTGTGGTTGCATGTTATCTCAACATCCTTTCTCCTTCCTTTTGTAAGCTGAAATATTTCATTAGAAATTTACAAATTTTGTAGAGAGGATCTTAAGACTGTCTATTTTCAGAGATACTTCTCTCTTCCGTTGGAAGAATGACTGTAAACTTGGTATCAGTTTTCCTAAGAGTCCCAAAATACAGTACTGTAAATAGTAATATTCAGACTGTCTTATGTTCTACCTAACTCTTGATCTTTGCGCTATTCTTACTAGAGAAGAGTTTTCCATTTCAAAACTGGACTTCAAAAAATCTCTACTCCTCAAAAGATTTGGTGAAGTAGCTCTCTGTACTGAAACACAGAGAAATGGAGGACCAATAGACCTGCACTCAACTGTGCTAAATGCAAGAGATAAGTTTAGTGAGGCTGCAGAGGAACATAGTTCAGCCTGCCAGCAGCAACCCACCATTTCCATCGTTCTAATTAGTAGCTGTAGAACATAAATAGTACTAACTAGACTAATATAACCCTTGTAAATACATACGAAGAAAACTACAACAAAGGAAATTAGAAATGAGGTATAGGTGTTTCATCAGTCAGTAGGCTGGCCTGTTGAGCTTATCACTGTCAGTGTTTTGTAAACATTTTTACTGCAACCAAAGATGAAAAACTTTTTACATCATAATTCATTGTGTGTGTGTGTGTGTGTGTGTGTGTATGTGTGTGTAAAATGTGGAATAGAATTTTCATAATACAATGTGCTATATACTCTAGCATTTTCTTTTTCTTTTTTTTTCTTTTTGAGACAGTCTCACTCTGCTGTCCAGGCTGGAGTGCAGTCACAATCCTAGCTCCCTGCATCCTTGAACTCCTGGGCTCAAGCAATCTTTCTGCCTCAGCTCCCCAAATAGCTAGGACTACAGGCACATGCCACCATGCCTGGCTAATTTTTAAAACTTTTTTTTGTAGAGATGGGGTCTCTCTATGTTACCCAGGCTAGACTCAAACTCCTGGCTTCAAGCAATCCTCCTGTCTCAGCCTCCCAAAGTGCTGGGATGACAAGTGTGAGTCATGGTGCTTGGCCACATTTTCTGTTTTATTTCATGTTTTAAAAGATGCTGGTGTGACCCCTAAATTGATTTTATGATCCACTAGTAGGCCTTTTTTTAAGAAACAGAGTCTTGCTCTGTCACCCAAGCTGGAGTACAGTGGCATGATCATAGCTTACTGTAGCCTCGAACTCTTGTGTTCAAGTGATGCTCCTCCCGTGTCTGCCTCCTGAGTAGCTGGGACTACAGTTGCATACCACCACGCCTAGCTAATTGTAGTTTTTATAGAGACGGGGTCTTGCTGTGTTGCCCAGGTTGATCTCAAACTCCTGGCCTCAAATGATCCTCCCACCTCAGCCTCCTGGGATTACAGGCATGAACCATCACACCTGGCCCCACTAGTGGGTGTTGACTTGTGTTTTCTAAAAATACTGTTTCTGAGATAACTGTGGGAGAAAAAAGAAGTAAAAATAAAATCTAGGTCCTTGGGCTTGCAAAGTAATTGAGGAAAAAGAATATACAATTAAGGAATAGTATAAATGAGAATAAAAAATGTTAAACTTGTTGTAATGACTGACAAGGGACTAAAGCATGAGCTGAAAATGTGAATGCTATTTTAGGTAAACAAAAGTGTCTCTACTACTATAAACATAACAATATTAGAGGAAGGTCAAATTGTCAGCATGTAACTATGATTAATGTTGTGTCATTTAATACATGTTCATTAGAAAAAAGAGCCATAGATCTTAGCTCTAAAAGGGATTTTGAGTTTATCTGATTGAAGCAAATCTAAGTATTCACAGTTTATGGATGAAATAACTGAAGCCAGCAGAGGTTAAGTGACTTGCTAATGCTATATACCTAATTGAGAATGAGAGATTGGGGTGGGGTGGGGTGGGGGCAGAATAGCTTTCAGATCTCCTACTTCTACATTTTTCACTTACTCTTAAAGAACAGAAATGAGCCAAGCACAGTGGGTCACGCCTGAAATCCTAACCCTTTGGAAGGCCAAGGTTGGGGTATCTCTTGAGTCCAAGGGTTTGAGACCAGCCTGGGCAACATAGCAAGACCCCACCTCTTAAAAAAAGGAAAGGAAATGTTTTAGCATGTTTTAATCTATAATGTATTTTTTTACAGGAAGATATTCCTCGTCAGCTTGTCTACATTGGTCTTTACCTCTTCCACATTGCTGGAGCTTACCTTTTGAAGTGAGTTGGGATATTTCATGGGTGTGTAAGTAGGCTGGGCAGATAGTATGCAGACCTGTCTTAATTCATAATTAACATTCCTATTTTTAATTTGCTCTTTTAACAGCTTGAATCATCTAGGACTTGTTCTTCTGGTGCTACATTATTTTGTTGAATTTCTTTTCCATATTTCCCGCCTGTTTTATTTTAGCAATGAAAAGTATCAGAAAGGGTAAGTTGTTTAGCCATTCTATTTCTCGTGTAGTAGGTATTTAAAGTCAGTGCCTAACATTGCCAAGATCCATGCTTTTGGCCATTATATTAAGTTTTTAAGCGATTAGTAGCTGCTTTAAATAAAACGAAATTATTTAGCAATTCAGACTTTGTATTTTACTCTCTAAAATGGAGGCTTTCTCAGCTAGAGAGATACTGTATTGTATCTTGCAATTTTGAAGGCTTCTTGGGTTTACTTTTCTGTTATAACTTCTACTTTGTTTATTGCATGGTTTTTCTTTTGGAGGAGTGATAGAGAAGTGAACTCTCAGAAGAAAATGAAACAATGGATAATTAGCCTTATAGATAACTAAAATATATTGATGGTGAAATTGAACTGAAAACAATTGGAGAGGTATAACTTGTAAAGAGTGCAAAGTTGTCTTAAAAAAAGTAAAACTGGGACGCTTAAATGAGAATTGGGCATCCTGTTCTTTATAACACAGCTTTTTTGGTTTCTTTTGTCCAGCATTTTCTAAAATTATTCTGAATACTGGTAGTTCTGAGGAACATTAATAGTTCTTATACAAGAAAAGAGATAAGCTAAAGAGAAAATTAAACATTTATTTACTGGATTTTTTTAGAAATTTAAATAGGCTAATATGTGTTATATCTCTCTGAGTGTGGTATATAGCCTTTCCCAGATACTTGACACAAATTTCTTTTTTGCAGAATAAGAAATGCTATTTTAATATGCCTTTACTTAATAGGAATCTAGTTTCTTTTTTATTTATTTATTTATTTTTTTTTTGAGATGGAGTTTCACTCTTGTTGCCCAGGCTGGAGTGCAGTGGCACGATCTCTGCTCACTGCGACCTCCATCTTCCAGTTTCAAGCAATTCTCCTGCCTCAGCCTCCCAAGTAGCTGGGATTACAGACGTCTGCTACCGCGCCCAACTTAGGAATCTAATTTCTAATAGAATCTTGTTTTTGAGATGTCAGGAATTTGACTTACGGCCTTTTTCTTGCAGATTTTCTCTGTGGGCAGTTCTTTTTGTTTTGGGAAGACTTCTGACTTTAATTCTTTCAGTACTGACTGTTGGTTTTGGCCTTGCAAGAGCAGAGAATCAGAAGCTGGATTTCAGTACGGGAAACTTCAATGTGTTGGCTGTTAGGTACAATCAATTTAACATTTTTTTCACTTTATACAGCTAGATAATATATATTATCAGTTTCTCTACTTTGAATCATCTAAAAAAGGATGAATATGAGGTTGGGGAAAATACTCATTTGATTTTATTTCATGCCCATTGCTATTTTACATGTCTAAAGTGAAGTACTAAAGCATTTAACTTTTAGGATAAATTATTAATGTAATGATTATTAATACAATTTTCTCAACTGAGTGGGAATTATTACTAAATACTATGAAAGAAGATAGAATGTATTCAGTGGCATTGTTTTTTATACACTAACTTTTTATTTCTTAATATTTCTTAGAATCGCTGTTCTGGCATCCATTTGCATTACTCAAGCTTTCATGATGTGGAAGTTCATTAATTTTCAGCTTCGGAGGTGGAGGGAACATTCTGCTTTTCAGGCACCAGCTGTGAAGAAGAAACCAACAGTAACTAAAGGCAGATCTTCTAAAAAAGGAACAGGTTTGTATTCAGTAAGCAATGAAAAACTCATGGAAGTAGAAAATTTTTAAAAAATTTGTTGTGGGATCTTATTTATTAGTTTTAAGGTCTTATAAAGAAAATACTATTCTGCTTTTCAACAAAATTAGAGGCAAAGTAATCTTACTGCATTCCACAATTGGGTGATCCCTTGGGTGAGGAAACTCAGTTACTTCCCTCAAAAGCTGTCCACCAAATTTCTCTTTAACAAGTTTTCCGTGCTTGGTTACCTCGAGCTACTTTAGACCAAACTTTATGGGCAGGTTTAGTGAATAACTAAACTAGAGGATGGTAGTTTGTTTTCAGGCATCTTATTCACATTTTAAAAAGCTCTTCACAGCCTCTTCCCATCTGCCCATTTGTCCCAAGTGGAATAGCTTTTTTTTTTTTTTTTTTATAACTTCTGATTGCTTGATTCTTTGTCTTTAAAGCCTTCATTTAACCTCTTTTTTCCTTATGGTTTTTGCAAAAATTGAAAATGCGTTGATATTACAGTTAATTTTTTCAGTGTGTATGTGGTATTATGCCTAGAACTGTAACACAGGAAGTTTTTAGAATATGTCCACTCTGGTTTACTCCTTTGTAAGTATTAATACCTGATAATTTACATCCTCCAGCCCTGCTTTTTGTTTTCTTTGTTGTTTTTTTTTTTTTTTTTCAAGTTTGTCCCAGCAAGTCTTGGCCCTTTGCATTTTCTTAATACATTTTAGTACAACTTGATCTGGGTGCAGTGGGGGGTGCCTGTAGTCCAGCTATTCAGGAGGCTGAGGCAGGAGGATCACTTGAACCCAGGAGTTCAAGGTTGCAGTGCACAATGATCATGCCTATGAAGAGCTACTACACTCCAGCCTGGGCAACATATGCCTCTTTGGAAAAAAAAAAAAAAATTGTACAACCTGGTCAATTTCCACAAAAATTGCTGGGATATTAAGTTGAAATAACATCAAATCTGTAGATCAATTTAGGGATAATTGACTATTTCAACCCATTAACATGATATATACCTCTGTTTATTTAGGTCGTCTTTAATTTCTCCAAGTAATATTTTTAATAGCTTTAATGGGATGTAATTCACATAAAGTTTATCCTTTAAAGTATACATTTCAGTCATTTTTAATGTATGTTCACAAAATTGTGCAAACCACTATCTAATTCCAGAGTATTTTTATCACTGCAAAAAGAAACCCCATGCCCATTAGCATCACTTCACATTTCCCCCTTCATTCTGCTCCAGCACCCTCTAATCTATTTTCTGTCTCTAAGGATTGGCCTTTTCTGGACATTTCATGTAAACAGAACCATGTGATATGTGGTCTTTTGCAAATGGATAATGTTTTGAGGTTCATCCATGTCATAGCATATATAAAGACTTCATTTATTTTTACAGCCAAATAATATTCCACTGTATGGAACCTTATTCTGTGGATATATACCATATTTTGTTTATCCATTCATCATTTGATGGATATTGAGTGCCTTTTACTTTTTGGCTATTATGAATAGTGATGCTGTGAACATTTAGGTGCAAGTTTTTGTTCAAACACGTGTTTTTATTGTCTGGGGTACATACATAGGGGTGGGATTTCCGAGTCATGCGGTAACTATGTTTAACATTTTGAGGGAACTGCCAAACTGTTCTTTGAAGTGGTTATACTATTTTACACTCAGTTTAGCATCTTGATATTCAGTTGTCCCTGTGCCATTTGTTAAAAAGACTCCTTCACTATGAACTGTCTTGATTCCCTTTTCAAAAATCATTTTTAAGAAAAGTTTATTTCTGGATCATGAATTCTATTGCATTTATTGGTATGTCGATTCTTTTGCCAGAAGCACACTATCTTGATTACTGTAGCTTTGTAGTAAGTTTTGAAAGCAGGTAATGTGAGTCCCCAATGTTGTTGTTCTTTTTTATGTTTTGGTTATTCTGGGTTTCTTACATTTCCATGTGAGTTTTTATTTAAGTGACGGGATCTTGCTATGTTGCCCAGGCTAGACTTGAACTTGTAGGCTCAAGGGATTCTCCCATCTTAGCCTCCCAGGTAGCTGGGAGTACAGGCACATGCCGCCTTGCCCAGCCATTTTAATATGAATTCTATAATGAGCTTGTCAGTTTCTGCAAAAAAGCCAGCTGGGGTTTTGGTATGGATTACCTTCAATTTTAGGTTGCTTTGCAGAGTATGAACATGAATGTCTGTTTATTTAGATCTTTAATCTCTTTCAATTATATTTATCAGTGTATACATCTTGCAGTTCGTTAAATTTAATCCTATTTTATTCTTTCTGATGCTGTTGTAAAATAGAACCATCTTCTTAATTCCATTTTCAGATTCTTCATTGCCAGTATATATGAAATAGAATGCACTTTTGTATATTGATCTTGTATTCTGCAACCTTGGTGAATTTATTTATTCAAATAGGTTTTTTTTTTTTTTTTTTTTTTTTGGTGGGCAATCTGGATGCTTTCTATTGCATTTTCTTGCCAAATTGCCCTGCCCAGAACCTCCACAACAGGTGTTGAATAGAAATGGTGAGAGCAGACATCCTTGTCTTGTTTTTGATCTTAGGGGTAGGCATCCATCCCGTCTTTTACCATTAAGTATGATGTTAGCTATGGGTTTTTCATAAATGACCTTTATCAGGTTGAGGAAGTTCCCCTCTGATTCCTAGTTTGTTTTTATCATGGAAGGTTGTTAGATTTTGTCAATTGCTTTTTTTCCTGCATCTATTGAGATAACCTTGTGGGGTTTTGTCATTTTTTTTCTGTTGGTATTATAGATTAGATTGATTTTCAGATGTTAAACCAACGTTGCATTCCTGGGATAAATTTCACTTGATTATGGTGTATGATCCTTTTTATCTCTTGATGGATTTGGTATGCAAGTATTTTGTTGAGGTTTTTTTGTGTCTGTATTCATAAAGGATAATTGGTGTATATTTTTCTTGCAACATCGTTGTCTGGTTTTAGTATCAAGATAATACTGGCTGCATAGAATGAACTGGGGAGTGTTTTTTCCTTTTCTGTTTTTTGGAAGAGTTCTTTACTTGATCTTAGCCAAAATGCCAGGAAGCAATGGAAGAGTTGTTGAAGGAGATATTTTATAGGTTTCTGTATAGGGATCTCATACATTTTTCATTAAATTTATTCTCAGATATTTTCTTTCTTAAGCTAATGTGCATGCTCTTTTTAAAAAACAGTTTTAACTATTTGTTACATAGTAATGCCATTTGTTTTCTTTAAGATACTATCAATGTACTGAAAAAAATCTTCCTAATTCACTTATTCTAAAGTTTACACTAAAATATACAGTTATATCATCTATAAATATTATACCTTTTCATTTTCTTCCTGTATTACACTAGCTAGGACTATACCATAAAATTGAATATAAGAAATGAATACTTTTGTTCCTCATATAAGAGGGAGACCTTTCGGTATTTCATTATTAAGAATGGTTTGTAGATGCCCTTTATTCAGTTCTCTTCTATACATCATTTACTAAGAGTTTTTGTCCATGACTTGTGGAATGTTAAGAAATGCTTTTTCTGCAACATTTAGTTAGTCGTAGAGTTTTTCTTTACTCTATTAATGTTGTGAATTGTATTGACTACATTGACTATCAATGTTAAAATAATTCTGCATTTCTGACATGCATCCAAGTTGGTGATAATACAGTAGTCTCCCTGGGGGAATACATTTCAAAACCCCCAATGGATGCCTGAAACCAGGGGTAGTTTCAAACTATATAGTTACGTGCTAAATAATGACATTTCAGTCAACAGCTGTACAACATATGTGCATACATGACTCATTTATGACACTGGTCCTATAAGATAATGCTGTATTTCTCCAATACCATTTCTATGTTTAAATATGTTTAGATACATAAATAGTTACCACTGTATTACAGTTGCCTACAGTATTCCATCCAGTAACATGCCGTGCAGATTTTTAGCCTAGGAGCAATAGGCTATACCATATAGCCTGGGTGTGTGGTAGGCTCTACCATCTAGATTTGTGGAAGTACATTCTATGATGTTCACACAATGATGAAATCGCCTAACACATTTCTTAAAACATAGCCTGTTAAGTGATGCATGACTGTATATATACTGTTTTCTTCTAATATAGCTATGATAAAGTTTTATTTATAAATTAGTCACATATAACAGCATATTGTAGCAAAAGTTAATTGAATGTGGTATTTTTCTCTCTCCAAATATACAGTACTCACCTATTTTCAGACCATGGTTGACTGTGGGTAACTGAAACCGTGGAAAGCAACACTGCAAATAAGCAGAGACCATTGTACATCACTTTCGCTGAATTCCCTTTTTCAATATTTCATTAGGATATTTGCACTTTGTTCATGTAATAATAGATCAACCTGTATTAGCCCTTTTTTGTAATATGTCAGATTTTGACCTCAAGGTTGTGCTGGCTTTAAAGAAAGTGTTGGGCAGATTTGTCCTTTGTGTAATATCAGCATTATTTCTTATTTAAGTGTTTGGAAGTGTTCACCAACTAAGCCCTCTGACCTAGAGTCTTCTTTTTTTTCGAAACAGGGTCTCGCTCTGTGCAGTGGCACGATCTTGGCTCACTGCAACCTCAACCTTGTGGGCTCAAGCAATCCTCCCACCTCAGCCTCCTGAGTAGCTGGGGCTACAAGCACATGTCACCACGCCACTACTTCTTGTGTTTTTTGTAGAGATGGGATTTCACCATGTCACCCAAGATAGTCTTGAACTCCTGTACCCAAGTGATATGTCCACCAGTCTCAACCAATTGGCTGGGCACCCAGCACTTTGGGAGGCTGAGATGGGTGGATGACTTGAGCCCAGGAGTTCAAGACCAGGCTGGGCAACATGATGAAACTCCGTCTTTACAAAAAATACAAAAATGAGCCAGGCATGGTGGTGCATGCCTGTAGTCCCAGTACTTGGGAGGCTGAGGTGGGAGGATCCCTTGATCCTGATGTCACCCTTGGGGTGTCACTTCACCAGCTGGAAACCTTTGTGGCTGGTGGCGCCTTCTGCCTGAGTACTGCTTGCACCCGCTGGGCTCATTCCACCCGCTTGGCCTGACAGGCTGTGCTTGGCTTAAGCTACCGGCCCAGATCCCACACCTGTCAAGCATGAGCCAGACGCAGAGCAGCAGGTGGTGTGGGCAAGCACACGCAAGGTCTAGCCACTGCACATAGCCAGACACACAGGCTGCTGCCACGGGGCAGGCAGCTCTAGGCACCAGCACAGGTGCTGGCTGTGTGTGAGGCTGCAGCTGGACCAGGTGTACTGCATGCGGCTTCCGCTGCAGGCACCCATGACTGGACAAGTGGAGTGTGGTGACATCTCCAGAGCTTGGAGATGGCCGGAACCACCGAACCCCAAAGAGGGTGTCACAGCCCTGGTTCAGGGAGCCCTTAGATCTGGGCTTCCCAAAGGAGCAAAGCTCTTTTCTCTTTCTTGTCATCCACAACGTGGTGAGCAGGGGGGCATGTTTCAGCCTTGTTTGTGCTGTAGCCCCTTCAGTCCCACCATTGAGCAGGTCCCAAGTTCTTGTCCTGCATCCAGGAAGAATGAGGTATGCAGACAACTGGAGGGTGAGCAAGGCAGAGAGGAGGTTCATTGAGAGGCAGAACAGTTCTCAGGAGACCTGAAGTGGTTAGCTCCTTTCCACAGGCAGGTCATCTCGTTATCTGTGCAGCCCTCAGCAGACAAGAGACCTAGAGTGGTTAGCTCCTATCCACATTCTCATCATCTGCCCAAGTCTGGCTGAGTCCAGGATTTTTATGAGCTTCAGGGGGGAGGAAGTGCATGCTGATTGGTCCATGGGTGGGCCCAGAAAAAGCACTGTAAGTTCTCACTCCAGTCCATGGAACTGGCGGCCTGGCCCCCAGGTTTCAGGCTGTCCCTGGCCTGAAGAGGGGGGGCTTCACCAGGGGCCCACCCCTTTCTGCCCAGGAACCTGTCTGCCTCCTGCTGCCATCAACCTGCCATCCATGGTGCCTAGGCTGGTCATGCCAAGGGGTGCCTACAGGCCCACGCCAAGCTGCCCTCAGCCCCCCTCGGCCTCCCTCTTGTGCTCATCAGCACCCAAAGTCCTGACAGGGCCAAGGGAGCAGGGAGCTGCCTTGGAACTTCTAAAAGGGCTATAGCACAAACAAGGCTGAAATATGCCCCCCTGCTCACCACGTTGCGGATGACAAGAAAGAGAGAAAAGCCCCCAGATCTGGGGGCTCCCTGAGCAGGCATATCAGCGCTGCTCTAATCCCAGGGTCAGTCTCACCTTCACTCCAAAACTAGCAGACGCCAGGAGTGGCAGAGTGGCCAGGCAGCAGGAGCAGGCACTTCCAAGCCTGCAGAGGTAATAAGGCTTCCCAGACCCCCAAGAGCTACGGCTGGGTGGCTGCCGCTGGGCCCAGGAGTGCGGGGCTCCCACCACTCCAGCTCTGAAAGAGATGGGGCTCCTGCTAGCTATGTGGAGCATGCAGCCCTAGCTGCACCTCCCACACTACAGCCAATGTCATGGCAGTAGCCACTCCATATGGGCTGCCGCTGCCATCACTGAGAAGTGGAGGTTGCAGTGAGTGGAGATCATGTCGCTGGACTCCAGCCGGGATAACAGAGTGAGACCCTGTCTCAGAAGAAAAAAAAGATAATACTGTTGTTCACATTTTCTGTTTCTTAGTCGTTTCTCTTTTGGTAAATAGTGTTTTTCAAGGAATTTGTCTAGTTCATATAAATTTGCAAATACATTGGCATAAAATTATTCATATGACTTTCGTTATCCTGTTAACGCCTGTAAATGAGGAGTGATTCCTGTTTTTCATTTCGTGTGTTAGTAACGTAAACCTTTTATCTTTCCTTCCATCAGTCAAAACCAACATTTGTCTTTTTGTGTTGATTTTCCTAGTTGTCTCTTTTCTGGATCATTGATTTCTATTCTTCTTTCCTTTTCATTGGGTTTAATTTGCTGTTTTGTTTGTGATTTACCTTCTTGAGATGGATCTTTGGAGCATTGATTTGTATCTCTTGTGAATTACATTCAGTTAAGGGTAAACTTTTCCTATCAACACTGCTTTAACTGTATTTCACAAGGTTTGTTTTTTTTGTTTTGGGGTTTTTTTGTGTGGTTTTTTTTTTTTTTTAGATGGAGTCTAGCTCTGTTGCCCACACTGGAGTGCAGTGGCACGATCTCGGCTCACTGCAAGCTTCGCCTCCCGGGCTCAAGTGATTTTCCTGCCTCCCAAGTAGCCAGGATTACAGGCACCCACCACCACAACCAACAAATTTTTGTATTTTTAGTAGAGATGGCGTTTCACCACATTGGCCAGGCTGGTCTTGAACTCCTGACCTCAGGTGATCCACCCATCTCAACCTCCCAAAGTGCTGGGATTACAGGCATGAGCCACCATGCTCAGTCTGTATTTCATGGGTTTCAATATGTCTTTTTCATTATTATTCAGTTCAATGATAGCTGTGCTGGGATTCCACTTGTGCTGTGATTCCACTTGTGCTGTGATTATAGGTGCAAGCCATTACCCCCACCTCAAACATCCATTTCTGTATGCAGCTTTTATATTTTTGGAGAGAGAGTCAGTCACACATTTGTTACTCCATCATAGCTTGAAGAAGGCCATTACATTAGCCAGGTGTGGTGGCACATGCCTGTAGTCCCACCTATTTGGGAGGCTGAGGTCCCCGGGAGCATCACTGGTCCCCGGGAGTTCAAGACTGCATTGAGCCATGATCGTGCCACTGCACAGCCTTGGTGACAGAGTGAGACCCTGTCTCAAAAACAAACAGTAGCATAAATAAATAAAAAGAAGGCCATAATACATGCCTCCACGTAGGAATTATCCTAAACACCAACTTTAGTATATTGTAAACAAATATCCCCAAGGACTTTGCTGTCAAGTGTGAAAAGTTTCTTTATTTCTACAGAAGGTATTTCTCTTGAATACTATTTTTAAATTCTTGTAACTTTATAAATAGTTTTCTGTCCTGTCACTTTTTTCTGCTTTTAATAGTAGTTTTCTTTTAATTTGCTACTTTCAGTTCATTGTGTTAAAAATGTTACCAGGTTTTGTGATTGGTTAAATACTAGTAAATAAATTTCACCTGAGTGTATATTGGATTTTACATTTTCTTTTCTGAAGGTATCTTTACATATAAAGATTATAACTTGCATTTATTTATAAAAGAGAGTAACATGGATTCTTTTGTTTTTTGCAGAAAATGGTGTGAATGGAACATTAACTTCAAATGTAGCAGACTCTCCCCGGAATAAAAAAGAGAAATCTTCATAATGAATTATAAACTAATTGATTAATGTCCCCAAAGAAATCTGCTTTCTACTATATCTTTCAGCATTAGAGATTTTTCTGTTCTTGAAAATACAGTCTGTGCTCTTTGATTTTTGCTATTGTACGGTTTCATGCATTTTTTTAAAGGGCATTTGAGGGGAGGATTATTGCTATGAATGAAAAAAATATTTTAGCTTAGACTAAGCTACCTGCCTTCAAAATAGTTTAGGGACCACCACCATATTTTATTTTGTTTTTATTTTTGAACATTTTTCTAATGATTTGGAGAGAAAACTATTTACAAAAATTCCACATATCAGTGATACAATTTCTTGCTGTCACCAATTTTTTATAATAGCAGAGTGGCCTGTTCTAAGAAGGCCATATTTTTTAAGTTATCTTTCAGGGTAAAATGGAAATACTATAAAGTTGGATGTCAAACTTTAATATGTTTTCAGTGTTCTCTAATTTTTTGGAATTTTTGTAGCCTTTACACCTGGAAAAAAAGATTTGTAAAATCACCAGAACAATTGTGTGCTTTATTTTATAGGTAGTGGTTATTAGTATTACATCCCTATTTTAAAAACAGAAACATAATAATGGTTACAACATGTGGAGTTTTATTGACATACATATTAAATCAAAGTATATTCTTAAAAGTACTTGTGAAGTAAAATCTTGTGCATTTTCAATACTTGTAAACTGGAAATCAGAAAATATTTACTATGAACAGGAAAATCTGACTTATACAGCCCTTTTTGATATGTTTATTAATATTGATTCTTAATGGGGCTCATAATAAGTTTAATATGCACAGCATCTTAGAAAAGTTTAACCTGCAAACCCTTTTAAAACATAATGCCTACTTGATTTATTTCTATAAAAAGACTGTCAGGTAATTATATTTGGAAAACATTTAATGCACTAACTGTAAAGAAATTGAAAATTCAGGTGGATAAATAGTCTTACAAAAGACAATGTGCTTTATGTTATACCTATAGCTTTGGTCCCATCTTTAATTGAGAAACATTTATCTGTATAAAACATATTTTTGGATAAATATATATATATATATTTGTATCTCTACAGAAAGGCTCTAAAAAGCATTTGAGGAAAATATTTGGTTCCCTTTTCTATAATCATCCTTTAAAATCCTTATAGCTACATTTGGTTTATTCATTGTATTTACAGTATATATATTGTTGTTTTCAGTGTTCACATCTTGTTCCCCATTTCTCACTTGTGTCACCAGCTGTTTGTGCCATTTTTAGTGTAAAAGTTGCAGACCTATTAGATCTGCAGTTTAAGTTGCCATGCTGCTAGGAAATTGTCCTTTTTCTTTCCAGCTGTTTACCTACTTCCTGGAAAAAGTAGTAGCTCTCTGTAGCATTATGGAGTTTCAGTGGAACCAAATTTTTGCCATTAAAAACTGGCATTATACTGAACTATACATTGAGAAATCAATCAAAATAAAAATTTTTACTTTCACAAGTTGTATCCTGGATGTTTCTGTCATTGTTGGTGTTTAGGCTATTTTGGTATATAACCTCATTAAAATGTACCATATTTAAAACACTTCATAGACATTCAGAATAACCCTTTTCAAAATTGTGTTCTGCAAATAAACAGATTTGTTCCACAGAATATTGGTGAGGACTACCGTGGGGATAGATGGTCATAACCAAATAAATCTGGGAATCACTGGATTAAACTAACCTAAAGGTGTCTCTTTATTATGGGACCATTCAGTCCTTAATATGCAAACGTGTTTCCTGGTGCACCAAGAATGTTGGATATAATATGCAGTGTTTCCCACCTTATTTGCCTGTAGAATTTTCTGTTCATCGAATTATTATAGCACTTTGTTTTCTACAGCATACACTGTGTTTAGGCAAAGAAAAAAAGCCCTTGACATGTAGTTACCAAGGGCTTACATATACACACAAGTATGATTATAAATTATGAGCCCTACATCCTGCTCTCAAATGTGCTGAGGAAAGTCTGTACTGGCTTCCAGATCCTGCAGAGCCTGTCATTATCATCTGGACTCAAGTCGAGCTTCAAAGCATGATGGGAATCCTGTAGGGACCCACACCTGGACAAGGCTCATGGCTCTGTCTTAAACCCTGGGGGACCATGAATTAGTTGCTTTGCTGCCCTGGGGTTTAGTCTTTCCCTCCACAAAATGCCTCCTGCAGTTTTTTTTTAACTGTAGATTGACAATTTATAATTATATGTGGGGGTACAAAATGGTGTTATGATTTATGAGTATAATATGGAATAATTAAGCTAGTTAACATCCATCACCGCAAATACTGAACATTTTTTGTGATGAGAACATGTAAATTTAGTTTTGAAATGTATAATGCTGTTATTAACTATATTTACCATGCTGTGCAGTAAAACTAAAAAGAAATTCCTTCTGCCATATTTTACACCCTTTGACCATCATCTCCCCATTCCTCTCAGCCCTGAGCCTTTGTAACCATCATTCTACACTCTGATTCTGTGAGTTTTAGATTCCATATATAAGTAAGTATGTGCCATATTTGTCTGTGTCTGATTTACTTCACTTAGCATAATGTTCTTCAGTTTCATCCATGTTGTCACAAATGACAGAATGTCTTTTTTAAAGGCTGAATAGTATTCCATTGTGTATATATACCCCATTTTCCACATTTTCTTTAGCCATTCATCTGCTGATAGACATTAGGTTGATTCCATAACTTGGCTATTGTAAATTTAGTGCTACAGTGAACACAAGGCTGCAAACATCTCTTCAACACACTGATTTCAAATCTTTGGGTTGAATTCCCAGAAGTGGGATTGCTGGATCATATGGTAATTCTATTCTTAGTTTTTTGAAGAACAGTTTTCCTTAATGGCTGTACTAATTTACATTCTTAACAGTGTATACCAATTCCCTTTTCTCCATATCCTTGCCAACATTTGTTATCTTTTGTTTTTGTTATGATAGCCATTGTGACAGGTGTAAGATGACATCATATTGTGGTTTCAATTGGCAGTTTTTCCATTACGTTTCCTTTAGTAGTGTTACAGTTTCTGGGCTTACATTTAAGTCCTTAATCTATTTTGAGTTGATTTTTGCATATAGGTAAGATGAAGTTCCAATTTCATTGTGCATGTGGGTATCTAGTTTTCCTAGCACCATTTATTGAAGAGACTATTCTTTTCCCATTGTATATTCTTGGCACCTTTGTGGAAAAGCAATTGACCATGTGTATACCTGGGTTCATTTATGGGCTCTCTGTTCTGTTTCATCTGTACTTGGTGTTTTCGTTTGTTTGTTTGTTTTGCAAGTACTATGCTTACTTTTGTTTTTTAAAATATATACACAGGGAGCCAGGGGTCTTACTATATTGCCCAAGCTGGTGTCAAACTCCTCGCCTCGAGCGATGCTCCTGCCTCAGTATCCCAAAGTGCTGGGATTACAAGTGTGATTACTAACACTTTTTTTTTTCGATAGTTTTTAGGAAACAGATGGTTTGGGTTACATGGATAAGTTATTTGGTGGTGATTTCTGAAATTTTAGTGCACGTCCCACATGAGCAGTGTACAGTGTACCCAATGTGTAGTTTTTTATCCCTCACTCCCCTCCTGTCCTTCCCTGAGTCGCCAAAATCCATTATGTCATTCTTATGCCTTTGCATCCTCATAGCTTAGTTCCCACTAGTAAGTGAAGACATACGATACTTGGTTTTCCATTCCTGAGTTACTTCACTTACAAAAACGGTCTCAAGCTCCATCCAGGTTGTTGCAAATGCCATTATTTTATTCCTTTTTATGGCTGAGTAGTATTCCATTGTATAAATATACCACATTTTCCTTATCAACATGTTGGTTGATGGGCATTTAGGCTGGTTCCATATTTTTGCAATTGCAAATTGTGTTGCTATAAACATGCGTGTGCAAGTGTCTTTTTCATATAATGACTTCTTTTCTTCTGGGCAGATACCCAGTAGTAGGACTGCAGGATCAAATGGTAGTTTTACTTTTAGTTTATTAAGGAATCTCCATACTGTTTTCCATAGTAGTTGTACTAGTTTACATTCACACCAGCAGTGTAAAAGTTCCCTTTCACAACATCTACGTCAACATCTTTTTTTTTTTTTAATTATGGCCATTCTTGCAGGAGTGAGGTGGTATCTCATTGTGGTTTTAATTTGTATTTCCCTGACAATCAGTGATGTTGGGGATTTTTTCATGTTTATTGGCTATTCATATATCTTCTTTTGAGAATTTTCTATTCATGTCCTTTGCCCACTTTTTGATGGAATTGTTTTTTTCTTGCTAATTTGTTTGAGTTCCTTGTGGATCTGGTTATTAGTCCTTTGTTGGATACATAGTTTGTGAATATTTTCTCCTACTCTGTGGGTTGTCTGTTTACTCTGATTATTTCTTTTGCTGTGCAGAAGCTTTTTAGTTTAATTAGGTCCCATCTATTTATTTTTTCTTTGTTACATTCGCTTTTGGGTTCTTCGTCATGAACTCTTTGCCTAAGCCAATGTCTAAAAGAGTTTTTCTGATGTTATCTTCTAGAATTTTTATGGTGTCAGGTCTTAGATTTAAGTCTTTGATCCATCTTGAGTTGATTTTTGTATAAAGTGAGAGATGGGGATCCAGTCTCATTCTTCTACGTGTGACTTGCCAGTCAACCCAGCACCATTTGTTGAATAGGGTGTTCTTTCCCTACTTTATGTTTTTGTTTGCTTTGTTTAAGATCAGTTGGCTGTAAGTATCTGGCTTTATTTCTGGGTTCTCTATTCTGTTCCACTGGTCTGTGTGCCTATTTTTCTACCACGATCTTGCTGTTTTAGCCTAGTTTGAAGTTGGGTAATGTGATTCCTCCAGATTTGTTCTTTTTGCGTAGTGCTGCATTGGCTATGTGAGCTCTTTTTATGGATCCATATGAATTTTAGGATTGTTTTTACTAGTTCTGTGAAGAATGATGGTGGTATTTTGATGGGAATTGCATTGAATCTGTAGATTGCTTTTGGAGTATGGTCATTTTCCCAATATTGATTCTACCCATCCATGAGCATGAAATGTGTTTCCATTTGTTTGTGTCATCCATGATTTCTTTCAGCAATGTTTTGTAGTTTTCCTTATAGAGATCTTTTACCTCCTTGGTTAGGTATATTCCTAAGTTTTGGGGGTTTGTTTGTTTTGCAGCTGTCATAAAAGGGATTCGGTTCTTGATTTGATTCTCAGCTTGGTCATTGTTGGTGTACAGCAGAACTACTGGTTTGTGCAATTGATTTTGTACCTGAGATTTTACTGAATTCATTGTCAGATCTAGGAGCTTTTTGGATGAGTCTTTAGGGTTTTCTAGGTACATGATCATATCATCGTTAAACAGCAACAGTTTGAATTCCTCTTTACTGCCTTGGATGTCCTTTATTTCTTTCTCTTGTCAGATTGCTCTGGCTAGACTTCCAGTACTATATTGAATAGTAGTGATGAAAGTGGGCATTCTTATCTTGTTCTAGTTCTCAGGGGAAATGCTTTCAACTTTTCCCCATTCAGTATAATGTTGGCTGTGGGTCTGTCATAGATTGTCATTATTACCTTGAGGTATGTCCCTTCTGTGTCAGTCTTGCTGAGGGTTTTAATCATAAAAGGATACTGGATTTTGTCAAATGCTTTTCTGCATCTGTTGAGATGATCATATGATTTTTGTTTTTAATTGTTTATGTGATATATCACAATTATTGATTTGTGTATGTTAAACCATCCCTGCATCCCTGGTATGAAACCCACTTGATCATGGTGTGTTATCTTTTTGATATGCTGTTGGATTCAGTTAGCTAGTATTTTGTTGAGGATTTTTCCATCTATGTTCACCAAAGATATTGATCTGTAGTTTTCTTTTTTTGTTACATCCTCTACTAGTTTTGGCATTAGGGTGATACTGGCTTCATAGAGTGATTTAGAGAGGATTCCTTCTTTCACTATCTTTTATAATAGTTTCAGTAAGATTAGTACCAATTCTTCTTGGAATGTCTGATAGAATTCAGCTGTGAATCTGTCTGTTCCTGGACTTTTTTTGTTGGCAATTTATTTTACTACTGTTTTAATCTCACTACTTGTTATTGGTCTGTTCAGAGTTTCTATTTCTTCCTGATTTAATCTAGGAGGGTTGTATATTTCCAGGAATTTATCCATCTCCTCTAGATGTTCTAGTTTGTGTGCATAAAGATGTTAATAGTAGCCTTGAATGATCTTTTGTATTTCTGTGATATCAGTTGTAATGTCTCCTGTTTCATTTCTAATTGAGCCTATTTGGATCTTCTTTTCTTGGTTAATCTCACTAATGGTCTATTGATGTTTATCTTTTCAAAAAAAATAGCTGTTGTTGCATTTATTTTTGTTGTTGTTGTTGTTGTTGTTTCAATTTTATTTACTTCTGCTCCAATTTTTAGTGTTTCTTTTCTTCTGCTAGGCTTGGGTTTGGTTTGTTCTTGTTTCTCTAGTTCCCTGAGGTGTGACTTAAATTGTCTATTTGTGCTCATTCAGACTTTTTGATGTTGGCGTTTAGGGCTATGAACTTTCCTCTTAGCATTGCTTTTGCTGTATCCTAGAGGTTTTGATAAGTCGTGGCACTAATATTTTTCAGTTCAAATAATTTTTTAATTTCCATCTTGATTTCATTGTTGGCCCAAAGATCATTCAAGAGCAGATTATTTAATTTCCATGTATTTGTATAGTTTTGAGTGCTCTTTTTGGAGTTAATTTCCAGTTTTATTCCACTGTAGTCTGAAAAGATACTTGATATAATTTTGATTTTCTTAAATTTACTGGGACTTGTTTTGTGGCCTATCATATGGTCTATCTTGGAGAATGTTCCATGTGCTGATAAAAAAACATGCTGATGAATGTATGTATAGTCTGCATTATTGGATAGAATGTTCTATAAATATCAGTTAAGTCCATTCTGAGGTATAGTTTAAGTTCATTGTTTCTTTGTTGACTTCTATCTTGATGACCTGTCTAGTGCTGTCAGTGGAGTACTGAAGTCCCCCATTATTATTGTGTTGCTGTCTATCTCATTTCTTAGGTCTAGTAGTACTTGTTTTATAAATTTGGGAGCTCCAGTATTAGGTACATATATATTTAGGATTGTGATATTTTTCTGTTGGACTAACCCTTTTATCATTATATAATGTCCCTGTTTGTCCTTTTAAACTGTTGTTCTTTTAAAGTCTTTTGTCTGATATAAGAATAGCTACTCCTGATTGCCTTTGGTTTCCATTTGCCTGGAATATCTTTTTCTACCCCTTTACTTAAGTTTATGTGAGTCCTTATGTGTTAGGTGAGTCTCTCGGAGATAGCAGATACTTGGTTGGTGAATTTTTATCCATTCCACCATTCTGTATCTTTTAATTAGAGCATTTTGGCCATTTACAGTCAATGTTAATATTGAGATGTGAGGTACTACTATGTTGCCCAAATATCTTGGTTTTCTTTCATTGTGTTATTGTTTTATAGGCCCTCTGGCATTTATGCTTTAATGAGGTTCTATTTTGGTGTATTTCGAGGTTTTGTTTCAAGATTTAGAACTCCTTTTAGCATTTCCTGTAGCGCTGGTTTGGTAGTGGTGAGTCCTCTCAGCATTTGTTTGTCTGAAAAAGACTTTATCTTTTCTTGACTTACAAAGCTTAGTTTTGCTGGATACAAAGTTCTTGACTGACAATTATTCTGTTTCAGGAGGCTAAAGATAGAACCCCAATCCCTTCTAGCTTGTAAGGTTTCTGCTGAGAAACCTGCTGTTAAAGTTTTCCTTTAACTTTATAGATTACCTGATATGTTTGTCTCACAGCTTTTAAGATTTTTGCCTTCGTCTTGGCTTTAGATAACCTGATGACTATGTGCCTAGGTGATGAACTTTTTGTGATGAACTTCTCAGGTGTTTTTTGAACTTCTTGTATTTGGATGTCTAGATCTCTAGCAAGGTCAGGAAAGTTTTCCACAATTATTGCCTCAAATAAGCTTTCCAAACTTTTAGATTTCTCTTCTTCCTCAGGAACACCAATTATTCTTAGGTTTGGCCATTTAACATAATCCCAAATATCTTGGAGGCTTGATTCATTTTTTTTTAATTCTTTTTTCTTTTTCTTTGTCTGGGTTAATTTGAAAGCCTTGTCTTCAAGCTCTGAAATTCTGTCTTCTACTTGTTCTAGTCTATTGTTGAAACTTTTCAGTGCATTTTCTATTTCTCATATAATGAAATGTGGCTTTCATTTCCTGAAGCTGTGATTGTATTTTCTTTATGAAATCTATTTCTCTGGAGACTTTTTCATCCATATCCTGTATTGTTTTTTATATTTCTTTTAGTTTTCACTTTTCTCTGGTATCACCTTGAGTGCTTAATAATCAATCTTCTGAATTCTTTATCTGGCAATTCTGAGATTTCTTCCTGGTTTGGATCCATTGCTGATGAGCTAGTGTGATCTTCTGGGGATGTTATAGAACCCTGTTTTGTCATATTACCAGAATTACTTTTCTGGGTCCTTCTCACTTGGGTAGACTATTTTAGTGGAAAGCTCTGGAACTCAAGGCCTACTTCAGATTATTTTGTCCAATAGGGTTATCCCCTTGATGTGATGCTCTCCCCCATCCCCTAGGAATGGGGCCTCCTGAGAGCCTGACTGCAGTACTTGTTATTGTTTTTCTGGGTCTAGCCACCCAGCAGGGCTACCAGGCTCCAGGCTGGTGCTGGGGAATGTCTGCAAAGAGTCCTGTGATATGATCCATCTTTGGGTCTTTCAGCTGTGAATACCAGCACTTGCTCTGATGGAGGTGGCAGGGGAGTGAAGTAGGCTCTGAGAGCCTTTGGTTGTAGATATGTTTAGTATGCTGGCTTTCTCAAATGCTGGTTATGCTAGCAGTGAGGTTGTCACATGGACAGACTCAGGACACCTGGTTAGCCAGGATGTTGCAGGCAGTACAATTAGCTGTTGTTTTCTCCCTGCTCCCTGGGAGCAGGGTTATTCTGTTATGAGTTGCTGTAATGGCCTGAGTTGGTTGGCCTCCAGCCAGTACATGGCACTTTCTAGAGGCACCAGCTTCAGTAGTAGTAGGGAGATATAATCTTGCCTTAAGTTGGCCAGGGTAAGTATTCTGGTTTCTCAGGTGATGTGCGGGGCCATAAGAAGCTCCCAAGACTTTATATCTTTTGTGTTTGGCTACCAGGGCAGGTAGAGAAATACCATCAGATGGGGGCAAGGATAGGTGAGTCTGAGCTCAGACTGTCCTTGGGAGGGGCTTCCCACAGCCACTGTTGGGGATGGATAGTGGTTCTCAGGCCAATGGGGTTATGTTCCAGAGGGGATTATGGCTGCCTCTGCTGTGCCATATAGCTCACCAGGAAAGTGGGGGATAGCAGGTAGCAAAAGGCCCCACCTAACTCCCAGGCAGTTGGCTAGGCCAGTCTTGCTCCCACATTACCCCTGTCAGACCTTGTCTCATGCTGTAAACTTCCCTGCTGAGAAAGGAAGTGCAGCTTTCAGGTCTTGCCCCTCCCCATCTGCTCCAATGTCAGAGGCAGCTCCTTCACTCGTATCTGTAGCAGTTCCCATTCACTCCTTGGATTCTGCTCAAGAAAATTCATGTCCAGTCAAAATTATTACAAATTTCAGTTGGAAGCTTCTTTCACCCTGTGACCCCTCTGTAATTCCACTGGCTGCCTTCCCTGAGGGTCCCTGTGAGATATAGTCAGGGATGGCTTCCCTGGGCTCCGGCTGGAGACTGGGAGTGCCTACAAGACTCTTCACGCTGCTGCTTCTACTTTTACATTTCACGTGGCTCCCTAAATCAGCTCTAGATAAGGTGAAATTCTTCTCCCATGATCTGGATTTTCAGATTCCCCAGTGGGGGATGTGTGTCCAGAGGCAGGTTTTCTCCCTCTCATGCTTTGGGAACTCACAGTTTTTTGCCTCTCTCGTGGAATTTGCAGTGGTGTGCCACTTCTTTCAAAGGATCTATGATTTATTTTGGTTTTCCTGGTACATTTCAGGGGTGGTTCTTAGAGCAAAAGTTCACGGCGTGAGTCACCACACACTGTTCTGTTCATTTAAGTGGTAGCTGCACATTAGCTCTGTCTCCTATCTGCCATCTTCCTCAGACTCTACATGACTTTTTAGTATAGTTCGAAATACTAGTTTGAAATCAGGTAGTGTGATGCCTCCAGCTTTGTTCTTTCTGCTCATAATTGCCCTGGTTATTCAGGGTGTTTTGTGTTTCCATTTGTATTTGAGGATCGTTTTTTATGTTTCTAAGAAGAACAACATTGGAAGTTTGATAGGGATTGCATTGAATCTGCAGATTGCTTCAGGCAGTATGGACATTTTAACAATATTCTAATCTGGCCAGGCGCGGTGGCTCACGCCTGTAATTCCAGCACTTTGGGAGGCCGAGGTAGGCAGATCATGAGGTCAGGAAATCAAGACCATCCTGGCTAACACGGTCAAACCCCATCTCTACTAAAAATACAAAAAATTAGCCGGGCGTGGTGGTGGGTGCCTGTAGTCCCAGCTACTGGGGAGGCTGAGGCAGGAGAATGGTGTGAACCCGGGAGGCAGAGCTTGCAGTGAGGCGAGATCGCACCTCTGCACTCTAGCCTGGGCAACAGAGTGAGACTCCATCTCAAAAAAAAAAAAAAAACAAGAAAAACAAACAAACAAAAAATAAATAAATAAATTCTAATCCATGAATATGGGAAATCTTTCCATTTATTTGTCTTCCTCAATATTTTTCCATTAGTGTTTTATAACATTTAGTGTACAGGTTTTTCATTTTCTTGATTAAATTTAGTCCTAAATGTTTTATTTTATTTTTTGTAGCTACTGAAAGATTATTCTATTGATTTCCTTTTTGGATAGTTTGTTGAAGATCATGTTGCCAACAAACAATGACAATTTTACTTCTTTCTTTCCTATTTGGTTGCCTTTTCTTTCTTTCTCTTGCCTAATTGCTCTGGCAAGGACTTCCAATACTACATTGAATAGAAGTGGTGAGAATGGGCATTCTTGTCTTATTCCAGATCTTAGAGGAGAGACTTTTGATTTTTTCACCATTGAGTGTAATGTTAAGCTGTAAGCTTCTCATATATGGCCTTTATTATGTTAAGGCACATTCCTTCTATACCTAATTTGGTGACAGTTTTTATTATGAAAAGATGCTGAGTTTTGGCAAATGCCTTTTCTGTGTGTAATGAGGTGATGGTATCGTTTTTGCTCTTCATTCTGTTAATATGATGTATCGCATTTATTGATTAGCATACCTTGAACCATGCTTTCATGCCAGAGATAAATTCCACATGATCATGATGATGATCTTTTTAATGTGTTGTTGAATGTGGTTTGCTAGTATTTTGTTTAGGGCTATTGCCTCTGTGTTCATCAAGGATATTGGCCTGCAATTTTCTTTTCTTTTTTGTTTTTTTTTTTTTTGTCTTTTTGTTTTTTTGTTTTTTTGTAATGTGCTTTGTCTGGCTTTGGTACCAAAGTAATTCTGGCCTCATAAAAATAGTTTTGAAATATTCCCTCTTGTAATATGCTTGTCTGGTTTTGGTATCAGGTTAATTCTGGCCTCATAAAAATAGTTTTGAAATAGCCTTCCTCAGCTACATGCAGTGGCTTATGCCTGTAATCCCAGCACTTTGGGAGGCCAAGGCTGAAGGATCACTTGAGGCCAAGGAATGGAGACCAGCCTGGGAAACATAGCAAGACCCCAGTCTCTAAAACAGTAAAAACTTAGCCAGGCATGGTGGCATGCACCTGAAGTCGCAGCTACTTGGGAGGTTGATTGAGGCTGAGGTGGCAGGATTGCTTGAACCCAAAAGTTTCAGGCTGCAGTGAGTCATGATCTGCCACTGCAGTCCAACCTAAGCAACAATGAGACCCTGTCCAAAAAAAATTTTTTTTTTAATTTCTCCTCTTTGTTTTTTCTGAAAAACTTTGAGAAGAGTTAGTATTAGTTCTTCAAATGTTTTGTAGAATTTAACAGTGAAGGCATCAGGTCCTGGCCTTTTCTTTGTAGGAGAGTTTTTGTTACTGATTGAATCTCCATACTAATTGTTGGTCTGTCCACATTTTCTATTTCTATATGATTTAGTCTTTTTAGGATGTACATGTCTAGTAATTTATCCATTTATTTTAAGTTACCTAACTTATTGGTATCTAATTGTTCATAGTAGTCTCCTATGATCTTTTATTTCTGTGGTATCAGTTGTAATGTCTCCTCTTTCATTTCTGATTTTATTTGGGTATTCTCTCTTTTTTCTTACTCTACCTAAAGGTTTGTGAATTTTATCCTTTCAATAAACCACCTCTGTTTCATTGATCTTTTGTATTTTTTATTATCTATTTTTTTTATTTCTGCTCTTTATTATTTCATTCCTTCTGCTAACTTTGGGCTCAGTTTTTTCTTGTTCTAGGTAGTTCCTTCAGGTGTAATGTTAGGTTGTTTGCATTTGTTGTTGTTGTTGTTAGGAGACAGGGTCTTGCTCTGTCACCCAGGCTGAAGTACAGTGGTACAATCATGGCTCACTGCAGCCTCTACCTCCTGGGCTCAAGTGAATCTCCCACCTCAACCTCCCAAGTAGCCGGGACAACAGGTGTGTGCCATCATACTCAGCTAACTTTTTAAAAATTTTTATAGAGATGAGGTCTCCCTGTGTTGCCCAGGCTGATCTCCAACTCCCGGGCCCAAGTGGTCCTTCCACCTCTACATCTCAAAGGGCTAGGATTATAGGCATGAGTCACTGTGTGCAGCCATCTTCTTTTTTGATGTAGGCATTTATTGCTGTAAACTTTACTCTTAGACCTGCTTTTGCTGTATCACAGAAGTTTCTGTATGTTGTTTCCATTTTTGCTTGTCTCGACATCAAGATTTTTTTAAATTTCCCTTTTAATTTCTTCATTGACTTAATGATTATTTTGGAGCATGTTATTTAATTTCCACGCATTTGTGAATTTTCTGAAATTACTCCTGGCATTGATTTCTAGTTTCATAACATTATGGTTAGAAAAAATACTTGATATAATTTCAGTCTTTCAAAATTTGCTAAGGTTTGATTTGTGCCCTAATACAATTTATCTTGAAGAATGTTTCATGTACTTGAGAAGAATGTATATCTGTTGTTGTTATATGGAATGTTCTGCATATGTCTGTTGGATCTATTTGGTCTAAAGTGTTGTTCAAGTCCGGTATTTCCTTATTAACTTTCCATCTGGAGGATCTATCCATTGTGAAATGAGGTATGGACATCCCCTATTATTATTATATTGTGGTCTACTCTCCTTTCAGGCCCCTTAGTATTTCTATTATATGTTTAGGTGCTGTAATTTTGGGTGCTTATATATCTACAATTGTTGTAGTCTCTTGATGAATTGACCTTTTATCATTGGATAATGTCCTTGTCTATTTTTATAGTTTTTGAGTTAAGGTCTATTTTATCTGATACAAGTATCCCTACTCTCATTGGGTTTCCTTTGCATGAAATATCTCTTCCCATTCCATCACTTTCAGTCTATTTGTTTCCTTAAAAGTTAGTGTCTTGTAGGCAGGATATAGTTGGGTCTTGTTTAGTTTTTGTTTTTCTATTTTGTTTAATCCATTCAGTCACTGTGTCTTTTTATTGGAGAATTTAAATTTACATTCATGGTACTTACTGATAGGTAAATACTTGCTCCTGCCATTTTTTTAGTTGTTTTGGAAATACTTCATTTCTTTCTTCCTCTCATGCTGTCTTCCTTCATGGTTTGATCATTTTCTGTAGTCGTAGGCTTTGAATCCTTTTCTATTTTCATTTTATATTTCTACTAATGATTTTTGCTTTATCATTACTAAGATGCTTGCATTTTAGAATATGATTGTGAGTGGTCTAGGTGGACTATTCTGAAGCAAAGGTATTAATGACAATCTTCTATACTTAAGCAATCTTGCAAAGTCCTTGAGTTCAAAACTAATCCTGAAGCCAAGTTTGTGTTGGTGAGGAAATAGGAAAGAGAAATTTTTTGCATAGATATGTTTAGCAAAATCGTTCAGTGACATCCTGTGTCTCCATGCTGTTAACAAATGTTTTTATTGAAAAGTGGTTCTGCTATTTGTCTACATATGAACAATAATAAAAGTTCTTTTTAACAAATATGAATAGTGACACTGATCACATGTTTGAATCTTTAAACAAGTGGCTTTAAAAGTAATCCTGGAGAAAATCTTAGGGGATCATGCTGAAGCAGATGTTTTCCCCAAAAGATCATCCTGGATGTTGAAGGTGATTCAGTTAAGAATTATTTATTATAAAACCTCAACACAAGACAGGTTTGAAAATTTCAACATAGATATCAGCAAGTGTTGGGAGGAATAATTAAGATTACAAACCCAGGGTCTGGGGAGAGTGAATGTGGTTTTAACTTCTAGGTGCTCTAGAAAAGCCCTGGTTGCACAGCCCAATCCACTAGAATAAAACGAGAGGCAAAAGGACAAACTCATAATAACAGTGCTTTGTTAATCTGGTTACTGAACACTTTTAAAAACTATTAGCCATTTACAGCAGGCAACATACCTCCACGGCTCAGTTTCATATTGTGCCAATAGCAGAGAACCCAGTATTTACAAAGACAAATCAGGTCTGTGTTTATCTAAGCATGATTATCTAAGCTTTATAAAAAGCTTTATCTAAGCTTTATAAAAAAATTGTTCTAGGTATCTAAATGTTGCACATTAATGAGCTTTAATTCAAGCTGATTTATTCAATTAATCTAGATTATCTTTAGTGAAAAGATTATTAATGTAGTTGTTCAAGGCTGAAATCAAACATTTTGGGTATCCTGAAAACAAGCAAATAAAAAATTTAAGAAGCTTAGGTCCATGTTATAGTCTCTTTTGTGACTATTAGTAACTTAACTTTGACCTAATTTAAGTTTACTGAAGAAAACAGTCATATTTTGAAGATCCAAACTTCAATCAACTCAAGTGATAAATAGCCTTATTGATTTCAGTTATTATGAATAGTTACACAGTGGTAAGACTAGCTAACCGGAGTTCAAACTGTGACTCCTCCACTGATCAGCTCTGTGTGATTAAATGTCTGTACCACAGTTTTCTGTGGTAATAACACCTACTCCATAAGGTATGTACACGAACTGTGCATAGCCCTATGCCTGATGTTTATTAAATGCTAGTTGCTAGCTCATAAGGTTGTGACAAACACAGCAGTAATTGTCACTGCTGTTACCACTTTTCTGTTTTATGTTGAAGTTTCACAACACTGTTCAGCATTCATGGCATGCAATACAAGCTCAGTGTTCCACGACTCTACTCTGGAGCAGATGGGCCAATAAAGTTGCATGAAATGTTCAAGCCAACATTACAGCCAGCAAAGTTACACTGAATCATTGGATGACTGTGCAGGCATGCTTTACCAACACAAACATTCACAAATCAAACATCCAAGTCTGTACTGAATCATTTATACCTATGTGATATAATAATTATAAAAGCAAGTTGTAGCTCCCTCTCTCCCCGCCCTCCCCATCTCCCCTTTCTTCGGTCTCCCTCTCCTTTTTTCGGTCTCCCTCTGTTGCCGAAGCTGGACTGTGCTGCCGTGATCTCGGCTCGCTGCAACCTCCCTGCCTCAGGCTCCTGTGACTCTCCTGCCTTGGCCTGCCCAGTGCCTGGGATTGCAGGCGCGCGCCGCCACGCCTGAATGGTTTTTGTGTTTTTGGTGGAGACGGGGTTTCGCCGTGTTGACCGGGCTGGTCTCCAGCTCCTGGCCTCGAGTGATCTGCCTGCCTCGGCCTCCCGAGGTGCTGGGATTGCAGACGGAGTCTCGCTCACTCAGTGCTCAATGGTGCTCAGGCTGGAGTGCAGTGGCGTGATCTCGGCTCCACCTACCACCCTCCACCTACCAGCCTCCTGCCTTGGCCTCTTAAAGTGCTAAGATTACAGCCTCTGCCCCGCCGCCACCCCGTCTAGGAAGTGAGGAGCGTCTCTGCCTCCTGCCCATCGTCTGGGATGTGAGGAGCCCCTCTGCCCTGCAGCCCCATCTGGGAAGTGAGGAGCGCCTCTGCCCGGCCGTCATCCCGTATAGGAAGTGAGGAACGTCTCTGCCTGGCCGCCTATCGTCTGGGATGTGAGGAGCGCCTCTGCCCGGCTGCCCCGTCTGGGAAGTGAGGAGCGCCTCTGCCCAGTCGCCCAACGTCTGGGAAGTGAGGAGCGCCTCTGCCCAGTCGCCCAACGTCTGGGAAGTGAGGAGCGCCTCTGCCCGGCCGCCCCGTCTGGGAGGTGAGGAGCGCCTCTGCCAGGCCGCCACCCCGTCTGGGAGGAAGTGAGGAGCGCCTCTGCCATGCGGCCCCATCTGGGAAGTAAGGAGCGCCTCTGCCCGGCCGCCACCCCATATGGGAAGTGAGGAGCGCCTCTGCCTGGCCGCCCCGTCTGGGAGGTGAGGAGCGCCTCTGCCCGGCTGCCACCCCGTCTGGGAGGAAGTGAGGAGCTCCTCTGACCAGCCGCCCCGTCTGGGAGATGAGGAGCACCTCTGCCCGGCCGCTCCGTCTGGGAGGTGAGGAGCGCCTCTGCCCGGCCGCCCTGTCTGGGAGGTGAGGAGCGCCTCTGCCTGGCTGCCCCATCTGGGAGGAAGTGAGGAGCGCCTCTGCCTGGCTGCCCCATCTGGGAAGGGAGGAGCACCTCTGCCCAGCCGCCACACCGTCTGGGAAGTGAGGAGCGCCTCTGCCCGGCCGCCCTGTCTGGGAAGTGAGGAGCGCCTCTGCCCGGCTGCCCTGTATGGGAAGTGAGGAGCACCTCTGCCCGGCCGCCCCGTCTGGGAGATGAGGAGCGCCTCTGCCCGGCCGCCACCCCGTCTGGGAGGAAGTGAGGAGCGCCTCTGCCTGGCTGCCCCATCTGGGAAGTGAGGAGCGCCTCTGCCCGGCCGCCACACCGTCTGGGAAGTGAGGAGCGCCTCTGCCTGGCCGCCACCCCGTCTGGGAGGAAGTGAGGAGCGTCTCTGCCCGGCCGCCCCGTCTGGGAAGTGAGGAGCGCCTCTGCCCGGCAGCCCCGTCTGGGAGGTGAGGAGCGTCTCTGCCCGGCCGCCCCGTCTGGGAAGTGAGGAGCGCCTCTGCCCGGCGGCCCCCTCTGGGAGGTGAGGAGCGCCTCTGCCCAGCCGCCCTATCTGGGAGGTGTACCCAACAGCTCCGAAGAGACAGCGACCATCGGGAGCGAGCCATGAGGACGATGGCGGTTTTGTTGAAAAGAAAGGGGGGAAGTGTGGGGAAAGGAAGGGGAGATCAGATTGTTGCTGTGTCTGTGTAGAAAGAGGTGGACATAGGAGACTCCATTTTGTTCTGACTAGGAGAAATTCTTCTGCCTTGGGATGCTGTTGATCTATGGCCTTTCCCCCAGCCCCGTGCTCTCTGAAACATGTGCTGTGTCAACTCAGGGTTAAATGGATTAAGGGCGGTGCAAGATGTGCTTTGTTAAACAGATGCTTGAAGGCAGCATGCTCTTTAAGAGTCATCACCACTCCCTAATCTCAAGTACCCAGGGGCACAAACACTGCAGAAGGCCGCAGGGACCTCTGCCTAAGAAAACCAGAGACCTTTGTTCATGTGTTTATCTCCTGACCTTCTCTCCACTATTATCCTATGACCCTGCAACATCCCCCTCTCCGAGAAACACCCAAGAATGATCAATAAATACTTCATTAAAAAAAACAAAAAACAAAAAACTGCAAAAAAAAAAAAAAAAGCAAGTTGTAGGTGTGGTTTCAAAGGAATGACTTTTTAAAGTCAGATATCTATGGTTTATGAGGCCATATTTCCATTTAACTGATGTATATAACTTCTAGAGAATTTTTGGCTGCTTGGAGTTGCCTAACCTTCCAGTGTGAAGAATCAAACTTCACTGGGTAAATGAGAACGAATCCTTTTTTCTTCTTATATCAAATATAAGAAAATACGGCTGGGCACGGTGGCTCACGCCTGTAATCCCAGCATTTTGGGAGGCCGAGGCAGGTGGATCACCTGGGGTCAGGAGTTTGAGACCAGCCTGACCAACATGGAGAAACCCTGTATCTACCAAAAATACAAAATTAGCCGGGCATGGTGGCGCAAGCCTATAATCCCAGCTACTCAGGAGGCTGAGGCAGGAGAATCGCTTGAATCTTGGAGGCAGAGGTTGTGGTGAGCTGAGATTGTGCCATTGCAGTCCAGCCTGGGCAATAAGAGCAAAACTCCATCTTAACAACAAAAAAAAGAAAACACAGTAAAGTTACTTATGAGAACAATTATAATTTACCTAGCTCTGTCACTCAGGCTGGAGTTCAGTGGCGCCATCTCAGCACACTGCAACCTCCACCTCCTGGGCTCAAGCAACCCTTTCACGTCGGCCTCCAGAGTAGCTGGGACTACAGGTGCACACCACTACGCCCAGCTAATTTTTGTATTTTTTATAAAGATGGGGTTTCACCACATTGCCCAGGCTGGTCTCAAACTGCTGCGCTCAAGCAATCCACCTGCCTCAGCCTCCCAAAGTGCTGGAATTACAGGTGTGAGTCACAGCACCTGGCCTATAATTTAATTATCAATGCAATTTAATCAACCTCATCTAAGTCACTAGTGACCTCAGGATCACCTATAGTGGTCCTTTTCCATTTCAAAGGAATGACAACATACAAACAATGTGACACCGGTTATTTGTCACTTAGGTCTGAAGGGAAAATATCTATACTGTATATACTAAGTAAATGAAAAATTAAGTATGGTTTTTAAAAAGTAAATTCAATTCTGTAGAATTAAGGCCTTGAAGACCACCAGGAATATGTTACAATGATTGGTGGTTGTAGCCATTTGTTTTGCATTGCTATAAAGGAACCCCGGGGGCTGGGTAATTTATAAAGATAACAGGTTTATTTGACTAATGGTTCTGCAGGCTGTACAAGAAACAGCATCATCATCTGCTCAGCTTCTCATAAGGCCTCAGGAAGCTTTTACTCCTGGTGGACGGTGAAGGGGAAGCAGATGTGTCACATGGTGAGAAGGGGAACAAGAGAAAGAGGAGGAAAGTTCCAGTCTCTGTAACAACGACATCTCACACGAACTCATTACTTTGGGGAGGGCAAAAAGTCATTCACAAGGGATCCACCCCCATGACTCAAACACCTCCCAGTAGGCCCCACCTTCAACATTGGAGATCACATTTCAACATAAGATTTGGAGGGGACAAATACCGAAACTATATCAGTGGTTTTCCTACACCCTAATACATGTAGGAAGCCTTGAAAAATTCAAAAGAGATGTGAGGCTGGGTTCAACTTCATCTTCAAAGAGAAATTCCATAACTGCAGAATCATCAGTCATTCTCTGGGAACAGAAAGCCCTAGTTGAAACCTGGAAGTCATTTCTTTGTTGATATGGTGAGTCAACTGTCTCAGTGCAGAAACACTGGTTCGAAGGAATGAGATGGAGAAGGGAAGATAATTGTTAGCAAAAAGAACTCTCTTTCTGAAGAGATAATACTCTGCAGTGATTTTCATTGAAATTTACAAAACATCTCTAAATATTGGCCTTTATACAGTAAGCTCAGGCTTATTCTGCTATTATATAGCAACTTAATTTTGCATGACCTGTGGTGGTGGGGTTTTTTTTAATTTGTTTCTATAAAGGATCAAACAGAACAAGGAATTTTTGTTTGTTTTGAGACCAGGTCTCGCTCTGTTTCCCAGGCTGGAGTGCAGTGGTGTGATCACAGCTCACTGCAGTCTCAACCTCCTGGGCTTAGGTGATCCTCTTGCCTCAGCCTTCCAAGTAGCTGTGACCACAGGTGCACACCACCACACCTGGCTGATTTTTTAACTATTTGTAGAGATACAAATAATTTGCAGATGTCCCTATGTTTCCCAGGCTAGTCTCGAACTTCTGGACTCAAGTGATCCTCCTGCCTCTGCCTCCCAAAGTGCTGAGATTACAGATTTGAGCCCCTGCGTTAGGCCAGAATAAAGAACTTTAAAAAGCAATGCCATCTTGTAGAATGTAACTTCAGGTTTAAGTAATCACTGCTCTCCTTGTTTTACTGTATTTTGATGAGTATCAACATTCTGATTACAGTCCAGCATCTCTTAATAGGCAATGCCAATCATACCCCATTATATATTGCTGTGGAGTAAATACTCTGTAGGGGCTACTGCAATCACCAGCCTAATTTTCCACTCACGCTGCATTCATGTCAGCACTTTAGTCTCCAAAGGTAAGAGCAGCTGTATTCGCTATACTCATCAACCCAGCTGCCCTTATTTGTTCCTTTTCTTTTTCCTAATGTCCCCACTTCTCTACTAAAAGAAATACCTTTGCCCTGTGATTTTTTTTTTCAGTTGGTTACTTCAATTGATCTTTATGTCAGCTGATCCTTATGCAGTATTTGCCCTTCCATCTAAAATTGTGTTCTTACATATCACAATTTCCAGTTCCAAAGAGGAGACCCGCACACTGCTATAGTTTGCTCTGACGGAATGGCCAAAGTGGGGGAACAAGTTAAAAGTGGGTCCAGAACTTTGCTCATTTATATGAAAGTTTGGTCTTAAAAGTATTGGATTAATAAAAGTATTAGAAATTAATTTCTTCTTGATATTTTTAATTGCCTAAAAAACAGAAGTTATCAGTTGCATGGGATGTTTCGTACTTAGTGATTCTCATTTCAGAGAAGCTTAGTTTTAATGAGTTCCTACCCGGAAATGCTCTGACTCCCCTTTAGTTCTGCAAATGTCTGTTCCCAAGAGGATGGTTCACATTAATTACAGTGTCTCTTCATCTTCCCCTGCATGCAGCAGGGTTCAGCACCTTGCTTCTGAAATGAACGAAATGGGGAAAGGATGCTTGCCTTTCATACATCCTAGTATTATATGTAGCACAGGACCTCTCCTACCTCAGAGTCCCCACAATAACCTCCCACAGCCCAGTCTTTATCCTCCACAATCTTATTTATTTATTTTGAGGCAGGATCTCGCTCTGTCCCCCAGGCGGGGGTGCAGTGGTGTGATCAAGGCTTACTGCAACCTCCACCTCCGGGGTTCAAGAGATCCTCCCACCTCAGCCTCCTGAGGAGCTGGACCTACAGGCACACATCACTACGCCTGGCTGTAAATGGTGCATTCTTGCTGTGACAGCAAGGACATGGCAGAAAGGACAAGGCAGCTCTCTGGACCTCTTTTATAAAAACACTAATCCAATCATGAGATCAGAGCCTTCATGACCTAATCACCTCTCAAAGATCCCACTCCTAACACCGTCATCACCTTGTGGGGGTAAGATTTCAACGTATATATTTGGGGGCATGGTGATATAAACATTCAGACCATCGCTTCAAGGATACTGTATTTTCTTTTTTCTAAATATGCTCTTTTCATACTTTAGCATTTCTGAAATAAAAATGGGTCTTTCAGTAGCAAATTTCTCTTAGTGGCCTACAGCATAAAGACTTTTTTTTTTTACCTGATTTTTAGGGTTTAAATGTTTGTCTCTTCCTAAACTCATGTTGGAATTTAATGTCCTTTGTAATAGTATTAAGAGGTGGGATCTTTAAGAGGTGATTAGGCCATGAACACTCTGCCCATATAAATAGATTAATGTTAATATGGGAGTGGGTTTCTGATGAAAGGACAAGTTAGGGCAGGTATGGTGGCTCATGCCTGTAATCCCAGCACTTTGAGAGGCCAAGGTGGGAGGACTGCTTGAGCCCCAGAGTTCAAGACTAGCCTGGGCAACATGGTGAAACCCCATCTCTACAACAGATTAAAAAACATTAGTAGGGCATGGTGGCACATGCTTGTGCTCCTAGCTACTCAGGAGGCTGAGGCAGGAGGATGACTTGAGCCCAGGAAGTTGAGGCTTCAGTGAGCCATGGTTGTGCCACTGCACTCCAGCCTGGGTGACAGAGTGAGACCCTGTCTCAAAATAAATAAATAAATAAATAAATAAAAAGACAAGTTAAACACCCCTATTTTTCTCTCCCTCTCTCTCTTTGTCACTCTCTCTCTCCCTCTCTGCCTTTCTGCCATGGAGTTATACAGCAAGAATGCCCCTGCCAGATGCTGGACCTTCAATTTTGGACTTTCCAGCCTCCAGAACCATAAGCCAATACATTTCTGTCTATTATAAATTATCCAGCCTGTGGTATTCTGCTATAGCTTCACAAAGTAGACTAAGACACTGATGAATTGTTAGATTGCATGAAATTCAGTATAAATTGCTAATATTTATCGATGGATAAGTCCCAGTTGGTATTTTATGTGCTTTACCCCCATCATTTATAAACTCCACAAGGATACCTTGAATAGTTGGGGATCATTCTATTAACACTGTTTTATAGAAATTGAATCTCAGAGGGGTCAAGTGACTTAGTAAGTGGCAAAGCCAGGTTTTGCACACGTCTGTGGTGGAGCCTCTGTTCTTCACTGTGTCCTACCACACAGTCTGGCAAAACAAGGACAAGGCTGCTTAGAAGATGTACAAAGGCCAGGCGTGGTGGCTCATACCTGTAATCCCAGCACTTTGGGAGGCCAAGGCAGGTGGATCACTAGGTCCGGAGTTCAAGACCAGCCTGGCCAAAATGGTGAAACCCTGTCTCTACTAAAAATACAAAAATTAGCCAGGCGTGGTAGTGGGTGCCTGTAATCCCAGCTACTCAGGAGGCTGAGACAGGAGAATTCCTTGAACCCGGGAGGCAGAAGCTGCAGTGAGCCAAGATTGTGCCACTGCACTCCAGCCTGGGTGATAAAGCGAGACTCCATCTCAAAAAAAAAAAAAAAAAAAGATGCACAAACAGGCCGAACATGGTGGCTCACGCCTGCAATCCCAAGATGGATCACCTGAGATGAGGAGTTTGAGACCAGCCTGGCCAACATGGCGAAACCCTGTCTCTACTAAAAAAAATGCAAATTTAGCCAGGCATTGTGGTGGGCGTCTGTAATCCCAGCTACTCGGGAGACAGGAGAATCTTTTGAACCTGGGAGGTGGAAGTTGCAGTGAGCTGAGATCATGCCACTGCACTCCTGCCTGGGTGACAAAGCGAGACTCCATCTCAAAAGAAAAAAAAAGAAGATGCACAAAAAAAGGGACCCTCCTCTCCATCCATGCAAACCTGTGCTTAGGAGAGAAGCAGTTATTTGATCTTCGGTGTTCTTTCTTCCAAGCAGTTTTGCAATTTAGAGATAAGGTTATATATAATTATAGAATATTAATCATGCTCAGTAAAATAGCTTACAAAGTATTTCATTTTTTTTCTTTTTTCTTTTGTAGAGCCAGAATCTTACTATGTTGCCCAGGCTAGTCTTGAACTCCTGGCCTCAAGAGATCCTCCTAGCTCAGCCTCCCAAAGTGCTGGGATTACAGGCGTGAGCCACTGTGCCTGGCCAAAGTATTTTAATTTATCCAATAAATACAAATAGACTATTTTTCTGGGTATTATGGGGCTACAAAAATTGCTGACAGAGTCCCTGTCTCCCAGGGCTCAGAGTCCAGTGTGGGAGTCTCAGAAAATAACTACAACAGTGGGGAAAGTTCCAGGGTGGTGATAAGTCCCAGGATCGCCGAGTATTAGTGACTGCAGGGATAAGGCTAAACTGAGCTAGACTCTGGAGCTGAGAGAAGGCTCCCATTAGGAGATGACCTCGAAGCTGAGTTTTGAATTCAAAGAATTTGCTTCAGGGCTTCATGTACGCAGCCAGATGATGAACAAATAAGTGAATCAATCAATGCGTGAAAGAAATTATTAATTATGGAGTGAAAGAGACTGAGCCCACAAGTTAGGATGCTGACATGAGGAGCAGTTAGAAGACAGGGCTTTGAGGGGCCTGACAGGGGAGTGGGAAGAGATGGGGGTGAGGACAGTGAAGAAATGATAGAAGTGGCTGGGCGTGGTGGCTCACACCTGTAATCTTAGCACTTTGGGAGGCCGAGGCGGGAGGATCACCTGAGGTCAGGAGTTTGAGACCAGCCTGGCCAACATGGTGAAACCCCGTCTCCACTAAAACTACAAAAATTAGCCAGGTGTGGTGGCAGGCACCTGTAATCTCAGCTACTTAGGAGGCTGAGGCAGGAGAAATGCTTGAACCTGGGAGGTGGAGGTTGCAGTGAGCTGGGATCATACCACTGCACTTCAGCCTGGGCAACAAGAGTGAGACTCTGTCTCAAATCATTAAAAAAAAAAGATAGAAGTCACAGAAACTAAGCAAGAGGACTTCAGGGAATGAATGGTTGGCAGTGCCAAAAGTTGCAAAGAAGAAAAAATACAAAGCCTAAAAAAATTCATCAAATCTGTTTCCTAGAAAGCCATGGGTGCCCTCAGTAAAAAAGAGCAACAGGTGTCACCAAGGGGTTCCCTCTGCCTCACTTTCACGCATTTTTCTCATGCACCTAAAGTCAAGAAGATTGGGGGTTGGAGTGGATCTTTGTCTGGTCTGGTCCCCCGTGGGCAGCAGATGCCGGACTCCTCTGAGCACATGGGAAGAGACTGTGAGTGTTTTCCTGGCACTGACAAACACCGACTCTGGCCTATAGAAGACCTGGATGGGAAAAGTGTGGGGAGGGTCGCTGGGGTACTGGGACATGCCCAGCACTTCCCTCACTGGGATGGGGAGGGACTGCTTCCTCCTCACTGGGAGCTGAGCCAGGACCTTTCAGGCATCGCTGCAGGCATGAGTTTTCAGGACAGAGTTTCACGCAAATCTGCTGCACAGGAGAGGGGGTGATGAATCCCCAATGGCCGGATGTGCTCACAAAGGCCTACAGCTTGGGAATGCCCGCAGCAGGGCACCTGAGATAAGAGGACCCCAGACAGGGTGCCCTTTCCTCCTACTGCCTGGCAGGGCGGACCCATGCAGAGTGCAGCAGCTGCTGCATCTGGAGACTGCCACAGCCTGTGCCCCCGACCCAGGAGTTTTGATCATTTCACTGGCCATGCCTTAGTTACTAATATAAGTCAGATCTTGCCATTGAAAGTGACTTTTTATGGCCTACAACTGTCCTTGCAAGCTATAGGACCTGCCTGAGATTATATCCTCAGGAAGGAAAAGATGTAGCCCATAGAGTAGGTTGGGAGGGACAATGAAACTAAAGTGGCTTTGATCCCACCCTGTCAAACCCAATTCACTCAATACAAAGGTTACAAGCAAGAATTGGAAGAAGAAAACAGCAAAACAAAAGACGACGGCAAGTACTGTCACCAATACAGCTATGTAATGCCTTTATTCCAGACACTGTGCCAAGGCATGGAATATATAGGAATGAATAAGACAGGCACAATCCCTGCTCTCACGAAGCTTAAAGTATGGCATAAAGGAAAAGTGACCATGTATAAAAATATCAGGACAACTTATAAGTGCTGTCGCAGGAAAAGGCAGAGTGCTTATGAGAGAGCAGGATGAACGGGACGGCAGGCCACTCTGGGAAAGTGGCATGTAAACAGAGAAGGCCTGGGTAAGCACAACTTGGACAGGTGAAGAAGGGAGGCATCCACCCATGATAAAAGTGTGATTAGGCAGGGTAAGCAGGCAGACCGGATCTCCAGGACAAAGCTCAAAGCCAGGCCTGGGACGCCAGTTGGCGTCCTTTCCCTGATGGCAGGGCATCTCCAGATCCTCCTCATCTCACAGTTTCTTTCCATCATGAGCATGCCCTACAGGCCTTTACTGTGCTGGATCTAGTGAAAAAGTATTGATATGGTTTGGCTAAGTCCCCACCCAAATCTCATCTTGAACTGTAGCTCCCATAATTCCCACATGTTGTGGGAGGGACCAAGTGGGAGAAAATTGAATCATGGGGGAAGTTTCCCCCATACTGTTCTCATGGTGGTGAATAAGTCTCACGAGATCTGATGGTTTTATAAAGGGCAGTTTCCCTGCACACACCTCTTACCTGCTGACATGTAAGACGTGCCATTTCTCCTCCTTGCCTTCTGCCATGATAGTGAGGCCTCCCCAGCCATGTGGAACTGTGAGTCCATTAAACCTCTTTTTCTTTACAAATTACCCAGTCTCAGGCATGTCTTTATCAGCAGTGTGAAAACGAACTAATACAAGTATATTTATCTTTTCCTCTCTCTTATTTTCTCAGCAGGTCTTTCTCCTGGGAAGACAATGGTGAAACCAAAATTCCTTCGGACATTCCCAGCAATGCTTGTAAGTCTAGTGGGTAAAGTGTCTGCTTATTTTTCAGCACATGTAACTAGTGTTCCTTCATTCCTCCTCCCCATGTGTATTGAGCACTATTGAGTGAGACCTTGAAGCTTGGCAAAAGAGATAAGAGGATACATAAATAGTTCTATAGGAGTGGGCAGGAGGAACTTGTATCTCAGCTGGGAGGCAAAGAGGAATGGCAACTGGCTTCCAGGGACAAATACTGATTGCAAATTTTCTAGCTCTGACTTGAGTCAGAACAAATGACGACATGGAATCAACGAAAGGGGATCTGCTCCTCAACCCTCCAACAATCTGGGTGATGGGCTTCCACTTTGAAACTAATGCAAAGCCCATCATCTTTTAGGCCAGTGCTTAAACTATAGTCAGGGGACCAGTTCCTGCTCCATTCTACGAACTGTAGAAATTCTGCAATGAGATAAGTACAGAACAAAATAAGCAATTACAACTTTTATGGCAATTGGACAGAGTAAGTTTTTGTCTCTTGAATCTAGTAAAAAGAATTGAGCTTGTGATTTATATGCCATTACTTTTTATTTCATTTTTTAGTAGTTTATTTTATTGTATTTTTAAAAATATTGATCCATGATGGATTGAAGACAAAATAGTCTCTCCCCACAGGTGGTCTGGGATGCATTGTTCTGAGCCATAAGTGGGCTTTGAAGGCACATCACTCACAAGCACAGTGGGTAAACCCGACAGTTTCCTGAGGAGCCTAGGAATACTCGCAACAAGACAGAAGGGAGCTTGGTGCCACCCAGCAGCATTGCTCATGCAAAACACAGAGTTCTCTGTCTCTGTCACCCAGGCTGAAGTGCAGTGGCACTGCAACCTCGCCTCCTGGGCTCAAGCCAACCTCCCACCTCTGCCTCCCAAGTAGCTGTGACTACAGGAACATGCCACCCCACCTGGCTAATTTTTTTTTTTTTTTCAGTAGTGACGGGGTTTTGCAATGTTGCCCAGGATGGTCTTGAACTCGTGAGCTCAAGTGATCTGCCCGCCTCGGTCTCCCAAAGTGCTGGGATTACAGGCGTGAGCCACTGCGCCTGGCCAGAGACACAGAGTTCTTGAGCAGATTCTTGAGAAGTGCTCTCGATTTCTGTGAGCAGGAAGCACAGAAAAGGAGGCTGTGGAAAGTAGAGTACACTCCCCTGGAAAGTCAGGCAACAAACCCTTGTTCCAGAGTGGAGACTTGCTTTCACATGAAATCCACAAAGTGGTAAGCTGGCCAAACAGACGGCCTGAGTGCTACCTATGATGTCTTCATAGCCATGTGCCATGCCTGCTTCTTCTAACTTTAAGGGAGATAAAGAATCCTGAGCTTACATAGACAGAAATCATATGGCATAAATCCCCAAATGGCCATCTCTGATTAAATAAAATCAGGGGCGGGTGCAGTGGCTCACACCTGTAATCTCAGCATTTTGGGAGGCCAGGGCAGGAGGATTGCTTGAGTCCAGTTTAAGACAAGCCTGGGCACACAGCGAGACTTCATCCCACAAAAAAATTTAAAAATTAGCCAGGCATAGTGGGACACCCCTGTAGTCCCAGCTACTCGAGAGGCTGAGGCAGGAGGATCACTTGAGCCTGGGAGGTCGAGGCTGCCATGAGCTGTGATTATGCCACTGCAGTCCAGCCTGGCAACAGAGTGAGACCCTGTTTCAAAAATAAAATAAAATAAAAGCAGGTATTTTTTGGTAAGGAACCAACCCTCCAAAGTCACCACATTTACCTGCTTGGATACTCATACAGTGACTAAGAGATGGGAGGTCTGCTGTTGCCCTGATTTTTCCAGAGATGCCACAGCATCCCCAGGTAGAATGCTTCATTGCAACACACAGGCTTCCCAAGGTCTGAGGGCACACTCAGTGAGCCCACCCTTCCACACTCACAGGTGATTGAAACTAATGTGTCCCAAGGTCAGAAGATCGAGACCATCCTGGCTAACACGGTGAAACTCTGTCTCTACTAAAAATACAAAAAATTAGCCGGGCGTAGTGGCAGGCGCCTGTAGTACCAGCTACTTGGGAGGCTGAGGCAGGAGAATGGCGTGAACCCAGGAGGCGGAGTTTGCAGTGAGCCGAGATCGCGCCACTGCACTCCAGCCTGGGCGACAGAGCGAGACTCTATCTCAAAAAAGATAAATAAATAAATAAAAAGAAACTAATGTGTCCTTAGTGTCCTTAGTGGACATTGTCATGTTTCCATTATTTGTATTCTCAGCTGTTCTCATGTCTTTAGTTGGTGTCTTCCTTAGACTAAATTAGTTGGATTTTTGCAGTCAGAAAAAAATACTTCCTGTATTTTTTCTTATTTTTCTACATGTCTATTACATCCTCTACCCAGTGGGTTTTCAGTAAATGTTAACTAACTCAAATTAATAAAATGATGTAAAGCAAACAGCATTGTTCCTTTTTATTTTGCCCTTTAGAAGTACATTTATTTTCTTTGCTGATTTACTCTTTTGTTCAAGGATCCATGAATTTGATTTAAACTTTTAGATATTAAAGATCACAGAAAAATAATACAAAATATAGTTAATTTGAATCTCCTGTGTTCTGGTATTATGCCCACCCATAGATCTTGGCACATACATGTCAATACATAATTAGCTCAGGCAAAATCCAAGCTACTCACCCACTTGAGGAAGCCTCAGCTGACTAGATTTCTTTATGGGGAAATTAAGAAACTAAGACCTGAAGCACTTCTTCTTTTACATTCTCTTTTCTTTCTTTCCTTTTTTCCTTGAATTTCTTGAAAAATATCCAGAAAGGCTCAGTTGGAAACTAAATGTGTTCTTTCTTGTAGCAGCAAAACTCAGCCACAATATTTCATGAGCAAGCCCTTCTCCCCAGCTATGAATCTGGAGGGGAAAAGAGGGGGATGACCAGGCCAAGGGAGAGAGAGTGGAAGAGAGAAAAGCACAAACTGTGGGAGCAAACTGCAGCCACCACTGCAGACACAGCTGCATTTCATGGAGACCTGGCAGTTCTGAGGGCATAGAAATTTCATTCCATTCACTCATCATCCCTTTGTCTCCTTCTCTCCTGCCTCCACCCATCCCACCGCGATCTTTGCTTAGCCAAACTCAACTTCCCTTCTCATAGAGAAAAGAAGAAAACTTGTTCTATTGAGGGTTTGTTAGATTAGGTTCTGAATCTAGGGTCCCATTTTTAGCAATGTTAACCCATTGCCGCTGTTAGTATCCCTACAAACTTAGCAAGTGGAGTCCAACAGTTCCTTGGAGAAAGACCCAGAACTCTTCAAATGCAGCATCTCAGTCTTCCCAGGTGTATTGGTCTGTTTTGTGTTGCCATAAAAAAACACCTGAGATGGGGTAATTTTTAAAGAAAAGAGGTATATTTGGCTCATGCTTCTGCAGGCCGTACAGGAAGCATGGTGCTGGTACCTGCTCAGCTTCTGGTGAGGGCCTCTGGAAGCTTTTACTCCTGTCAGAAGGCAAGGGGAGCCGGTGTGTCACATGGCGTGAGAGGGTGCAAGAGAGAAAAACGAGGAGGTGCCACGTTCTTTTTAACAACCAGCCCTTTTGGAAACTAAGAGTGAGAACCCACTCAGTCCCACGAGAAAGGCACCAAGGCTTTTATGAGGGATTGTTCCCCTATGACCCAAACACCTCCCTCCAGGCCCCTCCTCAACACTGGGGATCAAATTTCAACATGAGATTTGGAGGGGACAAATATTCAAAGTATCTCATCTGGTAAGATTGCACCTGCACTAACAAAATCCTTTGAGAATTACAGTTGTGTTTTAGAATCTTGTTATAACTTGTTCTAGAAATGATAACTTACATATTCGGTGATGCTCTCACAATGCCAGTTGGTAACATTACTGTTCGTGTCATGAGTGAGCACAGACATAATAGAAAAGGTAAAGTGAGGGAAGGGAACCATAAAAGAGAGTCCAAATAAGCAGAGCACAAATCTCCAGAATTGTGCTCTTTCTCAAATGGCCTTATGAAAACTGAGAACTGGGCAATAGGGAAAAAAAAAAAAGAACGAAGAAGAAATGAACTTTGCCTATTCCTTCCTATTATCTTTGTTTGGTTTTCTGAGAAATGTGTTTTGTAGCACAATTATAGTATATTTGCTATCAGCAGAAGCTTGTAGAATATTTCCTTCATTAGTGCACAGAATTTGATTCAACAATTTGTCTTGAAATCAGAACTTAATTACCTGTTGTGGAATGACATAAGTTATATAGTATTTTCTCTTAGTAATCACAGAAAGGATTATGATTTTTTTTTAAATCAAGAAACAGAAAGTGATAGAAAGACCAAGAGAAAGAGAGCTAGAAAAAAATGAACACCCAACTCTAATTTCTGCTAAGGGGGGCCCAGTTGCTTGCACAATATCATGCTTCTCATTAACAGGTGTATGTGAGGGTGCAGTGAATGTCTAGGAGAGATACATGATGCTTTCCCAAGTCTTTCAGAAACTTTCTTAATTTGCCTCCCAGAACAACCCCTCCCTCTTAGCTATCTGACCATTTGCAGCAAGAAGTGGAGAATGAAGGGTGCCTAACAACACAGACCATGATTGGTCTAGATTGCACCCTAGCATTAAACCTTGCCCATAATTTCAGGAGCAAACATCTGTCTTCTTTCTAGGAAAAGGCCACAACTCTCTAACATCTTCCTGGCCAAGGACTTGTGCTCCACCTCACTCACAGTTGGAGATTTGGAAGCAGATCTAGAATGGAAGAGGCTGCTAACACTAAAAAGTAATCCTCTGTCTACTTTAATGATTGTGAGGCCAGTGAGGGTTGAGGGTTACTGAAAAACACATCAAAGAAAGTAACAGCTGACCAGATGCTCACATTTGACAACGAAATGATATGGAATGATAAAGGAATGAAAAGAGAACATTCCCACTCTGCCCCTCCAGTCCCCCTCACATGGAAAACCACTGTCCCCCATTCTGTTTCCTTCCCAAAGCTATTCTCTGCTTGTAGAGACACATCCATACTATATGCAGATTTTTTTTGCTGGGGGGTGTGGGGGTGTGCACAGGGGGTTGGGGTTGTTACCAAAACTTGGATCATATCTACAACTTGCTTTTTTCACTTAATAATAAATTGTGGACATCTTTTCAGGTCACTACAGAGAAAGCTACCATTTTTTCTTATTAGATTCTTGATTTTCCATTAATGGATATTCCACCAAAATCATCATTTAAATCATTCCCATTATTTGTATTCTTACAAATAATGCTGCAATACTTATGTGTGTCTATATATGTATATATTCATACATTTTTATATATTTGAAGAGAGCCCAAGAAATGGGACTGCTGGTTCATATAGTATGCATTTATCTTTCCAAATTGCTGTATTATTTTAATAACCAATACTTGCCTTTTTCTCCCTCACCTGCATCAGTCAGACATTATGTGTCTTTTGAATGTATGCCAACAGGTGAAAAATTTACCTCTTTTTCATTTGCATTTATTAAATTACTAGTTTAAGTAATATATGTTTATATATCTGTTACAAACTGAATTTTGTATTCCTCCCACCTCCCACCTCCACCACCAATTCATATACTGAAATCCTAAACCCCAATGTGATGGTATTTGGAGGTGGAGTCTTTGGAAGATAATTAGGTAATGAGGGTGGAGCCCTCATGAATGGGATTAGTGGCCTTATAAAAAGACACAAACGAGCTTGCTATTTCTTTCTCTGCTCTCCACCATGTAAGGATGTAATGAGAAGGTGCCATCTGCAAACCAAGCAGTAGACCTGCACCAGACACCAGATTTGCTGGGTCTTCAATCTTGGACTTCCCAGTCTCTAGAACTGTGAGAAATAAATGTTGTTTAAGCCTCCCAGTCTATGGTAATTTGTTATAGCAAACTGAACTAAGACAAGGTCCCTTGAATTTCTCCTTAGTGAATTGTTCATTTATATCCTTTGCTCATTTTTATTGTATTTTTCTTATTAATTTGTTAGAGCTAGTTATATTTTAGAGTTATTCATTTTTGTCTATAATATTTGTAATAAATAATGTCTCCCAGTCTGTTGCTGGTTTTTGTACTTTGTACAAAATATGTTTCGTACATTTTTCTTTTGTTGAGGAAAAGGTTTTAAATTTGTGAGTCAGATCTGTCAATCATTTCTTTATAGTTCCCAGGTCTTATGTGTGTCTTAGGAAGATCTATCTTGCCTCCTAAATATGCTCTTCTTTATTTTCTTTTAAATATACACTTGTTTTTAAAATTATAAAAATAATGCACAAGTTTATACTAAAATGATTCAAATAACACAGATGAATAAACAGTAAAAATGATTTTCACTGTTTACTCTTCCTAGTCTATTTCACTTTTTTCCCAGGAGATAACCTCCATTGGTATGGAAGAAATTTTTGCCTTATCACATGGATTCATACTTTATCTTATTTTCCAAAAGGGTTTAAGACTGTTTTTTTTCTTTCTTTTTTTTTTTTTTTTGAGGTGGAGTCTCACTCTGCCACCCAGGCAGGAGTGCAGCGGCACCATCTTGGCTCACTGCAAGCTCTGTCTCCCGGGTTCAAGCAATTCTCCTGCCTCAGCCTCCCAAGTAGCTGGGACTACAGGTGCACACCCACCACACCCGGCTAATTTTTTGTATTTTTAGTAGAGACGGGGTATCTCCGTGTTAGCCAGGATGGTCTCGATCTCCTGACCTCGTGATCTGCCCACTTTGGCCTCCCAAAGTGCTGGGATTACAGGCGTGAGCCACTGCGCCCGGCGTAAAACTGTTTTCAAAGATATTAACAACATACAAAAAAAATTGTAAATTTCCTAGGAGTTAATGTGATAAAAGGGGAAATGATCCATGCTCATGAGATAAAAACAAACCACATGCCCATGAAAAACATGACTTCTAATTCTGACATCTGAGAACAATGTCTTATTGGCAGGGCTTGGTAATGCAATGAACAAGATCCTCATAGTAATCACAACCAATATTTCATTTAGCTTTTCTTACAATAACATTTAAAGTCAATGGCATCATTCCATTTAATCAATTTAATATGAGTCAGTATCAACACCTACATGTTACCCCCTCTCTGATAGGCTAAATTTTGAGTGATGGATTTATAACACAACATTAATTTTATGAAGACAGGAATCAGGGAAGGGCGCAAAAGTAAAAGTACTGCAATCTTTGCCTTTCATGAAAAGTGAGTTAAAGTAATTGTTTTTACTGTGATTTTGATAATTAAACAGACTTATGAAAATGGTTGCAAATTACTTTACAGTAACCATTAGTAAAACTAAAACCAGATTTTCTACCCTCCAAATTATTGCAAAAGGCAAGTGAAAACAAAGTTCTGTTTATACTGAAAAGAGAACTGAATTTTAAAAACAGCAAAGGAACCAAAACAAAACCACAAAATCACATGACAGTGGTCAAAACAATTATGACAATTTAAAACTCTTATTAAAAGGCAAGATTTGTGGGAATGCAAATTAGTACAATCACTTTGTAAAATTGTTTGTCTTCTAAACTAAAAATATGCATATTCTGTGACCTAGCAATTCCACCCCAATGTATGTTCTGAACAAAAATGCATATATAAGCTAGCCAAAATGCACACAATGAGTGTTCATGGCAGCCCCATTTGAGATAGCCCTAAATTAGACAATACCCAAAAGAGCATCAATAATAAGTAGAATATTATTCAGCAATAAGAATGAGCAAACTACAGCTGTATCCACCTATGTGGATGAATCTCCCAAGAATAATGTTGCATGAAAGAACATAGACACTAAGGTACAAGAATGAATCCATTCATCTAAAATTAAAAATCATTTAAAATTAATTTGTGCTCTTACAAGTGGCTACCCTTGTAAAGGCGAGTGACTAGAAGGAAGTAAGAAAAGAGTTTCCGGGATATTCTTGATTCGAATGCTGGCTCACAGCTTTGTTCCCTTTGTGAAAAATCATTCAACTGTACATTTATGTCTGTACTTTCCTGGATGTATATTATTTTAATAAAAATACGTTTTAAAAACAACATTCAGTGACTTTCTGTGTACAAGAGAACACAACTTGCACAAAATGAAAAAATACTAAAAGTAAAAGAATTAGAAAATATATTGGCTTTTTTATTTTTTGAGATAGAGTCTCACTGTCACTCAGGCTGGAGTGCAGCAGCAAAATCATTGCTCACTGCAGCCTTGACCTCCCGGGCTCAGGTGATCCTCCTACCTCAGCTTCCCAAGCAGCTGAGACAACAGGTGTGTGTGACCATGCCTGGATAATTTTTGTATTTTTTATAGAGATGGGGCTTCACCACATTGCGCAGACTGGTCTCGAACTCCTGGGCTCAAGCATTCTGCTGACCTCAGCCTCCCAAAGTGCTGGCATTATAGCCATGAGCCACCACACCCAGCCCCAAGTGTTTTTCTTATATTATTTTGTTTACTTTTCCAATAATTTGCTTTATACAATAAGGTACAAATTATTTATATTTCTAATAGATATAATCAATACAGAATTCATAATAGTATTAAGCATTTATTCATCAAATGATACAGTACCAAAGATACATAAAGCAATAACTTTGGCAATAAAAATAAGGATTTGTAGAAATGCAATTGACATGTAACATAATAACAGCCCCTTCACAAGCTCTGTACAAAATCAACTAGACAAAAATAAGGAAGGTAAGGAAATTTGAGCCATATACTTTCTTTACATGTGTCCAGAGAACATCTTTTTGAAAAATAATCAGTTATTAGAGCAAAGAAAATCTAAAAGAAATAAATCAAAACAGCAGTAATTGAAAAGGCCACATTATCTGATTAAAGAGAAGAAAATTAAAAATTCATAAAACACATTTAATTTACAACAACTGTTTTAGTCTGTTTTCATTCTCACATTGCTATACAGCACTACTGGAGAGTGGGTAATTTATCTAAAAAAAAAAAGATTTATTTGACTCACAGTTCCATAGGCTGTACAGGAAGCATGGCTGGGGAGGCCTCAGGAAACTTACAATCATGGCAGAAGGCTAAGGAAAAGCAGGCACATCTTACATGGCCAGAGAAGGGGGACTAGAGTGAAGGGGGAAGTGCTACACACTTTTAAACAACCAGACTTCATGAGAACTCATTCACTATCACAAGAACAGCAAGGAAAAAGTCTGCCCCCGTGATCCAATCACCTCCCACCAGGCCCCTCCTCCAACACTGGGGATTACAATTCAACAAGAGATTTGGCTGAGGACACAAATCCAAAACATATTATTTCACCCCTGGGACCTCCCAAATTTCATATCCTTCTCACATTTCAAAATACAATCATCCCTTCCCAACAGTCCCCCGAAGTCTTAACTCATCTCAGCATTAACTGAAAAGTATCATCTGAGATAAGGTATGCCTCTTCCACCCATGAGCCTGTAAAATCAAAACCAGTTAGTTACTTCCAAGATATAGTGGGGATACAGGCACTGGCTAAATATGACCATTCCAAAATGGAGAAATCAGCCAAAACAAAGAGACTACAGGCCCCGTGCAAGTCTAAAACCCAGCAGGGCAGTCATTAAATCTTAAAGCTCCAAAATAATCTCCTTTGACTCCATGTCTCATATCCAGGCAACACTGACGCAAGGGGTGGGCTCCCAAGACCTTGAGCTTCTCCACCCCTGTGTCTCTGCAATGTACAGCCCCCTTGCCTGCTTTCATGGGCTGGCATTGAGTGCCTGCAGCTTTTCCTAGTGCATGATGCAAGCTGACAGTGGATTTACTGTTCTGGGGTCTAGAGGACAGTTGCCCCCTTCTCACAGCTCCACTAGGCAGTGCCTCAGTTGGGACTCTGTGTGGGGGCTCCAACCCCACATTTCCCCTCTGAACTACCCTAGTAGAGGGTCTCCATGAGGGCTCCGCTCCTGCAGCAGACTTCTGCCTGGATATCCAGGTATCTCCATACATCCTCTGAAATCTAGGCGGAGGCTCCCAAGCCTCAACTCTTGCACTCTTTGCACCCTCCGGCTTAACATCACACGGAAGCCACCAAGGCTTATAGCTTGTACCCTCTGGAGCAGCTGCCTGAGACATATCTGGAGCTCTGTTAGCCACAGCTGGAGCAGGAGCAGCTGGGACACAGGGTGCAGTGCCCTCAGGTTGTGCAGAGCAGCAGGGCTCTGGGCCTGGCCTACAAAAGCATTCTTCCCTCCTAGGCTTCCAGGCCTGTGATGAAAGGAGATGCCATGAAGGTTTCTGAAGTGTCTTCAAGGCATTTTCCCCAATGTCTTGGCTACTAACATCCCACTCTTCTTTACTTATGCAAATTTCTGCAGGCAGCTTGAATTCCTCCCCAGAAAATGGGTTTTTGTTTTGCTACCACGTGTCAGGCTGCAAATTTTCCAAACTGTCATGCTCCGCTTCCTTTTTAAATATAAGTTTCAGTTTCAGATTATCTCTTTGTTCACACATAACAAAAGTGAGTTGGGCTCCAGTTCTCAATAAGTTTCTCATCTCCATCTGAGACCTCCTCAGGCTGGACTTCACTGTCTGTATCACTATCAGCATTTTGGTCACAACAATGTAACAAGTCTCTAAGAAGTTCCAAACTTTCCCTTATTTTCCTATATTCTTCTGAGCTCTCCAAACCCTTTCAACCTCTGTGCATTACCCAGTTCCAAAGCTGCTTCCACATTTTCAGGTATCTTTATGGCAATGCCCCACTTCCTGATACCAATTTTCTGTTTCTGTCATCTCTCACATTGCTATAAAGAACTACCTAAGACTGGGTACTTTATAAAGAAAAGAGGTTTAATTGACGCACAGTTCCATAAGCTGTACAGGAAGCATGGCTGGGTAGGCCTCAGGAAACTTACAATCATGGCAGAAGGCTAAGGGGAAGCAGGCACATCTTACGTGGTCAGAGAAGAAGGACTAGAGTGAAGGGGGAAGTGCTACACACTTTTAAATAGCCAGACCTCATGACAACTCACTCACTATCATGAGAACAGCAAGGGAGAAGTCTGCCCCCATGATCCAATCCTCCAACATTAGTGGTTACAATTCGACACGCGACTTGGGTGGGGACACAAATCCAAATTGTATTAAACGCTCATAAAAATTCACATGTGGAAAAAAAAGTAATCCTTTCTTATCCTAAAAATAAAATTCCATAAAGCTATACTTAGATGTGAACTTCTGGCCTTAAATGCTTTTATGATCAAGAAGAGAATATAAACTAATAAAATCACTACTTAAATAAGTAAGATGTAAACATTAATAACTTTCCTTTAAATCACTATTAAACTGTTAAAAGTAAAATGGAGAAAAGATCCCATTTATAATAGTAAAACAATAAAAATAGAACCATGTATACTTAAAAAATGTGCAGGAACAATACAAAGGAATTATAAAATTATATGAGGACATTAAAAATGTGAATATTCAGTTAATAGGATTGTTTAAAAAATGCGAATACATTGAGAGGTGCATCATGCTTCGGAATGTAAAAGCTGTAAAATGATCAATTTGTCCCAAGTTAATTTCTGGATTTCATGTAAGTCTAGTCACACTGCTAATTAAAATTTTTAAATTGATAAAGTAACTTAACATTTATCTTGAAGTATAAACAATGAAGACTATTTTTTAAAAATTAGAAAACTAGGAGTAATGAGGAAAGAGACAACCAGCAACTAAACATATCAGAGACTTCTACTTCTGGTAAGAGAGGATAATGCAGACTAAGTGTCTCAGATAAACACTGTCCTGAAGGCAACTAGACAAACTAAACAAAATATAATGATCCTCTGCTCTAAGGTAGAGGACAGCTAACAAGAAAGTGAAGAATTCTTGGGCCACAATCCAGGGAAGTACAGTGGCCCAGGGAGGTAAACCAGAATACTGTTGGTCATTCCAGAGGGGCTGCTGAGGGACTAGGAGGCTGATCTGTGCTTTCACAGTCTCTTGGGGCAGAGAAAACAGGGAAAGGAATTTAAGGTGCACTAAAGGGAACTCCAGTAAAGCCTCTCACTTTGGGTTGAGATTCTAAAGAGCTACTTCTAAGGAATTTTTTTTTTTTTTTTTAGAGAGAGACAGGGTCTTGCTCTGTTGTTTAGGCTGGAGTTCAGTGGCACAACCATAGCTCACTGCAGCTCACTGCAGACTTGAACTCCTATCCTCAAGTGATCCTCCCACCTCAGCCTCCTTTAGTGCTAGGATTACAAGTGTGAGCCATTGTGTCTGAACTCAAGGAGAATTAATAAACTGAAATACATGGGGCATAGGTGGGAATTACAGTTTAATTGCATAGGTGGGAACTACAGTTTAATTTCTAATCATCTTAGCTCCTCAGTTTGGTGCATGTGACCCCAGGCACTACAAATGTAAATCCTCTCAGAAGGAAGAAATTGTTACCCAAGTTCTCTCAATTATTTCTAAAATAATTTTGAAAGTATGTATGGCACATAATAGAAAATAGCCATGTACATGAGGAGGTAAGACAATAGGAATACAACACAGCACAGACAAAGGAAAATACAAACATCTCCAGGTGCAGCAGCTCATGCCTGTAATCCCAGCACTTTGGGAGGCCACAGTGGGCGGATGGCTTGAGGTCAGGAGTTCAAGAACAGCCTGGCCAATATGGTGAAACCCCATCTCTACTGAAAAAACAGAAATTAGCCAGGCGTCGTGGCACACACCTGTAATTCCAGCTGCTCAGAAGGCTGAGGCACAAGAATTGCTTGAACCTGGGAGGTGGAGGTTGCAGTGAGATCGTGCCACTGCACTCCAACCTGAGTGACAGAGTGAGACTCTGTCTCAAAAAAAAAAGAAAAAGAAAAATATAGACAGACACATGAGGTCTTTAAATATTAGAGTTTCTAGACACAGACTTTAAAATAACCATGTGTACTCTCTTCAGAGAGATAAAAGGTTGAGAATTTTGGCAGAGATTTTAAAAAATGGAATTTAGAACTGAAAAACTCAATAACTGAAATTAAGGAGTCAATGGATTGAGTTTAACAGCAGATTAAAACAACTGAAGAGAAATTAGTGTCCTGGAAGATAGACTACAAGAAATTTCCGGAATGAGTTACAAAGAGACAAGAAGATGGAAAACACAGATGAGAAGGTAAGAGACATAGCGAATTCAGTAAGGACTAGCTTAAGTGTAGAGTCCCAAAAGGAGAGAATAGGGAGAAGGGAGACAAACAATATTTCTATAGATAGTTTTGTTAGAAATCATTTAATACACATGAATTACACATTTAAGGACCTCTAAAAGTTCCAAACAGAATAGAATAAAAGAAAAAGAAGGAAGGAAGGAAGGAAGGAACGGAGGGAGAGAAGAAGAAAGACAGAATGAGATCTATGTTTAGGCACATCACAGTGAAAAACAAAATAAATAAAACTTAGAAGAAAAGAGAGATTGTCTTAAAATAAACCCCCCAGAAAGACAATTTAAATTCAAAGGAGCTACATTAAACTGACAGTTGATTTCTAGCAGAAATCATGGAAGTCAAAATATACTGGAATAACATCTTTAAAATTCCAAAAACACCAATCAACAAACTAACCATTCCAACCTAGAATTTCATATCCAGCAAAAATATCCTTCAAGAATAAAGGTGAAACAAAGGCATTTTTAAAATTGCTTAAACCTGGGAGGTGGAGGTTGCAGTGAGCTGAGATAGCACCAATGCACTCCAGTCTGGGTAACAGAGCAAGACTCTATCTGGGGAAAAAAAAAAAAGTTTCAGTTGCTAACATCTTCTGCATTTGTGCAAACAATGATAGTAACGTTGGTATTTAAAATACAGGGAGAAAATACCTGACAACAATGGCATAAAGGTTAGGTGAAGATTAATAGAAATATTCTAAGGTGCTTGCACTCCCTGGAAAGAGGCAAAGACACCAATTCTTATTAGACTTTGTAACGTCAAAAAGGCAGGCTATACTCATTAGGGTAATTACATAGAGACCTAGGGTACCACCAAAAGAATAGTTAAAAGGCATACAATTTCCAAGCTAATGGACGGGGGGAAATGAAATAGTAAAGAATCTTATCAATCTGAAAAAGGGCAAGAAAGGAATATAACATGGAGCAGGCAGAAAAAAGAGAGTGCATTTAATAAGAAGGTATATTTACACCCCCAAATATCACTAATTAATGAAATGTAAATGGGCAAAATGCTATAATTAAAGGCAAAGATTGTCAGACTGGATAGACAAGCATATTTTTTTCTCTGTATAATTTGATGCTACATTATTAGGTAAAGATAGATACACGCACATAAGCACATGCTCAACTTTCTGTGTTTACAACATAAAAATACAAAAACATAAAGTAAAAAGATGGAAAAGGCCAAAAACTGGTTCTCTGAAAATACTTGTATCTCCCTAGTGAGAATAATTTTTGAAAGAGAGAGGAGGCACAGATTACCAGTGTTAAGAATGAGAAAGAGAACATCACTATAGATCATTCAGACATTGAAAAGACAAGAGAAGGATATTATGGACTATTTTGTGCCAATGCATTTGAAAATTTGGGTGAAATGGACAAATTCTTATAACAATAAATTTTATAAAATCGAGCACAGAAACAGACAAAGGACTCTTGATTTATGACAAAGGTGACACACAGAGAAAGGGGAAAAGGATGATCTCTTCGATAAATAGAGCTGGGGCAATTTCCAAATACAAAAAAAATTTAACAAACTTGATTAGTACCTCACACCAAAAAGAAAAATAGATTCCAAAATATTTATAGATATAAATGTGAAAGTCTACAAAATAAACCTAGAAGATAATTTTGACTATCCTCATAACCTCAAAGTAGGAAAAGATTTCTTAAATATATATAGAAATATACTTTAAAATGTAATATATTTATATAAAATATAAAACATATATTGTAACATACAAATTTATATTTAAATATATTTTCTTAAAATATATTTTAAAATATGTTTCTTAAATAAATGTGAGATTTTAACAACAATGTTAACCACAGAGGAAAAGATTGATAAATTGGATTTCATCAAAATTGCAAACTTCTTTTCATCAAAATGACGAGAATAAGAGGGCAAGTGACAGAATAAAGGAAATTATTTGCAATATATTTATCATATAAAGAACTTGCATTAATCAATAAAGACAGACAATCCCGTAGCAAATGAACAAGACACTTCACGAAAATGATATTCCAATGTCCAATAAATGTATGTAAAAGTACTTTATTTCCTTATCAGAGAAATGCGTACCAACATTTCAATGTTATTACAATTACAATCTCACCAGAATGGCTAGAATTAAAAGGATTAACACAAATGCAGAAGATGCTAGCAACTGGAGCTTCCCCCCGCCCCCCCCGAGATGGAGTCTTGCTCTGTTACCCAGACTGGAGTGCAGTGGTGCTATCTCAGCTCACTGCAACCTCCATCTCTCAGGTTCAAGCAATTCTCCTGCCTCAGCCTCCCAAGTAGCTGAGATTACAGGCACTCGCCACCACGACCGGCTAATTTTTGTATTTTTAGTAGAGATGGGGTTTCATCATGTTGGCCAGGCTGGTCTCAAACTGCTGACCTCATGATCTGCCCACCTCAGCCTCCCAAAGTGCTGGGATTACAGGCATGAGCCACAGCTCCCGGCAGCAACTGTAACTTTTGACGCAGGATTTTTCTTCTCGTTCACTTTGCAAACCGGGACCTCCGGCCGGCGATGCCCCACCCGCGCCCTGCTCAGCCACGCTGGCATGCCCCAGCTCGCCTGTGTTATAGCTTCCATCCGCGTTCGGCGGTTCCCAAGCTCTTGTACCCCTGTTCGGCGGTTCCCAAGCTCTTGTACCACGCCTGAGAAGAATGAGGATACGTTGGACATTGAAGGGTGAAGAGGGCGGAGAAGAATTTTATTGAGCAAGGGAACAGCAATTAGCGGAGAGGGGACTCTGGGGGGTGGTCGCCCACCCCCTTAGTCGGATGGTTTTCTCCTCCCCTCGTGGCTGGGTCACGAGCTTTTTATGAGCTTAGAATAGGGGACGGGCAGGTCATAGGTAGTATTGGAAAAGGCAACGCTTGATCGGTTAAAACGCATTATTTAGAAATAATTAATCAGGAAAGAGGAGGGGCAAAAAGGAACAGAAGTACTCAGCCTGGGTCGCAGGTTTCATCTGGGACCAGCAGTCCAGTGTTTTTGGCTGGAAGGTGGGGTTTCACCGAGGACCTGCCCCATCCTCCTGGGCATTTAGCAGCCTCCAGCCGCTCTCACTTTCGTGTGCCACGGACGGGGTGATAAACTGAGATTGTAGAGGAGTTGCAGTTCTTGGCAGTGACCAGGTCTAGAGAGTGACCACTGAGGTAAGTGACTGAGGTGGGGAGATGACAAGGGGAGTTAAAGGTGCTGAGAGGCCTGGGTACTGAAGCAGTTATCAGCGTGGATATTAAAATCACCAGGAACAAAGGCTGACGTGGTTTCGGAGAGACTTACAGCAAGCTAAAAGCTAAAATGATGGAGATGTGAGGGGCTCAGCTCAACTGATGACGGTATCAGTAGGTGTGGTAGATGGTGGATGGTATAGTCTGAGGACAGGAGGTGAAAGCTGGGGGAGCGCAGGGACTTTCTGGTCCACCACCACCCTCGTCTGTCTGACCAATACATCTCTCTGCTGGGTTTCTATGTTATCTTTTTCTTTTCTCTTTTAAAATTTAATCACATTCTCATCTCATAGATTTCAATCGTTGGTTTACTTATTCCTTTTCCCAACCACTCTGTGAGAACACCACGTCTAATTTGATTTTGTGTTCCCAAGGCCTCGCTCATTGGAAGCACTCAAAGATTCTTTGTTGGATGTATGAATGAAGAACTTGTTAAGTGCACCAGCAGAGTATACGTGGTTGGTTCAGCCATGCGAGGTTCAGTGTTAAGCACAGTCCACTGGGAGGCAGTGTTGTGCAGTGAAAAGGTCTCAGCTTTGCGAGACAGAAGGCCAGATCTCCAACATCAGTTCTGCCACCTTCTATCTGCCTGACCTTGGGCCACAGTCTCCTTAAGACACAGGCAAAATGGGAATACTGAGAAAGAGAGTCACTTTCTTACAGGAGTACTGTGAAAATTAAAGGTAATTTAGGTAGATTTAGGTACAATATCCAGTATATAGTCGGTGTATTTATCATAGGGTAACTTGATTGCTTTCTTATATAATGGTAAGCACGATTGCAGGTTAAGTCCTCCAAAGAAGTGTTTTTCATAATCATGCTGCCAATGATTCTCACTCTAAAATTGTCAGCCCAATTCTCACCTCTCTCAGAGAGCTTGTGGTTGGATGCTTGAGGCTCAGAAGTTCTCAGGGCTCCATGAGACTGGGGGCTCCACTGGGGATCAGGCAAGTCGAAGACTTAAGGGACTGGCCCTGGTTCAGCTGCATGTGCATTAAATAGATTTTTGTGCACTGGCCTGGGAAACAAGCCACCATCTATAATTCTGTTTCTATGGGGAAAGGCTTTCTGTGTTCTAAACAACCAACTTACTAATGAACTCCTGGAACACAACCTATGTGTCGATGGGGACTGGCCGACTGGGTTTTCATGGCCGAGTCAGCCGCCCAAGCAACTGCACAGTGTTGAGCTAATTATAATGGGTTCTCTACGGTGACTAATCTAGCTGTGGTCTCCACAATTGAAGTGGAATTTTGAAAAATTGGAGAAGGTTCTGCAAAAAACCACAAAGATGATTAAAGGACTGAAGGAAAATCTAGTCTGGTCTCTACAGTTTCAAGAGGACTGTAGAAACTACCCATGTAATCATCACTCTCAATTGAAAAAACAAAGTATGCACGCCTGTAGTCCCAGCTACTCGGGAGGCTGAGGCACGAGAATCGCTTGAACCTGGGAGGTGGAGGTTGCAGTGAGCTGAGATTGTGCCGCTGCACTCCAGCCTAGCAACAGAGTGAGACTCCATCTCAAAAAAGAAAAAGAAAAAACAAAGTATTTGATTCTGTACTGTGGCAAGTGCATTTCTCACTTGCAAATTTAGTATAAATTGGCAAAGAAGGGAGCCAGCGTTTGTTGGGCACCCACACCAGGGGATTAGACACTCTACAGGCCCTTTACATGCAATATTTATACTTATTCTCACAGCTACCTGCCAGATAAGGCACACTAATAATTATCCCTATTTTACACATGAGGAAACTGAGGTTGCGTGAGATTAAGTAATTTTTTGAAAATCTTAAAACTAATAACATGGACCATAGATTTAAACCTAGGCCAGATTAGTTTCAAAGCCTCTCTAATCAATTTTCCACATGCAGCCAGAATGATCTTTCTGAAACATAAACCTGAGAGGGTCCTTCCCCTGCATCAACACTTCCATGGCCTCACTATGCTCCCGGGATGAAATCCAAGCCTAACATGACCGATGTGACCCCAGGTGTTCTGCCTCCCACATAGCAGCCCTGGCTCCTACTGTCACCCACTCCCACTCTGCCCTGATGATAGCATCTATATTCAGAGATCTTTCCACTTCTTGATTTCTCCATATGCCTCCAGCCTCCAAGTCTCACACACATAGCTCTACCTGCCTTCCTGCTGTGTCTCCTGTTGGCCAACTTTCTCCCACTCACCCTATGCGTCTCAGCTTGTACACGCCTTCTAGGTACAGGCTTATCAGCCCTTCTCCTGGGTCTCAGGCCATGCCATATTTCCTGTATAACAGCACTCATCACTAGGAATTGGTTCAGCCTTACACATCTCCCAACACGAACACACACACCCCTCACTCAAGAATTATCTGTTAAAGAAATGTTGAATGGGACGGGGTGTGGTGGCTCACACCTATAATCCCAACACGTTGGGAGGCCGAGGTAGGAGGATCACCTGAGGTCAGGAGTTCAAGACCAGCCCGGGCAACATGGTGAAACCCCCATCTCTACTAAAAGTGCAAAAATTAGCCGGGCATGGTGGTGCACGTCTGTAATCCTGGCTACTCAGGAGGTTGAGGCAGGAGAAGTGCTTGAACCCGGGAGGCAGAGGTTGCAGTGAGCCAAGATTGTGCCACCGCACTCCAGCCTGGGCAACAGAGTGAGACTCCATCTCAAAAAAAAAAAAAAAATGTTGAATGATTATATCACAAGTTATTTAGTTATTTTTACAAGCAATAGTTAAAAGACTGACATTTACAAAACATTTACCTTTTTAAAAAAGAGGAGTTGAGGTTATCCTGATCACCAACAAGTAGCTCTTGTTTCCTAATATGTTTTCTTGAGAAGAAGGAAAGGAACACAGCTGCCCGTGGGATGCTGGGAGTTGTGCAAAAGGTTAGTTTAGCATGCACATGGAGTGTGTCCCACAGTGAACATCATCCACTGCCATCCTGGTCACGATAGAAAGGAGACTGCCAGCCTTCCCTCCCTTTACTTCAGGAAAGAGCCAGACAATCTACTGCGTTCAAAAGAACATTGATTTTGCAAAGTCCTCCAAAGAAAAATCTCCAACCCTATCTGGTGTCAAACAACCCTAGGCATCAGGAAATTCTTCCTTTTGTTTAACTTTAATGAGCCCATTCTTTTTGTGTCCTTGGCAACAGAGGGAAAAAACAGTCATCATCCTCCGTGCAATAGCTCTTCTGAAGTTTAAGTCCAATGCTGGCACTTCTTAATTCACCTCTGATACATCTCCTCTCTAGGCTAAATAATCCTAGGTCCTTTAGCCCTTGTTTGCTGGTCACAGGATGACTATTCTGCTTTAGCTCTGAACTCTCCACATTCTCTCAATTCCCGTTGAACTATGGAGCCGGGAGCCAGGCCCAGCTCTCAGTTACAGCTCTGGACAGTACAGAGAGCAATGTAACAATTACCTCATGATACAGACATGCTTTTCATTTGCTACAGTTCTCTGCTTGCATTTTTTTCAATCAACAGAGCTGCAGGATTGTGACAATTCTTCCCGGTCAACTGGCTGTCCACTAAAGCTATACTTTCAATTTTCCAGCCAACTGCCTTTGAGTAGTTGGCACCTTGCCTTTGAAGATGTTCACTTTTCAACTCCAAGTGCATAACCCTGAATTTTTCTCTACTGAACCCCATCCAGTTTATGTCCCATTATTCCAGTTGACCAGGATTGCCTTCGCTGATGACTCTAGCCCCCTGAGATCTTCCGGTTTTATGATATTTCAGGGTTTGTGTTATGTTTCCCATGCGTATTTCTTATTGACCAGTGCATTAGTCAGATTAAGCTAAAATATGCTGCAGTAAACAAATCAGCAAATCTCAGTGGATTAGAACAATAGTCTGGGGTCGTTTTTTGTTTTGTTTTGTTTTCGAGAAGGGGTCTCACTCTGTTGCCCAGGCTGCAGTGCAGTGGTGCAATCCCGGCTCATTGCAGCCTCCACCTCCTGAGTTCAAGCCTTCCTCCCACCTCAGCCTCCCAAGTAGCTGGGACTACATATGCGCACCACCACACCCAGCTAATTTTTAAATTATATATGTATTTTGGAGATGGGGCTTGCTATGTTTCCAAGGCTGGCCTCGAAATCCTGGACTGAAGCAATCCTCCCCACTTGGCCTCCCAAAGTGCTGGGATTACAGATGTGACCCACCCAGCCAGATTATTTTTCACATTCACACTACATTTCCCACGCTAATTGGTGGAGGGGTTCTGATCATCAGAGTCCAGGTGGCCCAGGTTGACAAAAGTTCTACCACTGTATGAAATCAACAGAAGGCTTCAGGGTTCATGGAAAATGGAGAAGTTTTATACATATTTAATACAAGTAGAAGTGATACCCATTGTTCAGTTAATAGGGTTGCTAAAGTTAACAACAAAAAAAGCTAAAAAAAAATTTTTTTAAAGCGATACCCATTGTTATGCCAACATTTTGTTAGCTAAAGCAAGTCACATGGATGTGACTAATTCCGAGGGGATGTGTGCTCCCAAGGAAAGAACTGGAGAGAAATCTTGGCATTCACTAGTTGTCTCCCAGAACCAATGAGATTCCATTTTCCTAAACACAGTGATCTTATCTTTTATTTCTGCATCATCATAAATTCAACCATAAATTCTCAAAGAAGACTTATAGATTCTCAGCCAATTTTTCTCCCACCCAGCATCTCTTACAAAAGTAGGGGCATTTTTCTATTCCATGGTCCAGATTATATACGAAGATGTTAATTCAAAGACCAGATTCTGCCAAAAGCTGCTAGGCAGAATGATGAGGACTGAGCCACTGAGAACACATTTCCTCTTTACTAAGAGCACTGTACAATATAGAATTATTAAGAAACCAGTGTCATGAGCTTGTGAGGGACATCTCTTTCAGTCTACCAAATCCACTGCTCAGCCAAATTTGCGTTAGAACTGATCACATGTTACAAACACAAGAGGGAAGTACGGACCCTCATCAGTGGCTTTAAAATCTAAACAAGACCAAGGAATCTGGTGGAGAAATGAGCCCCACAGAGAAGAAACGACAGTGGCCTAGGAGTCTGAGCTTCACTCAGCTTCTAGGGAGCTCTGTGACCTTTGGAAAGTCTCTCCATCCTGCAGGAAATCAGGTCTAGCTCTGTCATGGAAGAGGGTGGGACTGACCCGTGACTCCCAGCTCGGGTTGCTGCTCAGAGCCCCTGAAGAGATTTTTTTAAAACATGGATTCCTAGCCAGGTGCGGTGGCTCACACCTGTAATCCCAACACTTTGGGAGGCAGAAGTGGACGGACCGCTTAAGCCCGGGAGTTCGTCAACAGCCTGGGCAACATGGTAAAACCCCGTCTCTCCTGAAAATTAGAAAAATTAGCTGAGTGTAGTGGCCTGAACCTGTGGTCCCAGCGACTCAGGAGGCTGAGATGGGAGGATCACCTGAGCCCAGGAGTCAAAAGTTGCAATGAGTCGAGATCGCCCTACTGCATTCAGCCTGGGTGACAGAGTGAGACTCTGTCTCAAATAAATAAATATATAAATAACAAAAACAATAACAATAACCATGGATTCTTACGCTTCACCCAGGCCTTCTAAATCTCAGGTGGGACCTGGAATCTATTCTAGAAAATAACCTCTTATGATGCCCTTACGATGTGGGGCACCCCATGACTCTGTCCTTGACCTTCTCTTGGACTGCTCTGTCTTCAGTCCGGGCCCAAGGAGCACAAAAGTGAACTCAGCCCTTAATGGCTCTGTTAATATCCAGACATCCTACAGGTGATTGCTGCAACCATGTATCCCATCAGCGAAGCCGGAGAAACCTGGATTCATCTTTTAGTCTTTCTCCACCCAGTTAGTCTTTTTTTTTTTTTTTCTTTAAAAGACAAGTTCTAGCTCTATTGCCCAGGCTGGAGTGCAGCTGTGGTATCTTAACTCACTGTAACCTCCATCTCCTGTGCTCAAGTGATTCTCCAATCTCAGCCTCCCAAGTAGCTGGAACTACAGGTGTGTTTCACCACGCCCAGCTAATTTTTGTATTTTTTTGTAGAGACTGGGTCTCACCATGTTGCCCAGGCTGGCCTTGAACTCCTGAGCTCAAGTGATCCGCCCACTTCAGCCTCCCAAAGTGCTGGGATTACAGGCGTGAGCCACCGCACCCGGCTCCAGTTAGTCTTTCAGCCCTAAACATTCCTCCTGTTTATTCCCAGAGCCACTGCCCCAGCTCAGGCCTTCACCGTCAGTGGCCTGGACTGTTGATTGTATCAGCCTCTCTCTAGATGTCCCTGATTTGAATCTCATTGATTCCTCCTCCCATTCCATCCACACCCCTTATTTCCCCAATGATCTTTTTTTTCTTTTCTTTTTTATTTTTCTTTTTCTTTTAAGATGGAGTATCGCTCTGTCGCCCAGGCTGGAGTGCATTGGCAGAATCTTGGCTCACTGCAACCTCTGCATCCAGGTTCAAGCAATTCTCCTGCCTCAGCCTTCTGAGTAGCTGGGATTACAGGCATGCACCACCATGCCTGGCTAATTTTGTATTTTTTAGTAGAGATGGAGTTTCACCATGTTGGCCAGGCTGGTCTTGAACTCCTGACCTCGGGTGATCCACCTGCCTCGGCCTCCCAAAGTGCTGGGATTACAGGTGTGAGCCACCATGCCCCACCCACCAGAGTAACCTTTCTGACATAAAAGATCTGCTTAAAAATCTTCAATGTTCTTTCTGTTGACCCCAGTTTAAAATCGAAATTCCCTTGCATGGTATTCAAGGTCCTTGTTGTCCCAGCATGACAGGGCCATGGGCAGGAGCTTCCCTGCTCACAATGCACCCTACAGCAATACTCAGCCATTAGTCGTGCCCCAGCTTCTCCCTGTCTTTGCAGGCGTTGCTTGCTCTGATGGAGACGTTATTCCTAGGCTTCATTTCTGAATATGGCCGTCCCACTGCCAGCTTTGGGAAGCCTTCACCATCCCTGCCCATACAGATGGACACATCTGTGTCCTGCGCTGCTGTGCTGCTGCTAGACTCTGCTTACACTTCCATCACAGAATTTATTTGATTGGGTTATCATGGCTTCTCTGCTGGAATGGAAGCTACTTGGGAGCCTGGGGAAATGCTTGGCTCAAAGCATAAGTATGTGAAGAATACATGAATGAATGAATGACCCTGTCAGCTCTAAACATCCTATAAGTTTATCTTGCTTCATGGCCAGCACAGGGGCTCATGCCTATAATCCCAGCACCTTGGGAGGCAGAGGCGAGCGGATCACCTGAGCTCTGGAGTTCGGGACCAGCCTGGCCAACATGGTGAAAACCGGTCACTACTAAAAATATAAAAATTAGCTGGGTGTGGTGACAGGTGCCTGTAATCCCAGCTACTGGTAGGCTGAGGCAGGAGAATCACTTGAACCTGAGAGGCAGAGGATGCAGTGAGCTGAGATCGCACCACTGCACTCCAGCCTGGGCAGCACAGTGAGGCTCTGTCTCAAAAAAAAAAAAAAAAAAAAAAAAAAAAAAAGACTGGTCAAAATCAGGGGGTGCACAGAGAAAATAATGTTCAGGCCCCAACTCTGCCCAGAGCAATTCTCAATACTGAAGTTGTTTTAGAGAATCTCAAAGTACAAGTTAAGCAACTAGAAAATTAGGATCCACTTGATTGAAAGTCTCTGAATAGCATGATTTCACAGAAGCACTGCCTGCGTTCTTAAAGCAAATTATTCTCACTTTCTGCTGCTTTTCTCTGACCTTCTCCTCAAGTACTGACATGCACTAAGTTTGAAAAAGCTGAAACTATCCTTAGAAAAATTCCAAGACGCAGAACTTCCAAAGTGAAGAAATCTTTCCATTGGCTTTTCCCTGGAGGAAAGCTTCACTGACAGGCTCCTTCATGCTCCCTGCAAAGACCAGGGCTCAGATATGTGCCCTCGGTAGTCAAGGCCATCATCACTGTGAAAAATGTCTCTCTTTTAAAACATTTCTTGTTTAAACAAACCTTAAAGAAATATTTGGTGCCGGATGCTTAGAGCTGGTGGCACAATGAATTTTTTTTTCTTGAATGTTTATGCTGCCCAGCCTGTAGAATTTAAGTTAACAAAGAACGTTTAGTATAAGGTAGCAATGTGGATGAATAGTTTTTTTGTGTGCTTACTAAAAAGTGGGGCTCCAAAGAACAAATCAGAAACCCATTAGGAATAATTTTGCTTCTCCAAAGATGGACAGAAGTCATGTAGGGGAAATGGCGGAAATTATAAAAGACTGTATTCTAAAGGGGTAACAGTCAAATGTCAGTCGAAGAACTTTTAAATGAAAACCAAACTAGCCGGCAGTTGGGCTATAAGAATGAGCCACCACAACCAGCTCTCTGCATCTCTCCTCCTGTGTCTCTCAATCTCCCTCTGTTTCTCTCTCATACACAGACACACACACACACACACACACACACACACACACACACACACACACACACACACACTTCACAAATGGAATTTAATAAATCAGAACTTCATCATGGCTCTTTTGGCTTGACACTTAAACTTTCCAATAGTTACTGATATAAAAATTTTTTTTGAGATGGGGTCTCACTCTGTCACACAGGCTGGAGTACAGTGGCTTGATCACAGCTCACTGCAGCCTTGACCTCCTGGGCTCAGGTGATCCTCCCACCTCAGCCTCCCAAGTAGCTGGGACTACAGGCTCGCACCGCTGCGCCTGGCTAGTCTTTTGTATTTTTTGTAGAGACAGGGTCTCACTCTGTTGCTCAGACTGCTCTCAAACGACTGGGCTCATGTGATCCTCCCATCTTGGTCTCTCAAAGTGCTTGGATTACAGGCATGAGCCCCTGTGCCCACTTTTGCAAAAAATTATAACAGTGAAGCCAGGCACAGTGGCTCATGCCTGTAATCCCAGCACTTTGGGAGACCAAAATGGGAGGGTGGCTTGAGCTCAGGAGTTTGAGACTAGCCTGGGCACTACAACATTTTTTTTTTTAATTAGCCAGGCATGGTGGCATGTGCCTGTAGGCCCAGCTACTTGGGAGGTTGACATGGGAGGATTGCTTAAGCCTGGAAGGTTTAGGCTGCAATGAGCTGAGATCATGCCACTGCAATTCTGCCTGGGCAATAGAGCAAGACTGCCTCTAAAAAAAACAAATAAATCACAACAGTGAGAAAATGATGACAGGGAAAGAGATCTTTGGGCATGGGCTAAACTAACTATGGGAGAAATTTAGTTTATAGTTTAAATAATAATAGCCCTTTTATAATAATTATTATAAAACTAATGAAAGGCCACAAATTTAGGATTAAGAGAAGGGCCTGAATTCTGCTAAGAGGTAGGTTTAGTTAAACAATTACCAGCCATTGTACTGGAGATCACAAGATTTGTAACTTCCCCTATTACTCCTGTGAATAATGTCACTATTGTAGAGCCTAAGATTGGACTTTTGAGATGTCTTTTCAGACTTCTGCACTTCTGATGGTTGGATGACTCCACTGAGACCCAAGACTTAAGACTCACCCAGTCCTGTAGCCCCCACCCAGAAGTGGACTCAGCACATAAGAACCATTTTCTACATCCCTATGATTGCATCCCTGACCAATCAGCAGCACCCATTCCCTAGCCCCCAGCCCACCTAACTACCTTGAAAAAACTCTAGCCTCCAAATTTTCAGGGAATCTGATTTGAGTAATAAAATCAACCCATTTATTATTATTACTCTGGCCATTTAGCTGGTTCTGTGTATATTAAACTGTTTCTCTATTGCAATTTCCCTGTCTTGATGAGTCAGCTCTATCTGGGCAGTGGGCAGGATGAACCTGTTGAGTGGTTACACATCTGGGTGTCAGTTATTGCTGAGTAACAAACAACTCCAAATTCTGATATTTAAAACTATATTCAGCCAGGCACGTGGCTCACGCCTGTAATTCTGACACTTCGAAAGGCCAAAGCAGGTGACTTACTTGAGCCCAGGAGTTCAAGACCAGCCTGGGCAACACAGCAAAACCCTGTCTCTACAAAAAATACAAAAATTAGCCTGGTGTGGTGGCATGCAACTGTAGTCCTAGTTACTCACAAGGCTGAGGTGGGAGGATGTCTTGAGCATGAGAGGTTGAGGCTGCAGTGAGCTGTGATTATGCCACTGCCCTCCAGCCTGGGCAACTGAGTGAGACACTGTCCCTAAACAACAATAACAACAACAAAACCACATTCATTTACAATCACTCATGTATGCAGAAGTTAGCTAGAATTTGGCAGATCTAGGCTGGGCTCAGTTGGGCAACTCTATTGTAGATTGCAGCAGCCAGAGTGGCCCTGCTGCTCACTGTGGGTTTTAGGGGTGACTCTATGCCCCATGTCACTTATCCTTCTTGGACTAGCAGGCCAGTCTGGGACTGTTACTTTCACGATGGCTTCTGAGGTTCAAGAGCACAAGTGCAAACACATAAGGTCTCTTAAATCCTAAGCTTGGAATGGCATACTGACATTTCTATTTATGTCATTGGCTGAAGCAGGCAACATTGTCAAGCCCAAAGTCTACCCACTGTAAGGCCTTGACAGTGATATGAAAGCAGGGAGGGGTGAACAGATTCAATATACTACATCTTCCTTTTCCTTACTTCCTGTAACTGACATGTTACAGAAGCCTATTGATTTTACCATAAAAATCTCCTGAATAGTTCTGCTTTTCGTCCTCTCCCTCATCACCTCTCTCATCTAAGCTATCAAGTTTTATCTGGACACTGCAGTAGACTCCTAACTGGTCTCTAGTTATTCAATCTCGGGCCTAACCCCAAAGGGATCTTTTAAACTCACAGACCTGCTCCTGTCACTTGCTATGGCTGTTATTTTTTGAGGATAATGACAAAAGTTTCTTCTATGTCCTAGCACCCCCATGTAATCTGACAGTCATCAGCCCTCTGGTCTCATCTCTAAACCACTTCCTTTCACTCTCTGTGTTTCAGTCCTAAATGGCTTCCTTGAAGTCTTTCATAAGTGCCTTTACAGATACTGTTTCTTTGCCTGGAACCCTATTCTCCACCACTACCCCCTTAATTCTGACTTATCCTTCAGAGTTTAGCTTGAAGATTTTTTCTTTAAGAAAGCCTTCTTTTATATCACAGACCAGACCAGCTCTTTGTTTTGGAGAGTCTGAGTCTCATATCACCATATACCTTTACATCACTTTTTGAATTTTGCCATCATGGAGCATTTATTTGTGGGATTATTTAATTAATGTCTCATTTCTCCAACCCACAGTGGTAAACTCCTTAAGGATAGGAACTATGTCCATTTTTGCTTATTATTATATCTCAGTGCCTAGCATGGTACTTAGCACATGACAGGGACTCAATACATTTTTGTTTAGTGAATGAACAAACTAGCCCAAACAATGAAGAAAATAAAACTTACTCTCTTTTCATTACTTTTCTCAAAAACCTGAGAATACCCACATACTTTTTTTTTTTCAGGCAAGGTCTCACTCTGTCACCCAGGCTGGAGTGCAGTGGCACAATCTTGGCTCACTGTACACTCCACTTCCCAGGTTCAAGTGATTCTCATGCCTCGGCCTCTTGAGTCGTTGAGACCGCAGGAACATGCCACCATGCCAGGCTAATTTTTGTAGTCTTAGTAGAGACAGGGTTTCACCATGTTGGCCAGGATTGTCTTAAACTCCTGCCTGCAGGTGATTCACTTGCCTCAGCCTCCCAAAATGCTGGGATTACGGGCATGAGCCACCGCGCCCAGCCCCCACACATTTTAAATCAAGCTTTAACACGAAGAAAAATGCAATCTCAGACAAATTACAGTTTCTCAGGACAATAAAAATCCTCACCCACAGACTCCTCTGGCCCTATATCCATCCCTTCCTAGTCTTAATCCAGATTCAATCTAGCAGAAAAAATCTTCTAAGACCCAAGGACCTCTGTTTATGTTTCATTTCCTGAATGTGTCCATGATGACTGAGAAGAACTATTGTAGAACTTGAGTTCCTCCAAGAAGAAAAACTTGGCTGCGTGTGGTGGCTCATGCCTGTAATCCCAGCACTTTGGGAGGCCAAGACACGAGAATTCCTAGAATCCAGGAGTTAGAGTCCTGCCTGAGCAACATAGGGAGACCCCATGTCTATAAATAATTTTTTTTAAAAATTAGCTGTGTATGGTGGCAAGTGCCTGTGGTCTCAGCTTCTTGGGAGGCTGAGACAAGAGGATTGCCTGAGCCCCAGAAGTTGAGCCTGCAGTGAGCCTTGATCATGCAGCTGCACTCCAGCCTGGGCAACAGAGCAAGGCCCAGTCTTGAAAAATAAAAAATTTAAAAGAAAAACACAACTAAATAAAGACAATACATTCAGGTTTTTTTGTTGAAGATGATCCTTACTATTTTCAATTCCAATCAACAACTTTTATTAATATTATGGTAAATTGATTACATTCGTAGCCCCAATTGGTGGTCTCCCCGTACCCATGATCTTTGCAATGTGACATTGTAATTTGTCAAGCGATGGAGTCTATTTCCCCAGCCCTTGAATCTGGGTTGGTCTTGTTTTTTATTTTGACTAATGTAGTGCAGTGGAAATGACATTGAGCCACTTATGAATCTATGCCTCAAGAAGTCTTTCATGCTCCTGTTCTCTCTCGTGGACCTCTCTCAAATGGATGATGTGATAAAAACAAACCCAGGCTGGCCTGATGAAGGACAAGAGACCATGTGGAGGAATGACAAGTTGTCCCAGCCAAGGCCCTAGGCCAGTCAACCCCTTGCCAATCTCCAAGCAGAAATCTGCCAAGATTGGCCCAGATTCACAAGAATGATTTGCTGAGCTAAATAAATGTTTATTGTTTAAATTGGGCTTGGTTTGTTACATGGCAATAACTAACTGGAACAATATTTAAGACAACGTGCTAAGTTTATAATATAAATTATTACTATTCCCATCCCCTTTGCTTTGCCCTCAAAGATAGACCTAGACAGATGTAGTTTTGAATCCTCTCTTTTTTATCAAGCAGGTGACTTTGGGCAAGTAACGTAAATGGGTTAATCATTCTTTTCTCCGTTTTAGATCCTCAAAGTTGTAGTTGGCACATGGCCACCCACCTACACATGTTTATGTGACTGCCTTCTGGCCAATGGACTCTAAATGAAATATTATGTAGTAGAAACCTTCCTAAGCAAAGCAGTGCGTTTCCTTTGCCCTCTTTCTGTTATCCCTTTCTTTGCTGTTGGCACTGCAGCCAGTGAGCATTTATAAGAGAGAAAGAGCTTCAGTCCCTAAGGACTTTGTGGAGCAGAACTATAAAGCCAGGCCTAGAATGCCTACCTCTGGACTTTTATGTAAGATAATACAATTCATTCTTTTTAAAGACATTATTATTTTAGGTTTCTATTACTTGCAATTGAACCTAATCCTTGCTAACATATAGTAAGTATGCTAGCAAATTTCTTTCCTGGCTTGTTGTAAGCTAGGTGATAAGTGCCTGGCATCATTCCTAATGCACAGTGACAATAAATGAATGCAGTTATTACTATTTTTTATTGGTAATAATAATAGAAGCAATACCAACATACCTCCCTAGCTAATGTTGAGATAAAACTGGCAATATTGTTAAAGTCAGCTGAAGTAATGGGCTCCAGTCACAACATTTGCATAATAGCATAGATCTATGAAATGTGTTTCTTGATAATTTTGTCTTAAAGAGTTTTCTTCTTGATTCATCCCTCACTAAAATAAAAATTTTACCTTAATGAAATTTAGGAAACAGATGTCCATTAGATATGTTAGTATAGCAGTCACTTTGTTACAAATTCTAATGCATAAAAGGGTTTTGAGCATGTTCTATATAATTCTCATTTCTTCATAAACATTTCAAAACTCTATGAAGAAAATGTAATCTTCATATATATTTGAAAAGCAATGTTATATATTTTAAATGCTATGTTTACTAAGGTAATACAGTTTCTTCACAGAAAATTAAACATCAGCCTTAAAATATTTAAAAATTTTGTTTTAAATATTGGAAGAAGGAATCGTTTTTAGAAAACAACCACTATTGTGACCCTGCCATTAGCATCTTTGATGTTCTCTACTGTGAAGATCATTGAGACTTGGAAAGTCAGCAAAAAGGCATGCGGAACCTCCCTCAGTCCTGAATCCAATTTTTAAGACAATTTTTCCTCAGAAATATGGTGAAACACAGAGAAGTCATTCATAATGAGTTCCTCAAGCAAAAATTATTTTTAATTATTCTGACATTGGAAAAAGAACTCACAGAGAAATACTCTTCACAGCAGATTCCATATAGCGTTTAATAGCTATATGTCATTAGCAAAATAACTGACAGGTCCCAATTTAACTAGAATGGGTCTTTTCCCATTAAGGTGTTTTTTACAATTAATTTGTTCCCAAAGCCTATGATAAAGGCTTTTCTATAAATCCTATGCTGTGAAGATCAATAGAGAGATTTAAAAATGGTTATTAGGGGAAGCTGGTCAGAATATTGTAAGAAAATCTAAACTAATTCAACAAGAGAGTCAAGAAATGGTGTCAAGGTGTAATTAGACCTGAGATGTCTTTAAGAGAGGAGTAGCAGTCTGCCCAGTAAAACACACAAGGGTATGAGAAGTATAGGTCAAGGCAAGAGTTGAGATAGAGGCTGTGGACAAGTGGCAGGTGGGAGATTAGTTGGGAATAGTAGGAGATACTACTGGGAATGCATACCATAGGACGTTATATTGAATTCATTAGGTGATTGGTAACCATTGAAGGGTTTCAAAGAGAAGGATGAAAAAGTCATTGCTGGCTTCACTGGGTGAATTTTACCAAATACTTACAGAAGAATTAACACCAATTACTCATGAATTCTTCAAAAGAAATTATAAACCAGTATTTCTTATGAATATAGAGATGAAAATCATCAACAGAGAATTAGCAAACCATATCCAGCAACCTATAAAAGGATTATACTCCATGACCAACTAGGATTTAATTCCAGGAATGCAAGGTTGGTTTAACATTCAAAAATGAAATAATGTTATCATAGCCATAGAATAAAAAATAACCACATAATCATCTCAATAGATACAGAAAGAACATTTGAAAAAACCAACTCTTGGCCAGGCATGGTGGCTCACACCTATAATCACAGCACTTTAGGAGGCCAAGGCAGGCAGATCATCAGGTCAGAGATCAAAACCATCCTGGCTAAAACGGTGAAACCCCATCTCTACTACAAATACAAAAAAATTAGCCAGGCGTGGTGGCTAAATTTTTTAGTTGAGTAGTCCCAGCTACTCAGAAGGCTGAGGCAGGAGAATCGCTTGTACCTGGGAGGTGGAGGTTGCAATAAGCCAAGATTGTTCCACTGCACTCCATCCTGGGTGACAGAGTGGGACTCTGTCTCAAAAAACAACAACAAACAAACAAAACAAAACAAAACAAATAAACAAAAAAAAACCCCAACTCTCTCTTATGATTAAAAAAAAAGTTCAACAAATTAGGAACAGTGGACTTCTTGAACCTGATAAAAACCATCTAGAAAAACCCATAGCTACTATCACACTTAATAGTGAAAGACTGAGTGATTTCACCCAAGATCAAGAACAAAGGGAGGACTGGGCACAGTGGATCACACCTGTAATCCCAGAACCTTGGGAGGCTGAGGTGGAAGGATTGCTTAAAGCCAGGAGTTTCAGACCCACTTGGGCAACATAGCGAGACTCCTTTCTATAAAAAATTAAAAAATTAAAAGTAGCTGGGTATGGTCACACACACCTGTAGTCCTAGCTATTCAGGAGACTCTGGCAAGAGGATCAATTGAACCCAGGAGTTTGAGGATGTAGTGAGCTATGATCACACTCCTGCACTCCAGCCTGGGCAACAGAAAAAGACTCTAGTCCTTAAAAAACAAAGAGAAGGATGTCCATTCTAACTAGCTCTATTCAACATTGTATGGGGGTTCTAGCCAGAGCAATTAGGCAAAAGAAAGAAAGAAAAGAAATTTCAATTGGAAAGGAAGAAGGAAAGCTATCACTATTTGGAGATGACATGATCTTATATACAAAAAAACCATTAGAATGAATAAATGAGTTCAGCAAGGTTGCTGAATACAAGATTAATATGCAAAATCAATTGTATTTCTATACACTTTCACTGAACAATCCAAATATGAAATTAAGAATGTGATTCTACTTACAATAGCATCAAAAAGAATAAAATTTTTAGGAATAAATTTAACAAAAGAAGTGCAAAACTTTTACCTAGAAACTACAAAAATCATTGAAAGAAGTTAAAAAGATCTAAATAAATGGGAACACATTCCATGTCCATGGATGAGAAGATTTAATATTGTTATAATGGCAATACTCACTAAATTGACCTGTGAATTCCATGCAATCCCTATCAAAATCCCAGCTGGCTTCTTTGTAGAAATTGACATGCTGAATCTAAAATTCACATGGAAATTCAAAGGACCCAGAATAGCCAAAATAATTTTCCAAAAGAAGAACACTGTAACCCCTGCACTTGGGGAGGCTGAGGTAGGAGGATTGATTGGGGACAGGAGTTGGAGACTAGCCTCAGCAATATAGTAAGACCCCCATCTCTAAAAAATGTTTAAAAAATTATCCAGGTGAAGTGGCATGCACCTACAGTTCTAGCTGCTAGGGAGGGTGAGGCAGGAGGGTCACTTGAGCCCAGGAGTTTGAGGCTTCAGTAAGCCATGATCATGACCCTGCACTCCGTTCTGGGTGAGAGAGTGAGAACTGTCTCTAAAAAAAAGAAAAAGAAGATCAAAGTTGGAGCGTTCATATTTCCCAATTTCAAAACCTACTATAAAGCTACAAGTAATCAAGACAGTATGGTATTGGCATAAGGATAGACCTACAGATCAATGAAATAAAATTAAGAATCCAGAAATAAAACCTCGCATTTAGAGTAAATTGTTTTTTGACAGCATTGCCAAGACAATTCAATAAAGGAAAGAATAATATTTTCAACAAATGGTGCTGGGAAAACTGGATATCCACATGCAAAAGTATGAAGTTCGACCACTATCTTATACCATACACAAAAACTAACTTTAAATGGAGCAAAGATTTCAGTGGAAGAGCTAAAACTATAAACTCTTAGAAGAAAATGCAGGTGTAAGTCTTCCTAATCTTTATTTGGCAGTGATTTCTTAGACATAACAACAAAGCACAAGCAATCACAGAAAAAAATAGATAAATCGGATTTTCTCAGAATTAAAAACTTCTATGCTTCAAAGGACACCAGCAAGAAAGTGAAAGGACAAACAACAGAATGAGAAAAAATATTTGCAAATCATATATCTAATAAGGGACTTTTATCTAGAATACATAATATTCTAGTCAATAGCAAAATACAAATTACCCAATTTAAAAATGGGCAAAGAATCTAAATAGATATATCTCCAAAGAAGATAAACAGATGACCAATAGCACATGAAAATATGCTCAACACCAATAGTCACCAGGGAAATGTAAATCAAAACCAAAAGAGATACCACTTTACATCCACTAGTTTGGCTATAATAGAAAGGACAGACAATAACAAGTGTTGCCAAGAATGTGAAAAATTGGAACCCTTCTACACTGCTGGTAGGAATATAAAATGGTGCAGCCATTTTGGAAAACAGTCTGACAGTTCCTCAAAAAGTTAAACGTTAGAGTTTCCACATGACCTGGCAATTCCACTCCTAGGTATACACTCAAGAGAACAAAGTAGATACCCGATAAATACATGAAAAGATATGTCCACACAAAAACTAGCAAATGAATGGTCGTAGCAGCAGTATTCATAATAGTCAAAAGGTAGAAAAAGCCAAATGTTCATCAACGGATTAATGGGTACACAAAATGTGGTGTGATCACAGAATGAAATTTTATTTAGCCATAAAAACAATGAAGTACAGACACATGCTATACCATGGATGACCCTTGAAAACATTTGGTAATGGAAAGAAGCCAGTCACAAAAGACCACATAGCACATAATTCCATTTATCTGAAATGTTCAGAAAGGGAAATCTAGAGAGACAAAAAGCAGATGTGTGGTTGCCTAGGGCTGGGTGGGGAAACGGGGAGATTGGGAGGTCATCGTTAAAGAGTACACATGATGAAAATGTTCTAAAATTGATTGTGGTGATGATTGCACAACTCTGTGAACATACTAAAAACCATTGAATTGTTAAAAAAAAAAATCAATACTATGCTTTAGGGGAATCTCTCTGACTGGCGTGAAAAGAAACAGAAGGCATGAAGACCAATTAGGAGGTTTTTAATCTTGACTCTTAGAGAGAAAGCATCTCATCACCAGGTCTTTTTTTCCTTCAATCTCAACACCCATTCCCTTTAAATATAATTAAAACACAGTTATGAAATCCATGCTTGATAAATTGGTAAATAAGCTGTGGGATGGGGCTAGGAAAAAGTGGGTCATAAAAGGGAGCTCTTAACTCTATAGTGATCATTTTATTATTTAAGTAACCAAGGGCAAAAGCTATTCCTCAATTGTTTACATGAAAGTCACAAATTTAAATTTAGGTTCTGAGCAAGACATGTTAAGCTCATGTAGAGCCTCAGACTAAATGGTGAATGAGTTTTTGTTTTGTGCCTGGCACATAGTAGGTCCTCAGTGTTTTTCAAAATAAATTAAATGAACAAATTTTAAGAGTAAACATAAACTTTATAATGTGTTATATAAATATGGCCAAGAAAGGCACTGTGAGATGAAAAAACAACACATAATAAACTGGTGAAGGAGAAAAAGGAAAGAATAAGGAGAAAGGAAAACTCATAATTCAACAAGACAGCAAGCCACTAAAATTGTAAGAAGTCTCTTTCGTTCCCTTCAGGAAAAAAAAATTGACAAAGAAAAAAGTTATAAATTTATAAAGAAGAGTGAGGATATTGTACCTAAAGAATACAAAAGGATGAAAAATCAATAAAGGCAATTCATCACATTAGCAGGCTAAAGAAGAAAAAGCATATGATTATATTAATAGATGCAGAAAAAGCATTTGACCAAACCTAACATCCATTTATGATTAAAGACTCTCAGCAAACTAAGAATAGAGGGGAATTTCCTCAACTTCGTAAAAAATGAAAAAGGAAATTAACAAACCAGAAACCAAACCTTTTAAGGATGCAGAGGGGAAAAAAAATTGCTACTCATCCAAAAATTTGCTAAATAAAAAGTACAGTAGAGGAAAAAGAGATTAAGGAAAAGAATAAGGAAGTAAAAGAAAACAGAAATAAGCTATCTTCAGTATCTAAAATGGAAAGTAAGAGTTAGACATCAGAAACTACCCAGGCACAGTCTTATTCTCCCAGACCAGTTTTGGCCAGAGAGATCTGGTTTCTCCTATCTAGAGAGCTCCTGTTCTCTGTCCTAAAAAATAATTAGGAAGTTGAAAAGAAATAAACCAGATTCAGGGATTACTAAATGCCATCTCACAAGAATGATGATTAAAATATCGTGATTAAGAATCAAGGACCTTTAGCCCCTTTGAGTGCTGATTACAAAGTGATTAGTAGGGATTACTGTGAGATTAACAATGTTTGCAAGGAAGATGATTTGATTCATTCCAGGCGTTAAGGGACAGGGGTGGCAGATGGTTTCGTTATACCAAGAGAAACTGTAAAACACACAGACTAAAAGGCAATCATCTTTTTATTCTATTTCCTTTGAAAAGAAGGGAGGGAGAGACTCTTGACGGGTGAGGATATGTTGTTTAAAGTTGTATAGACTGTGTCATATATTTTCCAATTTGTCAAGAGTGCAAAAATGAAATGATTAGTTTCTGCCTGGGAAGAATGAAGAGATCCAGATAATGAAAACATTAAGTCCTAGGTGCCCATTTTGTCCTTTATATATTAATTAAGAGCCCTTTGATGGGAATTTATGGTGTGAACTAAACTGCTTGGTTTACTATTTAGACAGCTGTGAAAGGAAATAAAATAGTTTAGATGTTTAAACTGGTACTTGCATATGCAGATGACATGTCAATGATTGTATCAACTGATGAGTCTGTAAAAACCATCTCTTGAATGTTTGAAGCATATGTTGTAAAGCAGCTGGTTCTAAAATAAATTTAAGAGTAGCTATTTGCTTAACAGAACTGACAAATAGGAACAGGTGATGGTCTTGGAAGAGCCCATTGTTTAAAAATGAACCAGTTGGGAATTTAGGAGGGTTTTTGGAGAGTCAAAACAATGAAAAAAATCAAAGAAGAGAATAGATGTAGCAGATAAGTTAGTGTCTCTCTAGCCATTTTGGAAGTTATTTTATTGTAGTGAATATGTTGTTAATCAAAAAAGTTTCTCGTTGCCTTGAGCCATATGGAAGTGATTTACCATGTTTTTCTTGCTGTCCATTTGCAAAGTTATGTTTGAGGGAGCTGGCAAAGTGCCCTTCTAAAAAACACTATCTTTACAAAGTTACCTTAATGAGCTGATGGAAGACAAGATTCTTTGCATGGCAACCATGAGAGAAGAGGTTGTCTTAACTTGTAAGAAGAATCCATATAAGAAAGAACTTGACCAAAAAAAAAAAAACACTCTTTCTCAAATAATTTTGTTATTCTGAGACATGCTTAGGAAGTATGTATACTAAATACACTGACTGCATGGAATTATCTACAGAAGGGCCTTTCCAGTCAGTACAGTTCGTAAGCATTATTTTATAATCTTTTAAAAACTTTTACTATGATGAAGAGACTTACTGACATGGAATGGTTAAGAGGCTACTAAATCCTCTCTTTAGGCAAAATGATGAAAGGGAAAGAGGCAGAGTGAGAGTCAAGGGACTGGGTTTCCAGGAAGAAGTCCACCACCAGTTGTCATTCACTCTTTTCCTACTTTGTTTTCTTCACCTGAAAAAAAATATTAATAATAACTGATGTTTATAAAATGCTTATGTCCAGGCATGGTGGCTCATGCCTGTAATCTTGGCACACTGAGAGGCTGAGGCGTGAGGATTGCTTGAGTACATTTCAAGACCAGCCTGGGCAAGCAACATAGGGAGACCCCATCTCTACAAAAACAAAAATAAAATAAAATGCTTACTAGTGGACAGGCACTGTTTACACATTTTACATAAGTGTATTAGTTCATTTTCATGCTGCTGATAAAGATATACCCGAAACTGGGAACAAAGAGAGGTTTAATTGGACTTACAGTTCCACATGGCTGGGGAAGCCTCAGAATCACGGCGGAGGGCAAAAGGCACTTCTTACATGGCAGCAGCAAGAGAAAATGAGGAAGAAGCAAAAGCAGAAACCCCTGATAAACCTATCAGATCTTGTGAGACTTATTCACTATCGTGAGACTAGCATGGGAAAGACTGGCCCCCATGATTCAATTATTTCCCCCGGGTCCCTCCCACAGCACGTGGGAATTCTGGGAGATACAATTCAAGTTGAGATTTGAATGGAGACATAGCCAAACCATATCATCTTACCCCTGGCCCCTCCAAATCTAATGTCCTAACATTTCAAAACCAATCATGCCTTCCCAACAGTCCCCCAAATCCTTAACTAATTTCAGCATTAACCCAAAAGTCCACAGTCCAAAGTCTCACCTGAGACAAGGCCAGTCCCTTCCACCTATGAGCCTGTAAAATCAAAAACAAGCTAGTTACTTCCTAGATACAATGGGAGTACAGGTATTGGGTAAATACAGCCATTCCAAATGGGAGAAATTTGCCAAAACAAAGGGGTTACAGGTGCCATGGAAGTCCAAAATCCAGCAGAGCAGTCAAACTTAAAACTCCAAAATAATCTCCTTTGACTCTAAGTCTCATATCCAGGTCATGCTGATGCAAGAGGTGGGTTCCCATGGTCTTGGGCAGCTCTGCCCCTGTGGTTTTATAGGGTACAGCCTCCCTCCTGGCTGCTTTCGTGGGCTGGCATTGAGTGTCTGCAGCTTTTCCAGGCACATGGTGCAAACTGTCAGTAGATCTACCATTCTGGGGTCTGGAGGACGGTGGCCCTTGTCTCACAGCTCCACTAGGCAGTGCCTCAGTAGGGACTCTGTGTGGAGGCTCTGATCCCACATTTCCCTTCTGTACTTCCCTAGCAGAGGTTCTCCATGAGGGCCCCACCCCTGCAGAAAACTTTTGCCTGGGCATCTGGGCGTTTCCATATATCTTCTGAAATCTAGGCAGAGGTTCCCAAACCTCAATTCTTGACTTCTGTGCATGGGCAGGCTCAACACTACATGGAAGCTGCCAAGGCTTGGGGCTTCTACCCTCTGAAGCCACAGCCTGAACTGTACATTGGCCCCTTTCAGCCATGGCTGGAGTGGCTGGGACTCAGGGCACCAAGTCCCTAGGCTGCACATAGCATGGGGACCCTGAGCCCAGCCCACGAGACCACTTTTTCCTCCTGGGCCTCCAGGCCTGTGATGGGAGGGGCTGCCATGAAGGTCTCTGACATGGCCTGGAGACATTTTCCCCATGGTCTTGGGGATTAACATTAGGCTTCTTGCTACTTATGCACATTTCTGTAACTGGCTTGAATTTCTCCCCAGAAAATGGGTTTTTCTTTTCTATTGCATAGTCAGGCTGCAAATTTTCCAAACTTTTATGCTCTGCTTCCCTTATAAAACTGAAGGCTTTTAAAAGAACCCAAGTCACCTCTTGAATACTTTGCTGCTTAGAAATTTCTTCTGCCAGATACCCTAAATCATCTGTCTCAAGTTCAAGTTTCTACACATCTCTAGGGCAAGGGCAAAATGCCTCCAGTCTCTTTTCTAAAACATAACAGGAGTCACTTTGCTCCAGTTCCCAACAAGTTCCTCATCTCCCTCTGAGACCACCTCTGCCTGGACCTTATTGTCCATGTCACTATCAGCATTTTGGTCAAAGCCAATCAACAAATATCCAGGAAGTTCCAAACTTTCCCACATTTTCCTGTCTTCTTCTGAGCCCTCCAAATTCTTCCAACTTCTGCCTGTTACCCAGTTCCAAAGTCTCTTCCACATTTTTGGGTATATTTTCAGCAACACCCCACTCTACTGGTACCAATTTACTGTATTAGTTGGTTTTCACACTGCTGATTATGAATACCTGAAACTGGGAACAAAAAGAGGTTAAATTGGACTTACAGTTCCACATGGCTGAGGAGGCCTCAGAATCATGGCGGAAGGTGAAAGGCATTTCTTACATGGTGGCAGCAAGAGAAAATGAGGAAGAAGCACAAGCGGAAACGCCTGATAAACCCATCAGATCTGGTGAGACTTACTCACTCTCACGAGAATAGCATGGGAAAGACCAGCCCCCATGGTTCAATTACCTCCCCCTAGGTTCCTCCCATAACACATAGGAATTCTGGGAGATACAATTCAAGTTGAGATTTCAATGGGAACACAGCTAAGGCATGTCAATAAGTTATTTCATCTCCCAACAGCACTGTGGTGGATACAATAATCATCATTTTACAGATAAGTGAACTGAATGGAGATAATAGAATACTTCAAACCTCTCATGAGAATGCATTATAAAAATTTAAGGGTTTTTCCAAACACCGCATGTTCTCACTCATCGGTGGGAATTAAACAATGAGAACACATGGACACAGGAAGGGGAACATCACACACCGGGGACTGTTGTGGAGTGGGGGGAGGGGGGAGGGATAGCATTAGGAGATATACCTAATGTTAAATGACGAGTTAATGGGTGCAGCACACCAGCATGGCACATGTATACATATGTAACAAACCTGCATGTTGTGCACATGTACCCTAAAACTTAAAGTATAATAATAAATAAATAAATAAAAATTTAAGGGTTTTTTGGTCTTAAAAATAATATTTAATCTCAACTGCAGAGTAGTTAGGCATAGCCCCAACTAAGAAAGGTGGACATAGAGTAATACCAACCCATGATAAAAAGCTTAGCAAGCTAGGAATAGAAGAATATGGGGTTTTCATTGTTGTTGTTGTTAATTTTTAAAATTAAAAAAAGGAGAGAGAGAGAGAGATGAGGTTTCACCATGTTACCCAGGCTGGTCTTTATAATAAGTCCTGGGATCAAGGGATCTTGGGTCTCCTGGGAACAAGGGATCCTCCCACCTCGACCTCCCAAAGTGCTGAGTTCTGAAATCTAGGCAGAGGTTCCCAAACCAAATAAAGTTAGCCAGGCATGGTGGCATAAACCTGTAGTGCCAGCTACTTGGTAGGCTGAGGTGAGAGAATCGTTTGTGCCTGGGAAGTCGAGGCGACAGTGAGCCATGATCTCACTGCTGTACTCCAGCCTAGGTGACAGAGTGAGACTATCTAAAAAAAGAAAAAGAGAAAGAAAACTACAATACTGTATTGAAAGAAAACCTCAATACAGCTAAAATGCAATGTTTGTAGATTAGATGATGTGATATTATGAAAATGTCAATCTTCCCAAATTAGTCTAGAGATTTACCATAAATCAAATACACATCTCAGCAAGTTCTTTTAAAAAATAAAAAACTGATTAGCAGGGCACAGATGTTCACACCTGTAATCCCAACACTTTGAGAGGCCAGGCGGGAGGATCGCTTAAGCCTAGGAGTTTGAGACTAGCCTGGGCAACATGGTGAAACCCTGTATCTACAAACAACACAAAAAAAAATTATCCAGGTGTGTTGGTGGGCACCCATAGTCCCAGCTACTTGGGAGGCTGAGGTGGGAGGATCACTTGAACCTCAGAGTTTAAGGGTGTAGTAAGTCATGATTGCACTACTGCACTCCAGCCTAGGTGACAGAGCAAGATCCTGTTTCAAAAAAAGGAAGGAAGGAAGGAAAGAAGGGAGGGAGGGAGGGAGGGAGGGAAGGAGGGACGGAGGGAGGGAGGGAGGGGGAGGGGAGGGGAGGGAAACTGATTAGCTGATTCTAAAATTTATTTGGAAGTTCAGTGGACCAAGAATAGTCAAGACAATTGTGAAGAAGAGCAAAGTTGAAGGACTTATTATAAAACTAAAATAATTGAGACGTTATTAATACAGAGATGGACAAATAGACCAATGGAACAGAATATATAGTTCAGAAATAGAACCAGTATAGTGCCATGAGGGAAAGAATGGTCTTTTCAAATGAAGCTGGGTTCATGGATATCCATATTGTATAAAAATAAAATTTGAAACTTAACTCTCAACACACACAAAATTAACACTAGATGAATTTTAATTCTAAATATAAAACAATAACACATCTAGAAAGAAGACATAAAAAATATTCTTGTGAGTTTGAGGCAGGCAGTGATTTCTTAAACAGGACATAAGAAGAACTAACTATAAAGATAAAGATTGATAAATTGAACTACATTGAAATAAAAACCAGTGTTCATCAAAAGGCATTAATAGTTCCAAGACTAAGAAACAAAACAAGAGTGAAAAGGCTACAATGCCAAAAAAAAAAAAAGTGAAAAAGAAAGCTACCAAGTAGAAAAAGATATTTGTAATACCTGTATGTAACAAATGAATCATAACTATCGTATATGAAACATTTCTACAAATTAACAGAAAAAAAGCAGACAACCCAATAGAAAAATTGGCAAAAGACTTAAATTGGCATTTCATAAAAGAGGACACTCAAAAAAAAATCAACAATCATTTGAGAGGCTGCCCGACTTTATTAGTCACCAGGATGATGCCAATTAAAACCAAAATGCAAATTTGAATCACTGTACCCCACCAGAATAGCTAACATTAATAATAAGGCAATAATATCAAATTTAGGCAAGAATGCAAAGCAATTTGGACTCTCAGACACTGTTGGTGGAAGTGCACATTTGTATCAATGTTGAAAAAGTGTTTGATAATATCTACTGAAGTTGAACTTACCCAAACCCTCTGTTTTTATGTATAGCCAAGAGATACTTATATGTACACCAAAAGTCATGTACAAGTGTTTATAACAGGACTATTCATGATAGCTTAAAACTCAAAACAACTCAAATGCCCATCAATATTTCACAGATAGGGCCTGGCTACAGTGGCTCATGCTTATAATCCCAACACTGTGGGAGGCTGAGGCAGGTGAATCACTGGAGCTTAGAAGTTTGAGACCAGTCTGGGCAACACGGTGTAACTTCATCTCCACAAAAAATACAAAAATTAGCCAGGTGTGGTGGTACACACCCGTGGTCCCAGCTATTCAGGAGGCTGACGTGAGAGGATCGCTGGAGCCCAGGAAGTCAAGGCTGCGGTGAGCCATGATCATGCCACTGCACTCCAGCCTGGGTGACAGAGTGAGACCGTGTCTCAAAAAACAAAAATTCACTTGTAGCTCCATAGGTCCATGTAAGTTTATGAACAGGAATAAAGAAAAGAATATGAATAGAATCAATTGTTCTTCAAGCAATTCTTGCAGGACCTTCCTGAAATGTTGATCATGTCTGGGCTCATTGTCAGTGCCGGGGTAGATAAAAAGCTACTGTGGGTTTGAATTTTTTTCAAAAATAAAGAAGACATTTATGCAGCCAAAAGACACACGAAAAAATGCTCATCATCACTGGCCATCAGAGAAATGCAAATCAAAACCACAATGAGATACCATCTCACACCAGTTAGAATGGCGATCATTAAAAAGTCAGGAAACAACAGGTGCTGGAGAGGATGTGGAGAAATGGGAACACTTTTACACTGTTGGTGGGACTGTAAACTAGTTCAACCATTGTGGAAAATGGTGTGGCGATTCCTCAGGGATCTAGAACTAGAAATACCATTTGACCCAGCCATCCCATTGCTGGGTATATACCCAAAGGAATATAAATCATGCTACTATAAAGACACATGCACACGTATGTTTATTGCAGCACTATTCACAATAGCAAAGACTTGGAACCAACCCAAATGTCCAACAATGATAGACTGGATTAAGAAAATGTGGTGCATATACACTATGGAATACTATGCAGCCATAAAAAATGAAGAGTTCATGTCCTTTGTAGGGACATGGATGAAGCTGGAAACCATCATTCTCAGCAAACTGTCACAAGAACAAAAAACCAAACATCGCATGTTCTCACTCATAGGTGGGAATTGAACAATGAGAACACATGGACACAGGAAGGGGAACATCACACACCGGGACCTGTTGTGGGGTGGGGGGAGGGGGGAGGGATACCATTAGGAGATATACCTAATGTTAAATGATGAGTTAATGGGTGCAGCACACCAACATGGCACATGTATACATATGTAACTGGCCTGCATGTTGTGCACATGTACCCTAAAACTTAAAGTATAATAAAAAAAAAAAATTAACAGCATAAGATCAGAACTTTTGGCTGGGCTTGGTGGCTCATGCCTGTAATCTCAGCACTTTGGGAGGCCGAGGAGCGTGGATCACTCGAGGTCAGGAGTTCAAGACCAGCCTGGCCAACGTGGTGAAACCCCGTCTCTACCAAAAATGCAAAAATTAGCCAGGTGTGGTGGCACGTGCCTGTAATCCCAGCTACTCAGGAGGCTGAGGCAAGAGAATCATTTGAACCCGGGAGGTGGAGGTTGCAGTGAGCCAAGATTGTGCCACTGCACTCCAGCCTGGGCAACAGAGCAAGACTCTGTCAAAAAAAAATACTAAACTTTTTTTTTACTACTATGATAAAAAATATTTTTCATTGTTGATATTACTGGGAAAACATATTGTCATTTCTACTCTTTCTTGCTCTGAGTATTATAAGTAATTATCCCTTTTCAAATTTATTCCCAGTTAGTGCCTATCTTCAAATTTCTAATGCTCCTAAGTCTCATGTATTTATTGAACTTTCTATGTGTTACTTTATTTTCTTTGCTCTTAATCAACAATTCTGACTGGTAAGTAGTAAGGTTCAACCTCAAATAGCTGGTGTAAATTGCCAGGATACCAGGCTACTAAAAACAGCAAACTACAGTTAAATTCTCTTTCTTCTTTGTCATTTAAGAAAAGTTGAGCCCTTTCCACTCGGCTGTTTTCTTGCACAGGAGGGCCATAGTCAGCCATGGAGCACAGCAGGAAAGGCATAATCTTCAAGTCCCACTTCAACAAGCACTGGTAGTTGTGTGTGGCTACATGGTTCAACCATGCCTGGACCCATCCGGCCCATAGTAAGGTGCTGCATGGTGAGGTATCACACCAAAGTACATGCTGGCCAGGGCTTCAGCATGGAGGAGTTAAGGGTGGTTGGTATTCACAAGAAGGTGGCACAGAACACTGACATCTCTGTGGATCTGAGAAGGCAAAACAAGTCCACCGAGTCCCTGCAAACCAATGTGCAGTGCTGATGGAGTGCCGCTCCAAACTCATCCTCTTCCCCAGGAAGCCCTTGGCCCCCAGGAAGGGAGACAGTTCTGCTGAAGAGCTGAAATTGCCCCAGTAGCTGACAGGACTACTTACACCTGTCCAGAATGTCTATAAGAAGGAGAAAGCCTGAGGCATCACTGAGGAGGGGAAGAACTCCAAGGCCTTTGCTTGTCTCCACGTGGCCTGCACAAATGTCCAGCTCTTCTGCATATGGGTAAAAAGAACCAAGGAAGCTGCAGAACAGGATATTGAAAAAAAAATTAAGATAAAGCCCTGGGGACTTGCAATAAATCAACAGTAAAAAATAAAAAGGAAGAAAATAAAAGAAAAAAAGAAAAGTTGAGCCAAGTGTGGTGCCTCACGCCTATAATCCCAGCACTTTGGGAGGGCGATCACTTGAGGTCAGGAGTTCAAAACCAGCCTGGCCAACAAGGCGAAACCCCATCTCTACTAAAAATACAAAAATTAGCCAGGCATGGTGGTACATGCTTGTAATCCAAGCTACTTGAGAGGCTGAGGCAGGAGAATCGCTTGAACCTGGGAGGTGGAGGTTGCAGTGAGCCAAGATCATGTAACTACACTCTAGCCTGGGTGACACAGTGAGACTCTGTCTCAAAACAGAAAAGGAAAAATAAAATAAATAATAAATAAAAATTATATGAGCATGGTGATGTGCACCTGTAGTCCTTGCAACTCAGGAGGATGACATGGGAGGGTGGCATGAGCCCAGGACTACACCACTGCACTTGAGCCTGGGTGACAGAGTGAGACCCTGTCTCTAAAATGAAGAAAAGAAAAGAGAAGAAGAGACGAAAAGAAGAAAAGAAAAGAAAGATGGAAGGAGGGAAGGAGAAAAGAAAGAGAAAAATAAAGAGGAGGGAAGGAAGGAAGGGAGGGAGGGAGGAAGGGAGGGAAGGAGATAGGGAGGGAGAGAAAAAGAAAAAGAAAGAAGAAGGGAAAAGAAAGAAAGAAAAGTTGAAAAGTTCAGGGTAGCATCCAAATATACTCTACTGTTGAAGCTTAACACAAATGGTGGAAAGGAAAAGCTGATTAATACTCTTCTAAGCCAAAGTCCTTAGGACGATATTCAAAAACTTTATTCCTTTCAATAATCAAGGCAAAAGCGGAAGAGCAATCATGAATTGCAAGTTAACCTGGAATCTTGATTTTTACATTCTCTCATGTTAGAGCTTCCTTGGATCCTTAGAAAGCGAATTCTGAACAAGCTCATTTCTGCACCTTAGACAGCACATACTCGAAAAAGAATTGGTCTGTACCTTTCTACTTTATGTTTTACAAATTTCTGTATCCAAGGTTTCTGAAAATCATGTGAGTGAATTGCCTTGGGACAACTTCAGATCTGGTAAATAAACAACTTTGTTCCTCCTTATAAGCATAGATAGCTAGAAGCAAAACTCTTTTAGCCAGGGGTTGGAATTTCTCAAGAGAGAAATAAAAGATTCTTGACTTTCAAAGATTGCTAGTGATCTGAGGCAAAAAAGTTTAGAGCTGTTTTTCATTGACACTAGGATCTGTGATACAATTAGGCACCTTTCTCCCCTCCCAGCCCTTCCTTATCCAGAGGCTTATGGTAACTAGAAGACGACTAGTTGAAGCTCAAATTCTTTAAAGTGGACACTCACCTTATCAGGAACTAATCTATGACTTCAAACATCTCTAAGATATAAGAACTAAAACCACCACATTTTCAGCCAAATAGAAATTAGCTAAGTCTCATTTTCCCCTTTGTGTCATCCAACTGACATAAAGAATATTATTGTCCATTAAGCACTCATCAATGATGGCACAATGTAATCTCAGCATTTTGGAAGGCCAAGGTGGGAAGATCGCTTGAACTTAGGAGTTTGAGACCAGCCTGGGCAACATGGTGAAACCCCGTCTCTATGAAAAACATAAAAATTAGCTGGGCATGGTGGTGTGTGCCTGTGGGCCCAGCTACTTAGGAGGCTCAGGCAGAAGGATCACTTGATCCCACAGAGGTTGGAGTGAGCCAAGATCATGCCACTGTGCTCCAGCCTGGGCAACAGAGTGAGACCCTGACTCAAAAGAGGAAAAAAAAGGAGACCTACAACTCACTTTAACACAACATTTTGAAATTTTGAACACCAGGATGGTATTATGAATAAGTATTTTTCAAATTGGACTCATCCAACATCCTAAAATCAGTGCAATCAAAAGAGTAGGCATTTCATTGTCTTCTCAGAGACCAAAACTTGTGCAAAAAGTTAATATATTGATATATATTAAATGTGGTATAAACATGCTAAGAAATTCAGGTTATATACTGTATTAGTTTATTCTCACACCACTATGAAAAAAAATACCCAAGACTGCGTAACTTATAAAGAAAACTGGTTTAATTGACTCACAGTTCCACATGGCTGGGGAGGCCTCAGGAAACTCACCATCATGGCAGAAGGCACCTCTTCACAGGGCGGCAGGAGAGAGAATGAGTGCCCAGCAAAGCAGGAAGCCCCTTATAAAACCATCACATCTCATGAGAACTCACTGTCATGAGAACAGCATAGGGGACCTCCCCCCAATCATGATTTAATTATCTCCCCCTGGTCTTGCACTTGACACATGGGGATTATTACAATTCAAGGTGAGATTCAATGACACAGAGCCAAACCATATCATTCCATCCTGGCCCTTCCCAAATCTCATATCCTCACATTTCAAAACCAATCAAGCCTTTCCAACAGTCCCCCAAAGTCTTAGCTCATTCCAGCATTAACCCAAAAGTCCAAGTCCAAAGTCTTATCTGAGACAAAGCAAGTCCCTTCTGCCTATGAGCCTGTAAAATCAAAAGCAATTTAGTTCCTGGATACAATAGGGGTACAGGAATTGGGTAAATATTCAAAATGGGAGAAATTGGCCAAAACACAGGGGCTACAGGCCCCATGCAAGTCCAAAATCCAATGGGGCAGTTATGAAACCTTAAAGTTCCAAGATGATCTCCTTTGGCTCCATGTCTCATATCCAGTAATATGGACAGGAGGCAGGGAAATACTGCGTAGAAGAGGGCAGTTCCCTGGCAAAGGCCCCATCCTCAAGCCTGGAAACCCATGGCTGTAAATGGGAACAGGCATTCCTGTTTTATGCCCAATGTTGCCTTTTGGCCCACCATGCCCCCACCTATCCTGTACCCATATAAATCTGAAACCCCAGGCTCCATGAACAGAAGAGAAGCAGAGAAGGAGAGAAGAGAATGAGCATCTGAATGTCAAGAGGAGTTCATCTGGGGATGGTCAGAGAGGAGATTGGCTGTGGGATGGCCAAACTTCAGGGGAGGATCATCTTCCCACTCCATCACTCTTCCAGTTTCCCATCCATCCCACTGACAGCCACCTCAGTCACTCAATAAGATTCCTGTATTCACCATTCTTCAAGTCCCTATGACCTGATTCTTCCTGGACACTGGACAAGGACCTGGGTACCAAGAGGGCAGGGCATAAAAGGCTGTCACCCTGACTCTCCACTGAGCTGGTTTAACACTTAGTTGTCTGCCGATGACAACTGCTAGAAAAGCATTAATTGTAACACACCTCTAGATGCTACCATGGGGCCAGAGCCCAAAAGCGCCTGCCCTGGCTCCTGCACCTGCCTGTCTGCATGATCCCCCTCCTACAAGGTGTTTGAGCATGCAGTGGCTGAGCAAACAAGCTGCAACCCTGTTGCAAGTCCTGAGAGGGGGACAGAGAACTATCCTGTTTCACCAGGTCATGCTGATGCAAGAGGTGGGTTCCCACAGTCTTGGGCAGCTCCACCCCTGTGGCTTTGCAGAATACAGCCTCCCTTCTGGCTGCTTTCATAGGCTGGCATTGAATATCTGCAACTTTTCCAGTCACACGGTGCAAGCTGTCAGTTGAGCTACCATTCTGGGGTCTGGAGGACAGTGGCCCTCTTCTCACAGCTCCACTAGGCAGTGCTCCAGTGGGGACTCTGTGTCAGGGGGCTCCAACCCCACATTTTTTTCTGCACTGCCCTAGCAGAGGTTCTCCATGAGGGCTACACCCCTGCAGCAAACTTCTGCCTGGACATCCAGGCATTTCCATACATCCTCTGAAATCTAGGAGGAAGTTCCCAAACCTCAATTCTTGTCTTCTGCAGACCTGCAGGACCAACACCATGCGGAAGCTGCCAAGTCTTAGGGCTTGCACCTTTGAAGCAATGGTCTGAGCTGTATCTTGGCCCCTTTTAGCCATGACTGGAGTGGCTGGGATGCAGGGTACCATGTCCTGAGGCTGCACAGAGCAGGCCAGAAACCCATTTTTCCCTCTTAGGCCTCAGGCCTGTGATGGGAGTGGCCACCATGAAGGTATCTGATATGACCTGGAGACATTTTCCCCATTGTCTTTGTGATTAACATTTGGCTCCTTGTTACTTATGCAAATGTCTGCAGCTGGCTTGAATTTCTCCCCGGAAAATGGGTATTTTTTTTCTATCACATAGTCAGGCTGAAAATTTTCCAAACTTTTATGCTCTGCTTCCTCTTGAATGCTTTGCTGCTTAGAAATCTTTTTCTGCCAGATATCCTAAATCATCTCTCTCAAGTTCAAAGTTCCACAGATCTCTAGGGGAGGGGCAAAATGCTGCTAGTCTCTTTGCTAAAGCACAGCAAAAACCACCTTTATTTCAGTTCCCAACAAGTTCCTCATCTCCATCTGAGACCACCTCAGCGTGGACTTTATTGTCCATATCACTATCAGCATTTTGGTCAAAGCCATATAAGAAGTCTCTAGGAAGTTCCAAGCTTTCCCACATTTTACTCTCTTCTTTTGTGCCCTCCAAACTGTTCCAGCCTCTGCCTGTTACCCAGTTCCAAAGTCCCTTCCACATTTTTGGGTATCCTTAAAGCAGACCCCACTGTCTGTGTTACCAATTCACTGTATTAGCCCATTCCCACACTTCTATGAAGAAGTAACCAAGACTGGGTAATTTATAAAGCAAAGCGGTTTAATTGACTCACACTTCCACATGGCTGGGGAGGCCTCAGGAAAGTTATAATCATGGCAGAAGGCACCTCTTCACAGGGTGGCAGGAGAGAGAATGAGTGCCGAGCAAAGCAGGAAGCCCCTTATACAACCATCGCATCTCGTGAGAATTAACTCACTATCACAAGAACAGCATAGGGGAAGCCCCCACCCCTCCATGATTCAATTAGCTCCACCTGGTCCTGCTGTTGACATGTGGGGATTATTACAATTCAAGGTGAGATTCGGGCAGCAACATAGAGCCAAACCACATCATAAACCAATTTTACAACAAAATTACTGTTAACTTTTTAAAGGTATAACAAAAGCCTTCTTATATTTTAAAGATATATATTGATGCTGGGCCTGGTGGCTCATGCCTGTGATTCCAGCACTTGGAAGTTCAAGCAGATCACTTGAGCTCAGGAGTTCGAGACACGCCTGGGCAACATGATGAAGCTCTGTCTCTACAGAAAATATATTTTAAAAAAATTAGCTGGATGTGGTGGCATGCCTCTAGGCCCAACTACTCGGGAGGCTGAGGTGGGATGCTTATCTGAGCCTGGGAGGTCAAGGCTGTAGTGAACCGAGATCACATCACTGCACTCCAGCCTGGGTAACAGAACAAGACCCTGTCTCAAAAAAAAAAAAATAAATAAAGATACTTATTGAAATGTTAATGGATGAAATGATAAAATGACGTCTGGGATTTACTTTAAAATAATCCAGGGAAGGAGTAGGGGGAGTAGCAGATAGTGATAAAAGAAGATTGGCCATATATTGAGAATTGTTGAAGTGGGATGATGGGTTTATTATATTCTTTCCTCTACTTCTGTATGTGTTTGAAAATGTCCACAATGAAATGTTTAGATAATAGTGTTGTAAATTCATGAATGATTAGGTTTTGCTTTAATATATGAGTCTTTCCATAAACCCATTAAATTATTTAAAAATGGATTTCAGTTCTCTTAATTGATCCTCCAAATCTATAGGTAAATGAATTTCTTCATCAAAATGTATTTACAACTTGCTTAACATTCATTTATTGAATGCACGTATTCACACAGACTTGGAAGTATTTATACTTTTAAAATCAGAATACATACAGTTTTCTATCTAGAAAGCATATGTAAGAAAAGAGATTCTAATGAAGCAGGCACTGCTGTATTGTGGGAGAGACCGACAGGTGACGTCAGGACACCTGGGAGTTCTAGCTCCAGCTCCACCACTAACAAGCTAGGAGACGTGGAGCAACCAATCAAGTCCTCTGGGCTTCAGTTTCATCTATTAAATTACAGTAATGTTAGCTGCTCTATCTGCTGCAGAGGGTGTTTGGGGATTCATATAAGTAGTAAATATAACAGCCCCCTAAATGGTTAAAAAAATAAAGTTGCTCTTTCTAGCAAGGCTTCATTAAAATGCACCACCAGATTAGAATCTGAGGCAGTGTCAACATAGAGTTGGGAGCAAAGAAATTCATCATCTAGCAATTGTTTTGCTGTGTGACACAAAACAACCAGTTTGGCTGAATTTCTCACTGACTTGTCCAAAGGGAGCAGATATTTCAGTCCTATTGTTGCAGTCCTTGGAAGACGGACCTTTGCCATGTGTGAAGTCAGGTACGGGGCTGAGCATCAGGCATTATGCTGGGTTGTTCTGCAGGGCTCAAGCTGAGTGCTGATGAGGCTAAAGGGAGGGGACAGTTGGGTAGATAGGGTCAGCACAGAGCCATTCAGGACCCTTAGGACCCTGTTAGAGACATTAAAAGACAAACAGCAGGAACCTGTACCAACAGCAAGCAGGAGAAGCCCCTTCTCTACCAGGGTCCTACATAGGTTGGTGCAGAAGTAATGGCAAAATCACAATTACTTTTGCACCGATCTAACACATCTTGCTAGCTCCAGATTGTTTTAGAAGCTGGCAACTTTCTGAAATATATATCCTCAAAGCCTCTTTCCTTTGTTCTGTGTTTCTTTCATCTCCATTTGTAATGCATTTAGCCCATTTTTGGCAGGAAGGCCTCTCTGGTGTGTGCTGGGGAGAACTGTCCAAGGAGCTGAAACTCTGCAAGTTTCGGTTCTACATAGACAGAGAGGGTGAGGCACTTGGAACCAAAAGATATGGGGAAATTCAGCCCAATAATGGCTTTCATCCCTTGAAGATAACAATATGGTTTTTGTTTTTGTTTTTGTTTTGAGATGGAGTTTCGTTCTTGTTGCCCAGGCTGGAGTGCAATGGCGTGATCTCTGGCTCACCACAACCTCCGCCTCCCAGGTTCAAGTGACTCTCCTGCATCAGCCTCCCAAGTAGCTGGGATTACAGGCATGTGCCACCACACCTTGCTAATTTTGTATTTTTGGTAGAGACGGGGTTTCTCCAAGTTGGTCAGGGTGATCTCAAACTCCCACCCTCAGGTGAAACGTCCACCTCGGCCTCCCAAAATGCTGGGATTACAGGCATGAGCTATGGTGCCTGGCCGACAATAATGTCTTTAATTTATTAGAATACTTGTGTCATTTCTTTATGAAACTTTCACAGTTGCACAAACAGCCATTCTTCTCACTCTGCCGTAGAATGAAGGTAATGTTCCGTTGGAAATAAGACAAAACTCTTTCCCCTTCTTTTCTCTTTGAGCCTCAACAAGCAGCTTATATTAACCAATGCCTGCCTCTATGAAGTAGTGCAATTTTGCATAAGTCACAATGTCTCAGGGCAACTTCCTTCCTAATCAGCAAGATGAATGGGTTTTGTGAGCTTCTCCTATCATCTCTGTGATATTCTGAAGTTCTCATTCTCTGGTCCTTACCAGAATGCTTAGAAAAGAGAAGCTTTTATAATCTTGAACTCCTGAGCTCAAGTGATCCTTCCACCTCAACCTCCTGAGATACAGGGACTACAGGTGGGCCACCATGCCTGGTTAATTTTTTAATTTCTTATAGACACAGGGTCTGCTATGTTTTCCGGGCTGGTCTTGAACTCCTGGTCTCAAGCGATCCTCCTGCCTCCACCTCCCAAAGTGCTGGTACTACAGGCATGAGCCATTGTACCCAGCAAATGATTTTTCTTATAATTATTTGTATTCAAAAATCTTCCTAACATGCATTATAATCCTTCTGATGAATTCAAATTCCAAATTATAACACTAGCAAATTAAATCTAACAGACTATTAAAAGAATCAGGCCGGGCATGGTGGCTCACACCTGTAATCCCAGCACTTTGGGAAACTGAGGTGGGAGGATCACTTTAGCCCAGGAGTTCAAGACCAACATAGGCAACATAGTGAGACCTCATCTCTACAAAAATAAATAAAAAATGAAAAAACAACTGAGCATGGTGGCAATTTCCCATGGTTTCAGCTACTTGGAAGGCTGAGGTGGAAGAATTGCTTGAGCCAGGGAGGTTGAGGTTGCAGTGAGCAATGATTGCGCCACTGCACTCCAGCCTAAGCAACAGAGCAAGACCTTGTCTCAAAAAAAAAAAAAAAAAAAAAAAAAGATCATATATCAAATCAAAGGAGAATTTATTCTGGAAATGTGAGGAAGGTTTGATATTGGTAAGCGCATTAATATAATTTGGTATTGGTCAAGCGCAGTGGCTCACACCTATAATCCCAGCACTTTGGGAGGCAGAGGTGGGCAGATCACTTGAGTTCAGGAATTTGAGACCAGCCTGGGCAACATGACGAAACCCCATCTCTACCAAAAATACAAAAAATTAGCCCGGTGTGGTGGCATGCACCTGTAGTCACGGCTACTCAGGAGGTTGAGGTGGGAGAATCACTTGAGCCTAGGAGGCAGAGGTTGCAATAAGCTGAGATCGCGCCACCACACTCCAGCCTGAGTGACAGAGTGAGATATATATATATATGTATATATATATATATACACACACATGTAAAATAGGTATCAGTAAGACTAAAGAGAAAGAATCTATAATTATCTTAGTTTATGATAAAAAGACAATTGATGAAATTCATGTATTTTTTCTTATTCCTAAACTAGCACTATAAGGAATTTTTATTTATATGGTCTTAAAATTTGCCTTAAACCAATCACCAACCTCATTTTTTTTTTTTTTCTGAGACATGATCTCACTCTGCAGTCCTGGCTGGAATGCAGTGCCGCAATCTCGGCTCACTGCAGCCTTGACCTCCCAGGCCCAAGCAATCCTCTGGCCTTAGCTCCTCATGTAGCTGGGACTACAGGCACATGCCACTACACCTGGCTAATTTTTGTATTTTTTGTAGAGACGAGGTCTTGCCATGTTGTCCAGGCTAGTCTCAAACTCCTGAGTTCATGTGATCTGCCCACTTTGGCCTCCCAAAGTGCTGGGATTACAGGCATGAGCCACTGCGCCAGGCTGCCAACTTCATTCTTTAATAATGGAATTCACAAAAACTATTCATGTGTCTGTCCATGGTTCTTGAATCTCCTAAAACTATATACAACACTTTGTATGTCTATCTTTCTAGAATTCGCATTAATCAAATACTTAAAGGGATAGGACATACCAAAAACTCTATAGAGGTGTTACCATTAATATCAGGAAGAGGGGAAGGATGCTTGCTATTCGCTATTACCACTATTATTTAATAATATTCTGGAATTCCTGGCTAATACAATAAGACAAGAAACAGAACCAAGAAGCACAACTATTAGACATTAAAAAGATTAAATTATCATTATTTGAGGATGATGTGATTATAGTAAGTTCTTTAGATTGCAAGGCATAGAAGCATGCTTAAGTTATATTAGTTTTACTTATCAGTTTATTATGAAGATACGTGGGAAGTCAAGAGGAGAGGAATCAGCCCCATTGAGTGGTATGTTGCCTGGGACAAGAGAATATGTCTAATGATCTGATGGCAGATGTCCCTTGTTCTTCACTCCTGTGCTACACCACCAAGGTGATTGATCTCCTATTTCTGCTATAATTAACTAATTGGCAGAATCTATATGTCTCTTCTTTGTAAACAAACTTGCTTTTTCCTGCTCATATGGCCAAACTGAAGTCATCCTGACTCCGGGGCCAACCCTCCTATTAGTTCAAGGGAAATGAGAAGAAAAAATTCTCATTCTTGCTGTTGTTCAGGAATATCCACAACATTGTTCAGGACCACAATGCTTCAACCAATTGCTGGAATGTGCTATAATACTGAACACAGCCATCGCTAAACCTAATCCATGTGTATTTATTCTCTTCAATGCTTCTTTGGGAAAATCCAACTATCCATTGGCTTTCGTCCGGGGAAGGATAGCAGTTTCATTAATGAAGTCAAACTTGGGATATGACAGCTTCTCCTGGTAATTTACTTGGCTTTTAGGCTCACACGATCTGTTCCCATACATACTAAGTAATAATAATTATAATAATGATAATAATAGCTATTACTACTCTTTGAAATGGGGGCTGGGCGAGGTGACTCACACTTGTAACCCCAGCACCTTTGGAGGCCAAGGTGGGAAGATCACTTGAGACCAGGAGTTTAAGACCAGCCTGGGTAACATAGTGACACCCTGTCTCTACAAAAAATAAAAAATTTAGCCGGGCGTAGTGGTGCACACCTGTAGTCTCAGCTACTTGGGAGGCTGAGGTAGGAGGATCACTTGAACCTAGGAGTTGGAGGCTGCAGTGAGCTAGGATGGCATCACTGCACTCTAGACTGAGCAACAGAGTGAGACACTGCCTCAAAAAATAATAGTAGTAATTAAGAAATAAGAAATAGCCTAATGGTTAAGAGTATGACCTCTGGAGCCAGAATGGATTCGAATCCCAGCTTCATCACTTGCTAGCTGTGTAATATTGGACAAGATATTCAACTTCTCTGTGCCTCGGTTTCCTTGTTTATAAAAATGAGAATGATTGAGTTGTTTTGAGGATTAAATGAGTCATTGCCTATAAAGCACTTAGATTACCTAGTTAATACCATATAAACTGTTTGTTAAATAAATAGCTAATGCTTATTGAGCACTTACAATGTGCCTGACACTATGCTAAGTATTCTGCACGCATTTTTTCATTTAAATCCCATAATCACCCTATAATGATGACTCTTACAATATAACAGGGTGTTTAAAAGGGACTCTTTCTGTCTGAGTTTCAGCTGAGAAGAAAATAATACTAGCTAGAATTTCCACATTCCAAAGTGAGATGCTAACTGACTTCTGCAAGACTTGCAAAGGAGGTGATTAAGAACAAGCTTTGAGCCTGAGGTTAAAATACCCAGGAAGGGGGGTATTTTGGGGAAAGGGCATAGTAAATGAAAAGAGGAGAGTAGTTCCCTGACTACAAATCAAGTGAGGGGGCATTAAGGAGAGACTTAGAAAGCCCACCCTGTGTCTCCTGGAGTTCGGGGACTCAAGGGTCTAGTATCTTGTGCCTGCCATTTGATTCTGCAAGATCTAAAGAACTAGGACTTCCAACCTGCGGCTAGAGCAAGGACAGCTGCTTTCATAGGAGCAAGTTGACCTGCCAGAGATGGCAGGGCAGAAGTTTGTGATTTCCCTGGGCAGGATACTCACATGGGATAGGGCAGGCCTGGGAGTCATTTTACAAGGGACCTGACATCAGTGACATGGGACCTTAATCAGAAAATAGGGGGTGGGAGGTCACCAAAGCTTGTAAGTGACCAGCCCCAAGACAGCCATTCCTGTGTTGGGTGCTGCTAGTATGTTCCCGAGTGGGGGTCTCCAAAGAGCCAACGGAAACATCACATGAAAGAAAGAGTCAACTTGATCATCTATCAGCCCCAGAGAACTCCAGCCACAGCGTCAGTCAAGAAAAATCACTGATGGAGCATGGTGGCTTGTGCCTGTAGTCCCATCTACTCTGGAGGCTAAGGAAAGAAGATCACTTGAGGCCAGGAGTTTGAGACCAGATAGGGCAACATAGCAAGACCTCATCTCTAAAAATAAATAAATAATAGCCGGGAGCAGTGTCACTTGCCTGTAATCCTAGCTACTCGGGAGGCTGGGGTGTGAGGATCGCTTCAGCCCAGGAGGTCAAGGCTGCAGTGAGCTATGATCATGCTGCTGCTCTCCAGCCTGGGCAACAGAAAGAGACACAGTCTCTAAAAAAATGAAACAAAAATCCCAGAGGGGTCGGCTGCTCTGGTTGGGGATTGGGGTGGGAGAATGGGGGTTTAGGATTAGGGAAAACATAGGTTTGAAAGAGAGGAAGACAACAAGAGCCCAGTCCTTTTCTCTTTGCAGATTTATATAATCAATCACTGCTGACATCAGGGAAACAGAAAATGAAGCTCAAATTGAGATTTTTACATAGGACTAGGCATTTCAATTACTGAAATGGGACTGTTTTGCAATTACATGTGATAGAGATAGTTATTCTACTCTAGTAGAGAAACTGGAGTAGTCCTAGGACTATCTTAGATTTCATCCCAGGGACAGAAAAAGGCTAGCCCTACCGAGTAGGGGAAAGAAAGCTATTTTTTACTTGTAACCCATGGAATCTGATTCTTTAAACAAGATGGTGGCAGTAATAATGATAATAACAATAACAACTCCTAACATTTACAGAGCTTACTACGTGCCAGTTCAGGTTTAAAGCATATAACATGTCTTTGCTCATTTAATTTTCACAACAATCCTAGGAGGTAAACCTATGGAGTTTTGTAAGACCCATTTACAAAAAAAAAAACCTGATGCTTAGAGGAATCAAGTACCTGCACATGGTAATAAAGCTCACTGGCAGATCACCTTCTGCCCCGAGCAACTTGAGAGCAACTTGAGAGCACAATAGCAAGTCAGAAGCTGTCTCATATGGACATATGGACATAGGAGTGATTGAAAAGGGGCATCGACTTGCTCCAAAACCCCCACGATTATCTTCATATCCCAGACTTCCTGTGGGCTCCACATAGTACCCTGATCTACAGGGACCTCTCTAACTCATGAGACCAATGGAAAGTGTTCCTGAGTAGGTCTTTTTTGGAAAGACTAAGGGAAGATTCATGACATACTGCTGTGGTTTTATAGCAGCCTTCCTGAAAGGTATCTAGCCTTTCCTTTCCTTGAGAGTGCCTTGGATTTTTTAATTAACTTAAGTCTGGGACTTGCCTGAGGGCCTGGTACTCCTTGCTCTGTTGAGTTTGAATTGGGTACAGAATCCTGTTTGTCAGGTCTGAGGTTTTTCTTCTGATACAATCAAACAATCCTTAGCCTTACCTGACAGTCTTGTTCCCGTGTTCCTCATAATTGATAAGCCAAACCGTGGGGTCCTGAGCCAATCCCATGCCCACTTGGCTCCCAGCACTTCACAGCTGCAGCCCCCAGGGTGGCATATCCCATGTGGCTTCAGTCTTACAATACCCACTACCTGGACCCTCCTGTCAAAACTCCCCTCATCCCCATTGTAGTCAGTAAAGTGATTTTTGTTTCAAGTTCTTGAGGTAAGATATGAGACGATAAGTGAGGATAAACTGGGCGTTAAGAGTTAAGGTAAGGTCCAGAGTTTGAAAGATAACAAAAATCAGCTGAGCATTTCAATGGCTTGAGCTTGAGATTTCCAAAAGTAGTATGAATGTAAAGATTTTCTTACTATAAAAATGAATGTCTCCTAATGACTTATACCTTTATTATTATACCTGAAGGATTAAGAATAAAATCATATACCGTTAGGAAGACAGACATTGACAAATAGGTAAAAATAAAATACTAATAAACATAGCCAGTTGAGCATGGTGGTTCACACCTGTAATCTCAGCACTTTGGGAGGCCAAGGTGGGTGGATCACTTGAGGCTAAGAGTTTGACACCAGCCTGGCCAACATGGCAAAACCCCACCTCCACTAAAAATACAAAAATTAGTCCGATGTGGTGGTGCATGCCTGTAATCCCAGCTACTCAGGAGACTGAGGCATGAGAATTGCTTGAACCCAGGAGGCAGAGGTGCAGTGAGCCGAGATCATGCCTGCATTCTAGCCTGGGAGACACAGCGAGACTGTCTCAAAAAAAAAGCCACATGGCATATATTAAGCCATTATGAACAATTTGGTACTGGTGTATGAAGAGATAGAGATAAATAAAAAAGAACATAGAGACTTCAGAAATAGTCTTGAATATTAACATTTTGTCTAAGATAAAGGCTAGTTCCAATTCAGAAGGAAAATAAATGGTGTTGAGACACTTGGCCAGCCATATGGGAAAAAAAATCAAGTTTCAATTCCTACTACACTCCTAATTAAACAATAAAATCCAGATAGCTCAAAGATTTAAAGATAAATGTAAAACCATAAAGTACTAGAAGAAAACATGGAAGATTTTTTTTTCTTTATAGTCTCAAATTAAGAGAGGCCTTTCTTTTTTTTCTTTTTTCTTGAAACGGAGTCTTGCTCGATCACCCAGACTGGTGTGCGGTGGCACAATCACAGCACACTGCAGCCTCGACCTCCTTGGCTCAAGCAATCCTCACAAAGTGCTAGGATTACAGGTATGAGCCACTTTGCCCTACCAAGGCCTTTCTAAGTGTGGGACAAAAGACACAAAGAAAAAAATACATTTGGCTATGTAAATTAAACATTTCTACATGAAAAATTACCATAAACAAAGTTGAAAAGCAAAGACAAACTCAGAAAAAAATATTAGCAAGTATGATAGAAAAGGAGCTAATTTCCAAGAGTGCTTAGGAAGGAAAGACAAAAACAGAGACAGAAAGGCAACCAAAAAAGCAAGAAAGGAAGGAGAAGATCAGCGAAGGAGAAAGGAAGAAGGAAAGAAAGAAGAAAAGACTTGGCAAGACTTGAAACAATTGTTCACAGAGAAACACATATTTGTGTAAACACAACAATATACTCATCTTCAGTTGTAATCAAAGAAACGCAAAATTTTAAAACAATGCATCATTTTTAACCCATCAGGAAACTTTGTAGTCCATAATATTAGCACAGATATGGGGAAACAATCACTCTCTTACAGTGTGAGAAAATATATTAGCACAGTCTCTGTGAGGAACAATTTGTTAACATTCAAAAATTTTATACACTTAAGTTAAATACAAGCCAGCTGCAGTGGCTCACACTTATAATCCCAGTACTTTGGGAGGCCAAGGTGGGCAGATCACTTGAGGTCAGGAGTTCGAGACCAGCCTGGCCAACATAGTGAAACCCTGTCTCTACTAAAAATACAAAAATTAGCCAGGCATAGTGGTACACGCCTGTAATCCCAGCTACTTGGGAGGCTGAGGCAGGAGAATCACTTGAACCTGGGAAGTGGAGATTGCAGTGAGCCAAGATCATTCCACTGTACTGCAGCCTGGGTGACAGAGTGAGACTCTGTCACAAAAAAAAAAAAAAAAAAAGAAAAAAGTTAACTCCAATGCCTTTGACCTACAACTGTTTCCAAAAATTTGTTAAGATTCATAAAAACCAAATGAATAGTGATATTCATTACAGCATTTTTAGTAACAAAATACTTGAAACACCTACATTTCTATCAATAAGGACACAGTTTAATAAATCATGGTACAGGCCAGGCATGGTGGCTCACGCCTGTAATCCCAACACTTTGGGAGGCCAAGGCGGGTGGATCACATGAGGTCAGAAGTTCGAGACCAGCCTGGCCAATATGGTGAAACCCCATCTCTACTAAAAACATAAAAAATTAGCTGAGCATGGTGGTGGACACCTGTAATCCCAGCTACTCGGGAGGCTGAGGCAGGAGAATTGCTTGAACCCAGGAGGCGGAGGCTGTAATGAGCTGAGATCATACCATTGCACTCTAGTATGGGCAACAAGAGCAAAACTCCATCACACACACACACACACACACACACACACAAAAGCCAGGCGTGGTGGCTCACGCCTGTAAACCCAGCACTTTGGGAGCCCAAGATGGGCAGATCACGAGGTCAGGAGATCAAGACCATCCTGGCTAACACGGTGAAACCCTGTTTCTACTAAACATTCAGAAAAAATTAGCCGGTGTGGTGGCGGGTGCCTGTAGTCCCAGCTACTCAGGAGGCTGAGGCAGGAGAATGGTGTGAACCGGGGAGGAGGAGCTTGCAGTGAGCCGAGATCATGCCACTGCACTCCAGCCTGGGCGACAGAGTGAGACTCCGTCTCAAAAAAAAAAAAAAACAACTGCATTGCCAAGTCAATCCTAAGCCAAAAGAACAAAGCTGGAGGCATCACGTTACCTGAGTTCAAACTATTCTACAAGGCCACAGTAACCAAAACAGCATGGTACTGGTACCAAAACAGATATAGATCAATGGAACAGAACAGAGCCCTCAGAAATAATGCCACATATCTACAACCATCTGATCTTTGACAAACCTGACAAAAACAAGCAATGGGGAAAGGATTCCCTATTTAATAAATGGTGCTGGGAAAACTGGCTAGCCATGTGTAGAAAGCTGAAACTGGATCCCTTCCTTACACCTTATACAAAAATTAATTCAAGATGGATTAAAGACTCACATGTTAGACCTAAAACCATAAAAACCCTAGAAGAAAACCTAGGCAATACCATTCAGGACATAGGCATGGGCAAGGACTTCATGTCTAAAACACCAAAAGCAATGGTAATAAAAGCCAAAATTGACAAATGGGATCTAATTAAACTAAAGAGCTTCTGCACAGCAAAAGAAACTACCATCAGAGTGAACAGGCAACCTACAGAATGGGAGAAAATTTTCGCAACCTGCTCATCTGACAAAGGGCTAATATCCAGAATCTACAATGAACTCAAACAAATTTACAAGAAAAAAACAAACAACCCCATCAAAAAGTGGGCAAAGGATATGAACAGACACTTCTCAAAAGAAGACATTTATGCAGCCAAAAATCACATGAAAAATTGCTCACCATCACTGGCCATCAGAGAAATGCAAATCAAAACCACAATGAGATACCATCTCACACCAGTTAGAATGGTGATCATTAAAAAGTCAGGAAACAACAGGTGCTGGAGAGGATGTGGAGGAATAGGAACACTTTTACACTGTTGGTGGGACTGTAAACTAGTTCAACCATTGTGGAAGTCAGTGTGGCGACTCCTCAGGGATTAGAACTAGAAATACCATTTGACCCAGCCATCCCATTACTGGGTATATACCCAAAGAATGATAAATCATGCTGCTATAAAGACACATGCACACGTATGTTTATTGCAGCAGTATTCACAATAGCAAAGTCTTGGAATCAACCCAAATGCCCAACAACGATAGACTGGATTAAGAAAATGTGGCACATATACACCATGGAATACTATGCAGCCATAAAAAATGAAGAGTTCATGTCCTTTGTAGGGACATGGATGAAACTGGAAACCATCATTCTCAGCAAACTATCGCAAGGACAAAAAACCAAACACCACATGTTCTCACTCATAGGTGGGAATTGAACAATGAGAACACATGGACACAGGAAGGGGAACATCACACTCCAGGGACTATTGTGAGGTGGAGGGAGTGGGGAGGGATAGCATTAGGAGATATACCTAATGCTAAATGACGAGCGAATGGGTGCAGCACACCAACATGGCACTTGTATACATATGTAACAAACCTACACATTGTGCAAATGTACCCTAAAACTTAAAGTATAATAATAATAAAATTTAAAAAAAACGTGGTACATTTATCCAATGGAATACTATACAACTGTTTCGAAGACTGAGTTCCAGCAGTATGAATTGATATAGCATTGCCTCCACAATATATTAAGTAAAAAAGTATAATCTGTTGAACAATGTGAAGAGTATGCTCTAATTTGAGCTTATAGAAAAGGAAGCGGGCCATTTCTCCATAAACATCTTTGTATAAGCATATATGGTTTTTTTTAAAAAAAAAAAACCTCAAGTTCATTTTGGAAGTAGAAATGGTATAAACCATCTAAAGAGAAAAACACTTTAATCCTGTATGTAATGGCAACAACATCAACTGTATCATCAACAAATTGTGATTAAGGATATCCTTGACTGATTATTTTTTATCTAGCTCTTATATTGAAAGTTTTATGTTTAAAAAATATTATTTTTTTCCCCAAGATGAGGTCTCACTCTGTTGCCCAGGCTCTAGTGCAGTGGTGCAATCACAGCTCACTGCAGCCTTGAACTCTGAGACTCAGATGATCCTCCTGCCTCAGCCTCCCGAGTAGCTGGGACTACAGGCATGCACCACCAGCCTGGCTAATTATATTATATTTTATTTTTTGGAGAGACAGGGTCTCACTTCGTTACCCAGGCTGGTCTTAAACTCCTGGCTTCAAGCAATCCTCCTGCCTTGGCCTTCCAAAGTGCTGGGATTATAGGTGTGAAACACTGCACCTGGCCAAAAATATAAATTTTAAATATAAGCATGCTTTCTCTGATTTTCTTTTTTCTTTTAAAAACAAAATAATTTTTCTTTTTTAAATTTCTTTCATTACATAGTAAGTTCCAGGTAATCATGATTTACTACATATGTTTGCTTAATCAGTTAGAAGAACCACAAAAGGCAGGATGGAATTACCTCTATAGATAAACAGAAAATCTCCCAGAAGCCTCTAGAGCACTCTAGAGCACCCTTACTTTTTGCAATTTTTCTTTCTTTCTTTCTTCTTTTTTTTTTTTTGAGATGGAGTTTCGCTCTTGTTACCAAGGCTGGAGTACAATGGCACGATCTTGGCTCACTGCAACCTCCCCCTCCCGAGTTCAAGTGATTCTCCTGCCTCAGCCTCCCGAGCAGCTGGGATTATAGGCATGTGCCACCATGCCCTGCTAATTCTGTATTTTTAGTAGGGATGGGTTTTCTCCATGTTGGTCAGGCTGGTCTTGAACTGCCAACCTCAGGTGATCCACCCACCTCGGCCTCCCAAAGTGCTGGGATTACAGGCGTGAGACAGTGTGCCCAGCCTTGCAGTTTTTCATCAAGGGCAGAGGACAATGATGAAAGGTACGGGTCTCTACTCCAGGACCTTCTGCCAACAGGCCAGGGAGAGTTCTCAGGGAACTAGAGTCAGCAACATTGAATATGGAAGTCATGGTGGCCTTGATGGTCTAAAATACTATAATCTAGTTTCTGCAAAAAAGGCTTAACTTAATAAAATACTTAATAATATTTAAGTATTATTATTTTATTAATGCTTTAATAAAAGCATTTAGAAACTAGGATAAGTTCTCACTTCCATAAATAAGTGTTGCCCATGTCAAATTTGAGCCATTTTCCTGGCGCATGTCTCAGACCCTGTTATGACTGGCAAGTAGAAAACGAGAATACGCTAGTCTTCAGACATGTTCATTTGATAGTTTTCATCACAATACATTTAGCAGCCATAGAAATAAGAGGAAAATATTCAAGTTGGTTCTCTATGAACCTTAATTTTCCTTCTGCAGCTTAATAGCTAACTAAATATTATAAATACTTAACGAAATGGTCTTGGTCTTAGGCAGTGATTCTTCATTGGGGGAGATTTTTACCCCCAGGGGACATTTGGCAATATCTAGAAACATTTTTGGTTGTCACAACCAGGGAACTGTTTCTGGCATCTCTAGTGGGTAGAGACCAGGAAGGCTGCCAAACATCCTACAATGCACAGCACAACCCTCCACAGCAAAGAATTACCCAGTCTAAAATGCTACAGGCCAAGGATGGGACGCCATGGCCTTTTTGTTCCTGGTGTAATAGGTGAAGTATCCCCGCTTGAACTCAAGCTCAGGAGAAAATCCAGCCTTCCTTTGAGTTAAAGTCATCAATTCACTGTTTATGAACTTAATACAGTTCTAAGAATGATCAACTAGCTCCTGAAGAACATCTTCTTAGGATTTACTGCCTTTGTCTTTTTCTCTCTCCCACTTTCAGACTGAATTACATATTCTTGCAAGAGGGTCCCAAAATACCGCAGGCATTCTTCTACTACATTCTGTATGACAGCTGAGACTTATCAGTCCTTTACTATGTGCCAGGCAGTGTAGTAGGTGCTTTATATGCATTGCTCTTTTTTTTAATTTTTAATTTTTGTGGGTACATAGTAGGTGTAGCTGGTCTTTGTAAGCTCCATGGCCACCTTCCTCAAGAGGTGTTGCTTTCCTCCCTGACTCAAGAGTACACTTGTGCTTTACAGTACCATGTCTTCCTTATCACACCACCCTTGCTCTCTGATGCTCACATCAGACTCCCCTCCTACAACTGGGTCTTATTCATTTCTCTATCTTCAGAGCATCTCAGAGCCTCATGCATAGTAAGATAAATGATGAATGAACAAATGGATAATTGGCTATATAGATATATGCTGTCAAATTTGGAAACTTGTTGCATTTGTAATAGCCCCATATAGATTCTCTGCCATATAAAGGAGACAATCTATTTCAGTTTTTTCTCTATGCAAAAGAAAAAAAAGGATTGAGAAGTAGTATAGTATCTGGAGGCTTCTATAAAAGTATTCGGCTAAAAATACTGGTTCTTATCTTGACTCTGTGTTTCAGTGTCTTAATTCAATTCCCACTGACCTAAGAAAAGCAACGTTATTCAAGAAGCATTCTATTGGAAATGTTTCCTAGGAACAGTTTATTTGGTTGATCTTTCAAATACTTTGTCACATGTAATAATATCTGAAGTAAGTGTTAAAATGGTTTTACAGTTTCTGTGTAGGGTGTTCTGTTGACTGGTGTCATCTGTCTGCAGCTTTTTCACAGTGAATGTGTAGCCCTATTATGTCTGTTCAGAGAAAGCTCCATAATCACCACTTGGCTTGACCATGGGGTAGCTCTTTGGCACATGGAAAAGATGTACAAGTATAAGGCCACACTACAAGTCTTATCTTTTCCTATTTAGAGAGCAGTGAACACAGAGCTTTTTTTGTTTTCTCCAGGTTTATTCTTTTTAATTATGAATGCACATTTATTTATTCATGAACGTTGGGAAAAATGCAAATACATCAGAATGGTTCCATAATTTTAAAAATCTACAGTTCCTCATTCTTCACTACTAGTTTCTCTTCTCAGAGGTAAACACTTTTTCAAAAATTCATATTTTAAATTTAGGGGTGGGTAATTCACATGGTGCCAACATCAAAAGCTATGAAAAGGTGAAGTTTCCCTCCCATTTCTCATTGCTCCAAAGCAGGAAATCATTGTGATTAATTTTGTTTGTTTTTCCAGAATGAACACAAAGTTTTATAATATTTGGAAAGGACACTGTTCCTCAGAGTCCACCCTCTAAGCTAAACATTTGAGACATAAAGTCAGTAGAAAATATATTAACATTTTCCCCCTTTCTAGATGTATTTCTAGAACCAGAGAAAGGAAAGGCACACAGGGGAGTAACAGTCTCATTAAAAGTTTGAATCAACCAAATAAATTTGTTTTCTTCAGAGAATAGTTTATTGCTTCGATTTGTTGACTTGTAAGAGAGATGGAAGAGGAATTGTCCAAAACTTGGGCAACTTTTTTCTAACGTACATATAGGAACCTGCCTAATACTTTAGATCTGGCACCTGGTTATACCGAGCAAAAGTAGTGCTTTGGCTTCAGTTCCCATGTTTCTTATAAATCTGAACCACAAACATCTCTGTGTGATGCAACTGTCCTAAGCAAAGGCCAATGGTTTTCCAGGAAATGTCTTCAGCGTTGTATGTGTTCAAGAAGCGTGTTCTCGTCCCTTTCCTGACATAAAATCATGCTACTTCTCCATGTGAGAAACACACTTGCTAGCGTGGACATTTAAGTCACCCTATTAAATGCACTCTCCCAAATCTATCAGAGGGGACTTTAAACTTTAGCTTCATTCAGAATGCGTGTCCGAGGCTTAGTGTGACTGGCAACACTTTTGTTTTCAGACTTGCCTGTTGTTATTTTGCTTTGCCTTCATTTTTCCTCCACATTTGTGCTGAAAAGAAAAAGAAGTTGCCCAATAAATACAGCACTCAAGGAAACAACATGTACATGATATGAACTGTCCAGATTTTTCTCCTAACAATACTTTCTATTTAATCAGAATCTGAAAATCTCCAAGTACTTTGAAGGCTTCCAAAACATTTTCTTCCTATTTTAAATCTCATTAACTAGCTATTTTATCCTCACAGTGCCCATATAATGAAAGTGGAGAGAACAGGGTATTACTACCTGTCTATGCATGAGGCCACAGAAATAGCCTAAGTGCTCAGGGACACACAACAAGCCAGAGATAAAATCTAGGCAAGAATTCTGGGCCCCCACATCATTATTAGCTCTGCTGAGCCTACTGTGTTTATGGCATTCTTTCCTTTGCCTTTAACTAAGAAGTTCTCCTGCCTACAACAGTACACTGTCCATTTTGTCAATTGAAAAACCAATGTGCAGAGAGGACGAGTGGTCCCCCAGGTCACCTGGACCAAATACAGGAGCTAAAAATAGCACGTGCAATTGGCAGGCCCTGATCCTTCACTCAGTTCCTTTAACCTCATGTTTGGGGTTGCAACATTAGAAGATATTAGAAGTCCATGTGTCTCCTGAGTGAAGGCTTTCCTCCAGCTGTGGCCAACCACGAGCCCATTGCTAGCACTATCCAAACCAGGTCTCTAGTTTGGCCATTGACAAAGGGCAGGAGGCGGAATCCAGGGCTACTTGGGAATAATGAGGATAATTCAGAGTAAGGTGTTTTGTGTCTGGAAAATACAAATAGGTCAGGGGAGGCCTGGAAAGTTGTGAGGCCTTGGAAAGTTTTCTCAATTTCACATTTCCTTTGCTTATGGGCATATGGCCTTAACAAGGTCCACACTCGCAGTCACTCATGTCCCTGCATGTCCAGGTGAGGAGAGCACATTGAATCAACCAAAACCCTTAGACATCTACTCTTCAGACATTTCGAAGTTAAAAGCCATTAAAATCAAATAGATGGAAAGAAAATCCTCATAGTATAAGGAGTGTTTCCACTACAGAACAGATCCCTGGAGTAGTGAATTTTTCATTTTATCTCCTTTTTATTTTAAGGCACGTTTGAGCTCCAGAGACCTTGACAAGTTTCTCACCAATGGTTTCTTCAGTACACAAGAATTTCTTTAATTGAGGAGGAGCAAAAAAGTTGAAAACAGAGTGAAAGAACAGGATTACAACATTAATTAGAACACAAATGGATGCCATTTTCTATTCAAATTCATAGACTGTCACATAAAATAAGCACCAAGTTTTGTTGGTTATAGTAAACTATTTTTATTATAGAAGTAACAGTTTTTCTAATTATAGAAAAATTAGACATTTCATGTGAACGAAAAAGAAAATTCACTCATAATCACATCACCAGAAGTAATCACTATATAATTTATGTGTGTGTATACACACATTCATTTAAAATAGAGATCATATGATGCATACCATTTAGCAAACTACTTTTATTATTGTACTATATGGCATAAATATCTTTTATGGGAATAAATATCTACATCATTTATTTTATTTTTTGAGACAGGGTCTGTCTCTGTTGCCCAGGCTGGAGTGCAGTGGCTTGATCTTGGCTCATTGCAACCTCTGCCCCCTGGGTTCAAGCAATTCTCTTGCCTCGGCCTCCTGAGTAGCTGGGATTATGAGCATGTGCTATCACGCCTGGCTAATTTTTGTATTTTTAGTAGAGATGGGGTTTCACCATGTTGGCCAGGCTGGTCTCAAACTCCTGACCTCAAGTGATCTGCCCGCCTCGGCAGTGCTGGGATTACAGGCGTGAGCCACTGTGCCCAGCTGACATCATTAATTTTAATAGTTGTATAACATTTAATTGTATGGATATACCTACATTTATTTAATCAACATTATTGTTGGACATTTAGGTTGTATATGAATTTTCAATAAGATGGAACAGGTCTGGAATAAACAGGCTTATACAATTTCTTTACCTACTGGTTGAATTATTTCCTTAATACAAATTCCTAGAAGCAAAGTTTCTGGGTCAAGGAAATGCACATATTTGCAGGCGATTGACTCCTTCAATAACCATTTAAAAACAGTAAGCAAAGGAGGTAGTTTTTTGTCTAAAGTAAACCTGAGTAATAGAATATTATATTAGAGGAATAAATTAAAAATCATATCAGAAAATAGTGGGGTTTTTTTTTCATAATTATAGGCCAGGTGCGGTGGTTCACACCTGTAATCCTAGCACTTTGGGAGGTTGAGGCATCAGAATTGCTTGAGCCCAGGAGTCCAAGACCGGCTTAGGCAACATAGTGAGACCCTATTTCTACAAAAAGTAAAAAGATTAGCTGGGCATGGTGGCATGTGCCTGTGGTCCCAGCTACTCAGGAGGCACAGGTGGCAGAATTGCATGAGCCTGGGAGCTCAAAGTTGCAGTGAGCCATGATTGTACCACTGTACTCCAGCCTGGGCAACAGAGAGAAATCCTATCTCAAAAAAATTAATAAATAGTAAATAAAATAATTATAGCCAGTACCTTTGTAAACTCTCATTTTAGTTCTAAATCTCAGTTTAAGGGTGAAAGAGAGAACGGTAATGTGGAAGGGATTGAAGGATGTATAACAAAAATGTATGCATAAACCAAACAAGGGACAGGGAAAGGGGGACACACAGGGAGAAAATCCTACCACCTATTTCAGTCCGTAACTCCCTCCCCACGTTCCCTTTTGGCTTTTAACCAAAAGTCTGGGTTCCCTCACATCTCTAAGTGGACTTAATTCTCAGTGTCCAGGCCCCAGACTAACCAACAAACACAGATCCACCAATCAACATTTCCAGCCATCTCACAGTGAAACTCACCAGGAGAGGGGCCTTTCTTTTTCTTAGTGTCAAACTTTTTAGCACAGTTTTATTGGCTGAATTGTCAATTTCACCTTCAAACACGTAGGAGACAGGGAAAGAAAACATTTTCTACAGTTTCTTAGAGTTATAAAGAGTAAAACTGCAAAATCGTGTGATAAATTATGCCTACTTTAAAAATATATTGATTAAAATTTAAGAAACTGAGGTCTGCAGAAAACCCCTAGTAAATGAGACCCAAATGCCTTTTGAATGCTCCAGGATAATCACTACCTTGCATGCTAGACTTTCTTAAGTGTGGTTAACTTTTAAGTAGCCAATTTTCTACTATTTTTCCCATAATGGTTTTTGCCTTGGATAGGAAAATTGAATATAAGGTCAGAGCACTTCGACATTCATTGAACAAATATGTATGTAGGACTTTTAACTTACATTTGTAACAAATGCCGTGAAGAAAAAATAAACTGGCTCATGGAAGAGAAAGTGGCTTTTTTTCTTTTCTTTTTTTTTTTTTTTTTTTTTTTTTTTTTTTGGTAGAGACAACGTCTTGCTCTGTTGCCCAGGCTTGTCTTGAACTCCTGGGCTCAAACGATACTCCCACGTTGGCCTCTCAAAGTGCTGGGATCAGGTGTGAGGCACCACACCCGGCAGACGGTGAGTTTTGATGAAGGAATAAGGAGCAGCCCTGGCCACAGCTAGTGAGAAGAAGCCAGCCAGCAAGAGAGAGCATTCCAGGCAAAGGACACAGCCTAGGAAACTCCAGACAATACGTCGAGGTAAGTGTGATACATTGTGAATATGGGCTCTGTCGATATAAGAAGAGACAGTCCCTCTGCAACACCGAGCCATATTTGGGGCCTTTATAACTTTAGATAAGCAGGCACAAAAAAGCCTCTGACCAAATAAAAACGAACTTGATTAGTTTCTCTTCATCTTTAAAATATGGCACACTCAAAGTAGTAATCAATTCATTAACAAATTTTTTTTTCATGATGGGGTGAGCACATTGATTCTGCTATGACCATGCTTAAATCTAGTGGAGAAGAAAAATGAATACTGGAAGAATTAAAATGCATTGAAATGATAAACCATGGACGTTAACTGAACATTCAGTGAGAGTTCATAGATCATTTCTGAGAAGGGCAAGTGGTCCAAAATGGGAGGTGGGACTTCATCCATTTCATAATGAACATTTGCTGAACGTTTATACTAAGGCTAGGTATTGAGACAGACACAAACACAGGATAACTAAAATATGTCTTTGTTGCTGGACATGGTGGCATGTACCTGGAGTCCCAGATACTTGGGAGCTGAGGCAGGAGGACAGCTTGAGCCCAGAACTTCTGGGCTGTAGTGAGCTATGCTCATTGGGTGTCCACACTAAACTGGCATCAATATCATGACCTCCCAGGAGTGAGGCCCACTAGGTTGACTAAGGAGAGGTGAACTGGCCCAGGTCAGAAATGAAGCAGGTCAAAATTTCTGTGCTAATTAGTAGTGGGATCTCACCTATGAATAGCCACTTCACTCCAGCCTGGGAAACTTAGCAAGACCCCATCTCTAAAAACTAGCTAAATAAATAATATGCCTTTGTCCTTGGAGAGCTCACTGCCTAAAGGAGAGAGACTGAAAATTAAATAAATAATTACAGTTCAACATTGTAACACAGATATGTGCAAATGATTGAAGGAACTCTGATACTTACGGGAGCATGAAGGAAGACTGACCCACATCACAGCAAATGAGAAGAAACGACATTTGTGCCAAAGCTTAAAGAGTGAGTTAGATTTTATTTAGGGTTTAGGTTCTAAATACTCATGTTGGCCGGGTGCGGTGGCTCACACCTGTAATCCCAGCACTTTGGGAGGCCAAGGCAGGTGGATCACCTGAGGTCAGGAGTTCGAGACCAGGCATGGCCAACATGGTGAAACCCCATCTCTACTAAAAATACAAAAATTAGTCAGGCATGACAGCGTGCGCCTGTAGTCCCAGCTACTTGGGAGGCTGAGGCAGGAGAACCACTTAAACCTGGGAGGCAGTGGTTGCAGTGAGCCGAGATCGTGCCATTGCACTCCAGCCTGAGCAACAAGAGCAAAACTCCATCTCAAAAAATTAAAAAATAATAATAAAATATAAACCAATGAATGCTGATGTTTGAAGTGAACCCTTAAATCACCCATAAAGTACAGCACCTAGGTATTTAGTATCTAGATATTCAGTATCCAGTAAGCCCCACACAGCCAGTTTTCCTCCAGCTTTGGAACAGATTGTTGCTGCTTCTTTGAGCACCAGATGCAGAAGTTGGCTTGTGTTTATTGGCTCTGTTGTATGAAAAACGGTTATCCTTCAACACTGGGATTACACCCTCTGTGGTGAGAGCCTTACACTACACAGGACGGGCACCGGGGGTCTGAGTGGACTGAGGGAATGGTAGGGTAAAGTCTCGCATCTCACGTTCATTCACAAACATAAACTCATTATGTGAAATGAATGGGCAGACAGTATTGTCCTCATTCTCCCTGTCTCTTTGAGTGAGAGACAGAGTGAATAGTTGAAATCTCAAAAATTAAACTGACAAATGAGGTAGATCTAAGAAAAAAAATTAAACTCATGTGATGTGGTTGCTTATCCTGTAAAGAAATGAGAGAAGGATATTGTACATAGAGCGACAAGATGTGGGAAGACTTGGAAACCAGGGAGGATTTGAACTATATGAAGAAAACTAAGAAGTTAAGGATGGTTAAATTATTGGACAAAGAGACAGTTAAAACAGAGTTGGACAGGTTGTCACACCATAGAAAACATGGGACTTGACTATGCAGGCAATGAGAAACCATCTTTTAAGTTAGAGGGTGACTGGATGGGTGTATTTTTGGAAAGACCATTTTTGTAGCATGGTAAAGATGAGGTCCAAAAAATTTTTTCTGTAAAGGGTCAGATCATAAACATTTTAGGCTTTGTGGGTCATATGATCTGTGTCACAACTACTTATTTCTGCCTCATAGCAGACATGGACAATGTGTAAACAAATGGGTATGGTTGTGTTCCAATAAAACTTTATTTATGAAGACAACCTGTGGGCTTGATTTGGCTTAAAGGGCCAGGGTTTGTTGATCCCTGGATTAGAAAATGATGAGGTTACTGGTGAAGAGATGAAGAGGTAAGCAAGGTAATAGTCTGGGCCAGTGGTTTCAAAGTGTAGTCCCTGGACCAGCAGCATTACCATCACCTGGGAATTCCAGAGGATGGGAGAGGCAGCAATCTGAGGTTCAACACACTTTCCAGATGACGATTTTTTTGGTTTTTGTTTTTGAGACAGGGTCTCACCCTGTTACTCAGGCTGCGGTGCAGTGGCATGATCATAGCTTACTGTAGCCGCGAATCCCTGGGCTCGAGTGATCCTCCTGCCCCAGGCTCCCAAGTAGCTGGGACTGCAGGCGGACCACCATACCTGGCTAATCTTTTATTTTTCATAGAAACAAGGTTTCACTATGTTGCCCAGGCTGGCCTTGAGTGATCCAACCCACTCAGCCTCCCAAAGTGCTGGGACTAAGGTGTGAGCCCCTGCACCCAGATGATGATTCTTATACCTGCTCAGGTTTGAGGACCACTGGTCTAGGAAAGAGGAAAGACAATGCATTTCCACATTTGGGAGGTGGCACTAGGAAAGAACAGAATAGGGCAAATTTAAGGCAAGATGGTAATCTCAATTTCTAACACACGTCCTAGTGAACAGGACTTTGATGATTATCTGGGTGGGAGGCTTGGGAGATGAAAAAATATTTAAATTCTATTCAGATATTTTCTACACACCTAGATCCCCCATGCCTAAAATACTGCTAGGTGTAAGGTAAGTGCTCAAAAAACGTTTTTTTGAATGCATCAAGGATGATTCAAAGTTCAGCTTAGGTGACTGAAGAGATGAGACATGGTATTAGCCAAGCTAGAGGACACACTTTGTTGTTTTTGACAGTTGTGAGGGAAAGAGATAAAGGAACATTTATTGATCAAGTATACCTGCTTTGCCTATAATGTGCCAGGTAGTATTTTACATCCATTATCTATTTGTCCCTCAAAATAACTTTTTAAGTAGTTATTATCATAATTTTACAAAGGAAGACAATCACAGTTCCCACAGGGATCAACGGCAAAGAATGAGCCTATCCCTGGCAGTGAGTGACAACTAAACCCAGGCTTGTTGCACTTTGAAGAACAGAGTCCTGTTTTGCCTTTTGGCCAAACTTTGCAGAATATGTTTAAGCCGTCACTATAAAATATTCTGGAACTTTACTGTTTACAAAGTAGCTTCGTAGATTATTTGTTTTGAGGGACATCATTTCGTATAGCAGCAAAAGCATAAATTTCTAGGTTCAAATCCCAGCTTGGTCACTGATGCCATGCCTGGATGAGACCACAGGCCCATGTGTAAAATGCGGGTAATGATAATAACTATGCAAGTGGGATATGTAAAGCACCTGGTGCAAAATGAGAGCTCAGTAAATGGTAGATATTATTATTTCATGATCCTTAATACAGCTTATTATGCACATCTGAGAGATGTCTTAAAAGTACCTCTTAATAAGTTCCATTGCTTTGCTTAAAGGACTTATCTTCTTGTTTAAGGCGAGTTGATGGTTAAACAGATTTTGAATTTGGGTGAGGTCGCTCCACGTAAAGGCTGGCTTTAGTGCAGCTCTTTGCTCCTAGTCCTGTCCACAGTGGGCACCCACTCCACTGGTTTCAAGATCCATTCATACAGGTTTTCCTTCTTTAGATGAGTTAAAAAAAAAAAAATCTTTCTTTCCGTTACCTGTCAAGTGATACAATGGGTGGGGTTGACTATCAGAAAACAAAAGCTAAAGCAGGTAAAGATGTTCTTGAAAGAAATGCTTCCTTGTTTCAAAGGAATTTTACTCTCTGGGATGAAGGCAAAAAAGAAATAATCTGAAAAAGAGCTGGATTTTCTAAAGAAGCAAAACTAATTGCTGGTTCACTTCCTCTCTTCCATACTTAGAAGGGCCTAAAGGGGTGGTGGCTCTCCAGTTTCAGAATCTGAGAATGTCACTTGTTTGACCTCCTGAAGGACATGTTGTGGACATCACCAGTGCCTTTATGGCAGACAGGTTGGTTTGTGACATTGTGTTTACCGGCTTTTAGGAGAGAACCTTCTTGCTTTCAGGTATGTTTAGGTGATTAGAGAGCAAGACTACCACTTTTGCAACATACTAGATAAACAGCAGTTTCCATATTAAGGGGAAATCATATCATACCTGACCATCTTGCCTCCTTGGTTCCACTGGATTAGAAAACAAGCAGAGATAAACACAACTTTGGTGGAGTTGGTTGCACAGCAAGGAAAGGAATAACTAAGCTTTTGAAGATCAATGTAACTGACAGAGTGCATTCTGCAAAAAATAAACACAGCTCTAGGAGAGTTATTGTGAACAATGGTATCTGAAAATAATAGTTGAATAATTTTGATGCACAGGTGTTTTTCCCAAGATTGGAAACAAAATCTTCTCCCCTTCTCTCCCATCATTTAACCAAGCTTTTGGTCCTCTGATAAAAATCATGCTGTCAAAAATGACTGAACTAATTTGTGACTTTTGACCAAATCAATTTTGATGTAATACAAGATTAAATGAGTGGTTTCTTTTATCCCTCAACCTGAGTTAGAACAAATTGTACCACTCACGGTGTCCTGCCACACAGGGCTGACTTGACATAAAGCTCAGTATTTTATCACAAGATTTGGAGAATAATTATTAGAGATCCACTTTGCGTGACGTTTATTGGGTTCTTTAAAGATAACTGACCATTTCTTATCACAGAACAGTAGTCTGACATGACATTTGAGATTATTTGAAGGTCTAGTTCAGGACTCTCAGGCCTTCTGTGAGTCTGCCCATTTTTGCTTTGAATTTATTAACTGGGATGACAAGAACCAAGATCTCCCCGTTCATGTTTCTTCCGCTTAGTGACAAATTGGAGGGGGAAATCATGCAAGCAATCCTTACAGTGATTTGTACTCATAGCCATTCACACTTACAGCCCTTTGCCAATTACACCCGTGTTGTAACTTCTGACACGTAAACAGGCAGTTTCTCACATGAACATATGTTGTGCTCCCCTTTTGAGAAAATGAATCCCAACCTTAACCACACTAGTGGGTTGCGATTAGTTCTAATCCCTAGGTCTTATGACAGGAAAATTGACTATCAGAGAACGAGGGAATGGCAAGTAATCACTCCTGAGTTCACTTTTTTTCTTTTCCATAACAGCATCACATAACTGCCCCAAACTTTCCTTCAATATACTTGTCAAAATGTCCTCAAGGAAATCATCCTGAAATCCATAAAACGAATAAGCCTGCCCATTGGAGTTGTTTTGCTTCAGTGTAATAGTTGGCAGGAAGATGTGGTCAAAGAGACTGCACCATATTAAATGGATTTTATGTTTATTGACTACTTGTAGCACTACTTAATTGATTTATGTGTGTGTGTTAGAAAGCTTTATGCTATGAAACTAAAATATATCATTTATAGTTTATTAAGTCCTGCATTTAGTAAAAGTTGGCATAAGGCCCTAGGTCAGAAACTTTACCCTTCTGTTACAGCAGTGTTTCTGGGAGAAAATAATAGTTGATACACTTTATTTCCACGTATAGTAAATTGCCTAGGAATATAATCCACATGGAAAGATGGCTTGTTTTTGTTTTTCTTAGGGTCTTGCCCTGTTGTCCAAGCTGGAGTATAGTGGCGTGATCTTGACTCACTGCAACCTTCGCCTCCTGGGTTCAAGCCATCCTCTTGCCTGAGCCTCTAGAATAGCTGGGAATACAGGCACTCATCACTATGCCCAGCTAAATAATTTTTTTGTATTTTTTGTTGATACTGGGTTTTGCCGTATTGCTCAGGTTAGTCTTAAACTCCTGAGCTCAAGCAATCCTCCCACCTCAGCCTCCCAAAGTGCTGGAATTACAGGCGTGAGCCACTGTGTCTGGCTTCAGTGGCTTGTGTTTCTCAAGTGCTACTCACTGTCATATTACCACTGTGTTTGAATGAGCTTTTTCTGTGTTCTTTTGTGACTCTGAGTTGAAATAATAAATTAGAGAAAATGGTAAACAATAAAGTATAACTTAGTACCTAAGGTTTTTTATTCTACTAGTTTTTAGAACTGGCAGGAGAGGCCTAAGACAAAATACAAAAGATATTATGATAATGCTAAGATCTTGAAAACTGTACTATAATAATGCTCAGATTTTGAAAATTATATTAAATATATATGTATATACATATATACATATGTAATATGTATGAAAATCAGGCCGGGCGCGGTGGCTTACGCCTGTAATCCCAGCACTTTGGGAAGCCGAGGCGGGCAGATCACTTGAGGTCTGGAGTTCGAGATCAGCCTGGCCAACATGGTGAAAACCTGTTTCTACTAAAAATACGAAAAAAAAAAATTAGCTGGGTGTGGTGGAACATGCCTGCACTCCCAGCTACAGGAGGCTGAGGCAGGGAAATGGCTTGAACCCAGGAGACAAGAGGTTGCAGTGAGCTGAGATCGTGCCATCTGCACTGCAGTCTAGGCAAAAGAGTGAGACTCTGTCTAAAAAAAAAAAAAAAAATTTAATTAAAATTATAGTAAGTTTTAATATAATTACCACTGCTGCATGTTGGTACTCATAGATGGATAACCAACATTAGGAACCTGAACCTGGCTGGGTGTGGTGGCTCATACCTGTAATCTCAACACTTTGAGAGGCTGAGGTGAGAGGACTGCTTGTGGCCAGCCTGGGCCACACAGTGAGACACCACACCTCTACAAAAAAATTTAAAAATTAGTTGGGCATGGTGGCACATGCACATAGTCCCAGCTACTCAGGAGGCTGAGGTGGGAAGATCGCTTCAGCCCAGAAGCTCAAGGCTACAGTGAGCTGTGATCACACCACTCACTCTACCCTGGGTGACAGAGTGAGACCCTGTCTCAAAAAAAAGAACAAACAAAAAACAAAACCAAAACACAAAAACCTCCCTGAACCTGGTCTTCAGTCACCAAGGTGCTACATAAAGGGTACCAATAATACCCAGAGTAATCAAAATCATAGAGACAGAAAGTAGAATGATGGTTGTCAGGGGCTGGGGGGAGAAGGGAATGGGGAGTTAGTGTTTAATGGATGTACAGTTTCAGTTCTGCAATGTTAAAAAAAAAAACTTTAGACAATTTAACAGAGTTTAATTCAGCAAAGAACAATTCAAGAACCATGCAGACTCCCCCACCTCCTTGAATAAGTTACGAGCAACTCTGGCACTGCCTCGCAGTCAGAGAGGATTTTTCACAGAAAAATGAAAGTGACATACAGAAAACACACGTGAGGTACAGAAACAGCCTGATTGGTTACAGCTGGGTGTTGAACACATTCGATTAGTTGGCTACCTGTGATTGGCCAAAACTGGATGATTGGCACAAGAGTAGGTTACAGTCTGTTTACACCTCCAGTCAGGTTACAGTTCACTATGTATGGAGAAACCTTTAGAACAAACTTAAAATAGGTAAGGAGGCAGTTTTAGGCAAAACTTAATTTAACAATTGCCCCCTTTTGGTCAACCTCTCAATTTTGGTTGGCCAAAACTTTAGACATTGGTGTCACTGTCACCATTGTCAGTGTACTTATTTGGTCTCAAATCTCAGTGGGAAATAGCAAAACAGTGAGTTTTTAAATGTGAGAACCAGGACTTCAGGTTTGCTTTAGTTTTTTTTTTTTTTTTTTTTTTTGGTAAGGGTTAGAACAGAAGGGACCTCTTTATGCTGGAATCTCCTGTCTTCAGGTGAGGAAAAAAAACTGGTCTGTTTTTGTTGTAATCAAGAAAATGCTGAATCAGGAAAGTAGTAATCTAAAAATGGCAGCAAAGCTTTGCAGGTTCCTTAGTTTCATTTTGATTGTGTCTCATTTAGCATGAGTGACTCCATTTTGATTTGGTCTGGTCTGTTGGGGCCTAGTGCAGAAAGAGGTCTGATCTGATTTGGCCTAGGTCCAAAACAATGGCCTCTCATAATTTTAACAGCAAGGTGAAAAGAATTACAGAGGTGGGTGGTGGTGTTGGTTGCACAACATTTTAAGTGTATTTAATACCTCTGAACTGTATACTTAAAAATGACTAGGATGGTAAATTTTATGTTATGTGTATTTTACTACAATTTAAAAAGTAAACCCAGTAGCAGTGGCTCCTGCCTATAATCCCAGCAACTTCCGGCGCTGAGACAGGAGAATTATTTGAGCCCAGAAGTTCGAGATTGCAGTGAGCTATGATCACACCACTGTACTCCAGCCTGGGTGACAGAGCCACACCCCATTTCACAAAAAATAAATAATTAAAAATGAAAAAAAAAAAAAAAAGAGGTGCCATTACCTCTAACTGTGGCGTCTCTTGAGCGTGATTTTGAGAGGAAGTCGGTGAGACCAAGAACCCACCAATTCCGGACACAATTTCAGGCCTCTCACTCTAGCCAGAGTTGCCGGGCTCTTGGGTATGGGCAGGTCCTGTTTTTCCTGCTTCTCCAGCACCAGGGCAATCTACTTGAAATGGGAAAAGTTCCCTTGTCCCCCTCGCAGGGTGTGTGATGGGGTGTGGCTAGCTTCTTCAGTGCCCTACTGCTCAGACCTCTAGGGGAGCACACAGGCGGGCAGGCTGTGGGGCTCCGATCCCACAGCAGTGTCTAGGGGTGAATATTTACAGCTCCTGAAGCCCCAGTGGGCGGGCGTGTGTTACAGGATGCTCTTTTAGGTTGCCGTCTATAGGCAGTTTGTGTTAGCTCAGTTACACCCCCTTTCTTATCACAAGGACAGAAGGATTTCTGTATCCTGGGGTTTCTTGCCCTGGCTTACCTGAAGAATCCGATTACACGTGGGCTTGGAGAATGAGTGCAAGGTTTTATTGAGTAGAAGTAGCTCTCAGCAGATGGGGGAGCCAGAAAGGAGATGGTTTTCCCCTGGAGCCGGGCCCCTTGGTGGCCCAGGCTCTTCTCTGACTGCCCGGTCAAACTCCGCATCATTCTGCTGGTGCATGGCCTGCCGGTGGTGTGTCAGTGCCTGTCGGTGTGTGCTCTTCTGCTGGCATGCTCCTCTCAACGTCCTCTCGAGGGCCAGCCACTTGCGTTTTCTTCTGCCAATGTGCTCCTCTCCATGTCTGGCTGGCTGTGTGTCTACCCGCTAGGGTCTTGGGGGTTTTTGTTTTGTTGTTGTTGTTACTGTGGTTTTGGAAGGAGTCTCTGTCGCCAGGCTAGAGTGCAGTGGCGCAATCTCTGCTTACTGTAACCTCCACCTCCCGGGTTCAAGCGATTCTCCTACCTCAGCCTCCTAAGTAGCTGGGACTACAGGCACGCACACCATCACACCCAGCTAATTTTTGTATTTTCAGTAGAGACAGGGTTTCGCCATGTTAGCAAGGCTGGTCTCGACTTCTTGACCTCGTGATCTGCCCGCCTCGGCCTCCCAAAGTGCTGGGATTACAGGCATGAGCCACCGCGCCCGCAGTCTTGGGCTAGGTCCAGGATCCTGGTATGGCAGGCCAGGGAGGTCTTAGAAAATGCAACATTTGGGCGGGAAAGCAGGTTTGGGGTTCGTGGGGGTGGAGCCTTAGCCAGGGACCCGCCTTTCTCTACCCAGCACTTCCCTTCCTCCATTCCGCATCATTTAAAGGGACCACGCTTTTCCCTTCCCAGCACTCCCATATCATACTGACCTCACTCCTCCAGTCCTGTGAGCAGGACCCAACAAATAAGTAGTATGATAAATAAAGCTTAGCATCTCTATTTGAAAACACAGGAAAAATGGGAGGCAAAAGTTGTGCTCCATATTGGAATTTCTTTGAATTGTCACATCCAGTGTCACTTCTCTTTTGATATATGTCAAGAGCAATAACTATGAAATATTACATATAATTGTTTCCATTCTAAGCAATTGAACCAATGTTCAGTTAATAGCATTGTGAAAGAGAACACTGCCTGAGCAATGTAAAATAGCGGCTGATATAAACATTGCTAGTATTTGGCTTTGAAATATTCTTCTTATAAAGACTTAGATTTACACATGGCAGATTTGATCTCAAAAATTCCAGCAAGGCTAGGTGCCATGGTGGCTCATGCCTGTTATCCCGGTGCTTTAGGAGGCTGAAGTAGGAAGATCACTTGAGGTCAGGAGTTCAAGACCAGCCCTGGCATCATAGCAAGACCCCCATCTCTACCAAAAAAATTCAAACAAAATAAAATAGAGGCGTAACTCAAGAGAGTTGGGAGGCGGTCTTGCCTCGTCATCCTGGCGTTTACTTCCCACCCCTCTGCCTACTGGCTGCTGGCTGTCAAAGATTGCTAGTGCTCCTAATGGGTGCAACTCACAAGGTCAAACTTCTGCCTCCCAATCTTTCCTGACTCAGAGACTTTCATTTTGTGTTTTGTTTGGGATTGATTTAAAGTGCTTCTCCCGCTAATGTGTAAGTTTCATGTAAAAATCAGTGTAAAAATAGAAAACTGAAAGGTCAAATTAAGTATTGTGAATAATGCAAGTGCTGTTAAAATTAAAAGCAAGATTTGCTGGAAGTGATGTGCCCTAGATTGATAGTAGATGGAATCTATTTGTATACCTCGCAGATTATTATGTGTGAGTGTATTGTTCATTTGTTGACCATCATAGACTGGCTTCCTTCTTCTACTTAACCTGTTTTCATTTAGTTTCTTTTTGTTGAGAAAGAGTCCCTCTGTCGCCCAGGCTGGAGTGCAGTGGCATGATCTTAGCTCACTGCAACCTCCACCTCCTGGGTTCAAGCGATTCTCCTGCTTCAGCCTCCTGAATAGCTGGGACTACAGGCGTGTGCCACCACGCCCGGCTAATTTTTTGTATTTTTAGTAGAGATGGGGTTTCACCGTGTTAGCCAGGATGGTCTCAATCTCTTGACCTCGTGATCCGCCCACCTTGGCCTCCCAAAGTGCTTGGATTACAGACGTGAGCCACCGTGCTCCACCTATTTAGTTTCCTTATGGCAGGTCTTGGTGGTATTATGGAGCCAGACAGACCAGACTTCAAACCCCGTAGCAATGCCACTTACAAGCTAGGGGAGCTTAGGTACTTGGCTTAATGTCAGTTTTGACCCTCACTTGTGCCACCCCAAAATGGCATTAATCACACCTCCTTGATAAAACTGTTACAGGATTACTGATTCCATATGTATTAATAAGAGCACATTATCTGTTGTATCTTCTTTTATCAATTTTGCAATAACTAATACAGCAACATAAATATTGTGATTATTTTCTTTGGCAGTAAATTTTGTACTGATAAAGTTAAATAGAATTATTTTATTGGATTTGGGGAGTAAAGAAAAGCTTTTAAAGGGGGGGGTTTAAAAAAACAGCTTTTAAACTAAGCACAAGTAGTTATTTAAGTCTTGCATAGTTATTTCCTCCATTTTGAGTATGATTCATCCTTCTTGCTTAATCATGTGTGGGTTTGAATTTCTTTCTGGAGTAGCTTCTTTATATAGACTACTTTAATAATACTGCTTGTTGTAAACTTCCAAGATGCATTTACCTCTGGGAAGTTATTTAGGTCGCAGCTACACATTCAAAACGCTTCAATAATGGTGACCAAACTGATGCTGAGTCATCACCAGTTGAGTGAATTTCTTGTGCCTGCAGTACCATCCCTCATCCTTTAAGACTGGGTCTTGTGTCCACTTCTCTATGAAGCTTTCCTTGGTTCTCTAGAACCTTCTTTGAAAGGTCCAATCCAGTCAATGACTGCTCAGCCTTCAATTCCTATAATATATATTTCAACCCATCAATGTAGCTCTTAACTATATACTTTCACGTTAGTCTCCATTTTAGGTGGTTTCTGCTTTATTTATTTATTTATTTTTATTTTTATTTTTTAGACAGAGTCTTGCTCTTGTTGCCCAGGCTGGAGTGCAATGGCACGATCTCAGCTCACTGCAACCTCCACCTCCTGGGTTCAAGTGATTCTCCTGCCTCAGCCTCCCAAGCAGCTGGGATTACAGGCGCCTGCCACCATGCCTGGCTAATTTTTGTATTTTTAGTAGAGACGGGGTTTCGCCATGTTGGTCAGGCTGGTCTCGAACTCTTGACCTCGTGATCTGCCCGCCTTGGCCTCCCAAAGTGCTGGGATTACAGGCATGAGCCACCGCACCCAGCCCAGTTTTTTTTTTTTTTTTTTAAGCTTTAAATAGGTTATAAACTTCTCCAGAGCAGATAACATGAATGAGAGAGGTGAGAGTGTGATCCCAATGTAGGGCTATTGTGTTTTTGCTTTTTCTTAGTGCCTCCCACATAATTTGACACATGAAGAGAATTCAACATATTTCTTATGTGAGTAACCACAAGCATTCATAAAAGGGAAGTTTTTGTGAAGTGGCTAGGCCTTTCTGGTCAACTCTGGTCTTTTAAATTTCTCAGTAATGTGGGAAGTAAATACTTTTAAGAACACAGGAAATTACCACGACACAGAATATTTGGTGATTTGTGAGGTGAATCAAGATGGAAAAGAAAACTTATCCTAATAACACAGACAGTGGGTGTGCACTCAGATTGCTTTCATGGTACATGAGGATGGCACATCTAACCACAGTCATGCTGCAAGCCAACAGGCCCATGTCTGCGTCACCTGCCAGAAATTATCATCGCAGCTGAAAAGACAAATCAGGTAGTTGATTGACTGGATCTAATTCAACTGTCTTCTAATATTATTTAGATTCTACTATTCTTTAGGTAAATTGTTCAGGAAATGTTATATGCTGATAATTGTGCTTTCAGGAATGTGCATGTGTCTATGATAATTTTTTTTTTTTTGAGACAGAATCTCGCTCTGTCACTCACGCTGAAGTGCAGTAGCATGATCTTGGCTCACTGCAACCCCATCTCCCGGGTTCAAGCGATTCTCCTGCCTCAGCCTCCAGAGTAGCTGGGATTATAGGCTCCTGCCACCACATGTGGCTACTTTTTTGTTTTATTTTTAGTAGAGACGGAGTTTCACCATGTTGGCCAGGCTAGTCTCCAACTCCTTACCTCAAACAATCAACCTGCCTCTGCCTCCCAAAGTGCTGGGATTACAGGCATGAGCCACTGCACCCAGCCAACTATGATAATTTTGCAATCCCAGAGCAATATGAGAGAATGATACAAATCTACAGAACCACAGTCCTGTATTAGTAAACACTGAGTCATTTTTTTAGTAAAAGGTATTTATTGAGCACATATTATGTGCCAAATCAATTTAGGTGCTAGGGCTACATCAATGCACACGACAAACAAAAAATTCCTTCTGTCATGAAGATAGCATGCTGGTAGCTGATAGAGATAACAAACTATAAACAGAAGTATTGTAATATAAATTCAGGTAGTGAAAAGTTCCATGAAAAAAATACAGCAAATGAAGGATATTGAGAATGACAAGGCGCAGGTGACCTAATTTATAAAACATGGAAAGGGAAGGTCCCTCTGAGGAGGCAACATTGAACAGAGACCTGAGACATATGATGCGACAAGGCAAGAAGCTTCCAGGTAGAGGATGGAGTAATAGAATAGCCCCGAGACACAAGCTAGCTTCATACCATACACATAAAGAATATCGAGATGCCCAGCATGGCTGGATTCAGGAGAGAGACAGGGAGAGTGGTAGTTGGGATCCAGTTCATGTAGGGTCTTGTAGTTCAGATTGTCTTCTGAATATTTTGGAAAGCTTTTGGAGGCTTCAGAGTATAGAAGTAACATGATTCAGGCTACATTTTTAAAACATCACTCTGGCATCTGTGTAGGGAAAAGATCCTTTGGAAGACAAGATTGGAAGAAGGGAGTCCAGTCAGGGGTTATAACTATAGTCCAGGCAAGTGATGACAACAGCCTCCACCAACATGGAGATCATAGAAATGGTGAAAAGTGGTTGGATTCAGAATATATAGTGCTGGCGGTTCTTGCTGATGGATTGGCTGAAGGATGTGAGAGGAAAAAAAGACTCTGATCTTTCTCATCAAGAGATAAAAAATATAAGGCCGGGCACAGTGGCTCACACCTGTAATCCCTGCACTTTGGGAAGTCGAGGTAGGCAGATCACCTAAGGTCAGGAGTTCAAGACCAGCCTGGCCAACATGGTGAAACTCCATCTCTATTAAAAATACAAAAAATGGAGACTGGCCTAGCCTCCCAGCCTACATCTTTCTCCTGTGCTGGTTGCTTCCTGCCCTCAAACACTGGACTCCAAATTCTTCTGTTTTGGAACTTGGGCTGGCTTTCCTTGCTCCTCAGCCTGCAGACAGTGCTTATTGTGGGATCTTGAGATCATTTAAAGAAGATATCAAAAGAGGAATTGAAAAGCATTTTGATGGAGTCGCTTCCAAGATTGCCGAATAGGAAGAGCTCCGGTCTACAGCTCCCAGCAAGATCAACACAGAAGACGGGTGATTTCTGCATTTCCAACTGAGGTACCTGGTTCATCTTATTGGGACTGGTTGGAGAGTGGGTGCAGCCCATGGAGGGCAAGTGAAAGCAGGGCAGGGCGTTGCCTCACCCACGAAGCACAAGGGGTTGGGGGATTTCCCTTTCCTAGCCAAGGGAAGCTGTGAGTGACTATACCTGGAGGAACAGTACACTGCTGCCCAAATATTGTGCTTTTCCCATGGTCTTCACAACCGGCAGACCAGGAGATTCCCTCCCGTGCCTGGCTTAGCGGGTCCCATGCCCAAGGAGGCTTGCTTCACTGCTAGTGCAGTAGTCTGAGATCAACCTGGGATGCTGGAGCTTGGCGGAGGGAGAGGTGTCCGCCATTGCTGAGGCTTGAGTAGGCGGTTCTATGCACACAGTGTAAACAAAGTGGCAGGGAAACTTGAACTGGATGGAGCCCACCGCAGCTCGGCCAGGCCTACTGCCTCTCTAGATTCCGTCTCTGGGGGCCAGGCATATCTGAACAAAAGGCAGCAGACAGCCTCTGCAGACTTAAACGTCCCTGCCTGACAGCTCTGAAGAGAGCAGTTGTTCTCCCAGTACAGCATTCGAGCTCCAATAACAGACAGACTGCCTCTTCAAGTGGGTCCCTGACCCCCGTGTAGCCTGACTGGGAGACACCTCCCAGTAGGGGCCAACAGACACTTCATACAGGTGGGTGCCCCTCTGGGACGAAGCTTCCAGAGGAAGGATCAGGCAGCAATATTTGCTGTTCTGCAGCCTCCACTGGTGATACCCAGGCAAACAGGGTCTGGAGTGGACATCCAGCAAATTCCAACAGACCTGCAGCTGAGAGTCCTGCCTGTTAGAAGGAAAACTAACAAACAGAAAGGAATAGCATCAACATCAACAAAAAGGACATCCACACCAAAATACCGTCCATAGGTCACCAACATCAAAGACCAAAGGTAAATAAAACCACAAAGATTGGGAGAAACCAGAGAAGAAAGGCTGAAAATACCAAAAACCTCTTCTCCTCCAAAGGAACACAACTCGCCAGCAAGGGAACAAAACTGTACAGAGAATGAGTTTGATGAGTTGATAGAAGTAGGCTTCAGAAGGTCAGTAATAGCAAACTTCTCCGAGCTAAAGAAGCACGTTCTAACCCATTGCAAGGAAGCTAAAAACCTTGAAAAAATGTTAGACGAATGGCTAAATAGAATAACTAGTGTAGAGAAGAGCTTAAATGACCTGATGGAGCTGAAAACCACAGTACAAGAACTTTGTGACACATACACAAGCTTCAATAGCCGATTCGATCAAGTGGAAGAAAGGACATCAGTGGTTGAAGATCAAATTAATGAAATAAAGTGAGAAGACAAGATTAGAGAAAAAAGAGTGAAAAGAAATGAACAAAACCTCTGAGAAATATGGGACTGTGTGAAAAAACCAAATCTATGTTTGATTGGTGTACCTGAAAGTGACAGGGAGAATGGAACCAAGTTACAAAACACTCTTCAGGATATAATCCAGGAGAACTTCCCCAACCTAGCAAGACAGGCCAATATTCAAATTCAGGAAATACAGAGAACACCATAAAAGTACTCCTCGAGAAGAGCAACCCCAAGACATATAATTGGCAGAGTCACCATGGTTGAAATGAAGGAAAAAATGTTAAGGGCAGGCAGAGAGAAAGGTTGGGTTACCCACAAAGGGAAGCCCATCAGACTAACAGCAGATATCTCAGTGGAAACCCTACAAGCCAGAAGAGAGTGAGGGCAAATATTCAACATTCTTAAAGAAAAGATTTTTCAACCCAGAATTTTGTGTCCAGCCAAACTAAGCTTCATAAGTGAAGGAGAAATAAAATCCTTTACAGACAAGCAAATGCTGAGAGATTTTGTCACCACCAGGCCTGCCCTGCAAGAGCTCCTAAAGGAAGCACTAAACATGGAAAAGAACAACCAGTACCAGCCACTGCAAAAACATGCCAAACTGTGAAGACCATCGATGCTATGAAGCAACTGCATCAATTAATGGGTGAAATAATCAGCTAGCATCTTAATGACAGGATCAAATGAACACATAACAATATTAACCTTAAATGTAGATGGGCTAAATGCCCCAGTTAAAAAACAGACTGGCAAACTGGATGAAGAGTCAAGACCCATCAGTGTGCTGTATTCAGAAAACCCATCTCACATGCAAAGACACACATAGGCTCAAAATAAAGGGATGGAGGAAGACCTACCAAGCAAATAGAAAACAAAAAAACAGCCGGGGTTGCAATCCTGGTCTCTGATAAAACAGACTTTAAACTGACAAAGATCAAAACAGACAAAGAAGGCCATTACGTAATGGTAAAGGGATCAATTCAATAAGAAAAGCTCACTATCCTAAATATATATGCACCCAATACAGGAGCACCCAGATTCATAAAGCAAGTTCTTATAGACCTACAAAGAGACTTAGATTCCCACACAATAATAGGAGACTTTAACACCCCACTGTCAATATTAGACAGATCAATTAGTCAGAAAATTAACAAGGATATCCAGGGTTGAACTGAGCTCTGGACCAAGTGGACCTAATAAACATCTACAGAACTCTCCACCACAAATCAACAGAATATAAATTCTTCTCACCACCACATAGCACTTATTCTAAAATTGAACACATAATTGGAAGTAAAACACTCCTCAGCAAATGTAAAAGAACAGAAATCACAACAAACTGTCTCTCAGACCACAGTGTAATCAAATTAGAACTCGGGATTAAGAAACTCACTCAAAACTGCACAACTACATGGAAACTGAACAACCTGCTCCTGAATGACTACTGGGTAAATAATGAAATGAAGGCAGAAATAAAGATGTTCTTTCAAACCAATGAGAACAAAGATACAACGTACCAGAGTCTCTGGGACACATTTAAAGCAGTGTAGAGGGAAATTTATAGCACTAAATGCCCACAAGAGAAAGCAGGAAAGCTCTAAAATCGACACCCTAACATCACAATTAAAAGAACTAGAGAACCAATGGCAACCAAATTCAAAAGCTAGCAAAAGACAAGAAATAACTAAGATCAGAGCAGAACTGAAGGAGATAGAGACACAAAAAACCCTTCAAAAACCAATGAATCCAGGAGCCGGTTTTTTGAAAGATCAACAAAATTGATAGACTGCTAGCAAGACTAGTAAAGAAAAAAAGCGAGAAGAATCAAATAGATGCAATAAAAAATGATAAAGGGGATATCATAAAGTTTCTGAAATTGAGGAACTAATTAATAGCCTACCAACAAAAAAAAGTCCAGGACTAGATGGAGTCACAGCCAAATTCGACCAGAGGTACAAAGAGGAGCTGGTATCATTCCTTCTGAAACTATTCCAATCAATAGAAAAAGAGGGAATCCTCCCTTACACATTTTATGAGACCAGCATAATCCTGATACCAAAGCCTAGAAGAGAGACAACAAAAAAAGAGAATATTAGGCCAATATCCCTGATGAACATCAATGTGAAAATCCTCAATAAAATACTGGCAAACCAAATCCAGCAGCACATCAAAAAAGCTTATCCACCATGATCAAGTGGGCTTCATCCCTGGGATGCAAGGCTGGTTCAACAAATGCAAATTAATAAATGTAATCCATCACATAAACAGAACCAATGACAAAAACAACATGATTATCTCAATAGACACAGAAAAGGCCTTCAACAAAATTCAACAGCCTTTCATGTTAAAAACTCTCAATAATAATGGAATATTATCTCAAAATAATAAGAGCTATTTATGATAAACCCACAGCCAATATCATACTGAATGGGCAAAAACTGGAAGCATTCCCTTTGAAAACTGGCACAAGACAGGGATGCCTTCTCTCATCACTCTTATTCAACATAGTATTGGAAGTTCTGGCCAGGGCAATCAGGCAAGAGAAAGAAATAAAGCGTATTCAATTAGGAAAAGAGGAAGTCAAATTATCTCTGTTTGCAGATCACATGATTGTATATTTAGAAAACCCCATTGTCTCAGCCCAAAGTCTCCTTAAGCTGATAAGCAACTTCAGCAAAGTCTCAGGATACAAAATCAATGTACAAAAATCACAAGCATTTCTATACACCAAGAACAAACAAACAGAGAGCAAAATCATGAGTGAACTCCCATTCTGAACTACTACAAAGAGAATAAAATGCCTAGGAATCCAACTTCCAAGGAATGTGAAGGACCTCTTTAAGGAGAACTACAAACCACTGCTCGACGAAATAAAAGAGGACACAAATAAATGGAAGAACATTCCATGTTCATGGATAGGAAGAATCAATATCGTGAAAATGGCCATACTGCCCAAGGTAATTTATAGATTCAATGCTATTGCCATCAGGCTACCAATGACTTTCTTCACAGAATTGGAGAAAACTACTTTTTTCATGTGGAACTAAAAAAGAGCCCACACAGCCAACCCAATGCTAAGCAAAAAGAACAAAGCTGGAGACATCTTGCTACCTGACTTCAAACTATACTACAAGGCCACAGTAACCAAAACAGCATGGTACTGGTATCAAAACAGATATATAGATGAATGGAACAGAACAGAGGCCTCAGAAATAACACCACACATCTACAACCATCTGATCTTTGACAAACCTGACAAAAACAAGAAATGGGGAAAGGATTCCCTATTTAATAAATGGTGCTGGGAAAACTGACTAGCCATATGTAGAAAGCTGAAACTGGATTCCTTCCTTACACCTTATACAAAAATTAACTCAAGATGGATTAAAGACTTACATGTAAGACCTAAACCCATAAAAACCCTAGAAGAAAACCTAGGCATTACCATTCAGGACATAAGCATGGGCAAAGACTTCATGACTAAAACACCAAAAGCAATGGCAACAAAAGCCAAAATAGATAAATGGGATCTATTTAACCTAAAGAGCTTCTGCACAGCAAAAGAAAGTAGCATCAGAGAGAACAGGCAACCTACAGAATGGGAGAAGATGTTTGCAATCTATCCATCTGACAAAGGGATAATACCCAGAATCTACAAAGAACTTAAACAACTTTACAAGAAAAAAACAAACAACCCCATCAAAAAGTGGGCAAAGGATATGAACAGACACTTCTCAAAAGAAGACATTTATGCAGCCAAAAAACACATGAAAAAATGCTCATCATCACTGGTCATAAGATAAATGCAAATCAAAACCACAATGAGATACCATCTCATGCCAGTTAGAATGGCGATCATTAAAAAGTCAGGAAACAACAGGTGCTGGAGAGGATGTGGAGAAATAGGAATGCTTTCACACTGTTGGTGGGAGTGCAAATTAGTTCAACCATTGTGTAAAACAGTGTGCTGATTCCTCAAGGATCTAGAACTAGAAATACCATTTGACCTAGCCATCCCATTACTGGGTATATACCCAAAGGATTATAAATCATGCTACTATAAAGACACATGCACACGTATGTTTATTGCAACACTATTCACAATAGCAAAGACTTGAACCAACACAAATGTCCATCAATAATAGACTGGATAAAGAAAATGTGGCATATATACACTATGGAATAGTATGCAGCCATAAAAAAGGATGAGTTCATGTCCTTTGCAGGGACATGGATGAAGTTGGAAACCATCATTCTCAGCAAAATATCACAAGGACAGAAAGCCAAACATCGCATGTTCTCACTCATAAGTGGGAGTTGAACAATGAGAACACATGGACACAGGGAGGGGAACATCACACACCAAGGCCTGTTGTGGGGTCGGGGGCTGGGGGAGGGATAGCGTTAGGAAAAATAACTAATGTAAATGATGTGTTGATGGGTGCAGCAAACACTTGTATACCTATGTAACAAACCAGCACGTTGTGCACATGTACCCTAGAACTTAAAGTATAATTAAAAAAAAATACAAAAATTAGCTGGGCGTATTGGCAGGTTCCTGTAATTTCAGCTACTCAGAAGGCTAAAGCAGGAGAATCACTTGAGCCCACGAGGCAGAGGCTGCAGTGAGCCAAGATCGCACCACTGCACTCTAGCCTGGGCAACAGAGCAAGACTCCACCTCAAAAAAAAAAGAGAGAGAGAGAAAGAGAGATAGTAGAAAATACTCACTAAAATTTAAGACCAGGTGCCTACAATCCCAGCTACTTGGGAGGCTGAGATGGGGAAATACTTGAACACAGCAATCCAAGACCAGCCTGGGCAATATAGTGAGACCCTGTCTGAAAACAGAAAAAAAAAAGTTTAGTTGCATGAAAATATGTACAACCAGAATATTCCTATACCAATAGGGATGTGAAAAAGATATCAAAGGTGAAAGATAACTTTGAAGTTTGTGAAACAACTACTTAACCGTAAAGCAACCAATTGGTGAATGAATTCAATCATCAGTTGTGAAATAAATGTTTAAACTGATTCTACCATTTCTTTCAACAATCTTTCTTGTGTGCCCACATGTTTATATTTTTGCATATCTATATATACAACTGCTATGGTTTGAATGTATGGGTCTGTCGAAAATTCATACATTGGAACTTAAACCCAAAGATGATGGTATTAAGAGAAGAAGCTGTTGGGAGGTGATTAGGCTATGAGGCTCTGCCCTCAGACATGGGATTAGTACCCTTATACAAGGGCCTGAGGGAGAGAGAGAGTTCCTTGTTTTGCACTTCCGCTCTTCTGCTATGTGAGGACACAGTGTTCGTCCCCTTTGGAAGACACAGCAACAGGTGCCATCTTGGAAACAGACAGCAAGCCATTACCAGACCCTGAACCTGCCAGTGCCTTGATCTTTGACGTCCCAGCCTCCAGACCTGTGAGAAACAAATTTCCTTTTTTTTATAAATTACCCAGTCTAAGGTATTTTGTTATAGCAGCACAAGCACAAACAGACTTAGACAACAACCTTTGTGGCCAAGTAGAAATCTACATCTCAAGAACACTAGGTCAGAAGTCTATGGGTACTGGTTTTTAGGGCCTAGCATTGTCGAACTTTGGATGAAAATGAAAAGTATGCAACTATTTAGCTATTCCCAAATACTTAGCTGGGTAGCTATAGCTTTTCTTTTTTTTTTTTCTTTATTTATTTTTTTATTTTATTATTATTATACTTTAAATTTTAGGGTACATGTGCACAATATGCAGGTTAGTTACATATGTATACATGTGCCATGCTGGTGTGCTGCACCCATTAACTCGTCATTTAGCATTAGGTATATCTCCTAATGCTATCCCTCCCCCCTCCCCTGACCCCACAACAGTCCCCAGAGTGTGATGTTCCCCTTCCTGTGTCCATGTGTTCCCATTGTTCAATTCCCACCTATGAGTGAGAATATGCAGTGTTTGGTTTTTTGTTCTTGCGATAGTTTACTGAGAATGATGATTTCCAATTTCATCCATGTCCCTACAAAGGACATGAACTCATCATTTTTTATGGCTGCATAGTATTTCATGGTGTACATGTGCCACATTTTCTTAATCCAGTCTATCGTTGTTGGACATTTGGGTTGATTCCAAGTCTTTGCTATTGTGAATAGTGCCGCAATAAACATATGTGTGCATGTGTCTTTATAGCAGCATGATTTATATTCCTTTGGGTATATACCCAGTAATGGGATGGCTGGGTCAAATGGTATTTCTAGTTCTAGATCCCTGAGGAATCGCCACACTGACTTCCACAATGGTTGAACTAGTTTACAGTCCCACCAACAGTGTAAAAGTTTTCCTATTTCTCCACATTCTCTCCAGCACCTGCTGTTTCCTGACTTTTTAATGATTGCCATTCTAACTGGTGTGAGATGGTATCTCATTGTGGTTTTGATTTGCATTTCTCTGATAGCCAGTGATGGTGAGCATTTTTTCATGTGTTTTTTGGCTGCATAAATGTCTTCTTTTGAGAAGTGTCTGTTCATGTCCTTCGCCCACTTTTTGATGGGGTTGTTTGTTTTTTTCTTGTAAATTTGTTTGAGTTCATTGTAGATTCTGGATATTAGCCCTTTGTCAGATGAGTAGGTTGCGAAAATTTTCTCCCATTCTGTAGGTTGCCTGTTCACTCTGATGGTAGTTTCTTTTGCTGTGCAGAAGCTCTTCAGTTTAATTAGATCCCATTTGTCAATTTTGGCTTTTGTTGCCATTGCTTTTGGTGTTTTAGACATGAAGTCCTTGCCCATGCCTATGTCCTGAATGGTAATGCCTAGGTTTTCTTCTAGGGTTTTTATGGTTTTAGGTCTAATGTTTAAGTCTTTAATCCATCTTGAATTAATTTTTGTATAAGGTGTAAGGAAGGGATCCAGTTTCAGCTTTCTACACATGGCTAGCCAGTTTTCCCAGCACCATTTATTAAATAGGGAATCCTTTCCCCATTGCCTGTTTTTCTCAGGTTTGTCAAAGATCAGATAGTTGTAGATATGCGGCGTTATTTCTGAGGGCTCTGTTCTGTTCCATTCATCTTTATCCAAAAATATAAACAGAGCAGGCTGGGTACGGTGGTTCATGCCCATAATCTCAGCACTTTGGGAGGCTGAGGCAGGTGGATCACTTGAGGTCAGGAGTTCAAGACCAGCCTGGCGAACATGGTGAAACCCTGTCTCTACTAAAAATACGAAAATTAGTTGGGTGTGGTGGCGCACACCTGTAATCCCAGCTACTTGGGAGGCTGAGGCATGAGAGTTGCTTGAACCCAGGAGGCAGAGGTTGCAGTGATCCGAGATCACACCACTGCACTCCAGGCTGGGCGACAAAGCAAGACTCCGTCTCGAAAACAAACAAACAAACAAAATATATATAAACACAGAAATCATGTGAAGATAGTATCATCCCAGAATAGCAATGGCATATCATCACCTCCTTAACGACTGCCTTACTTAGACCTGCACAGACCCCAGAAAGCACCCAGAATATAAAAGCATAATTAAATTGCAATTGGGCAAAAACACCAGGCATAATAAAACACTCAATAAATCTGAAGAAAATATTCATAAAAGCAAATAATACACAAAAAACCAGATGCTAAGATCAAAAACAAGATTACAGTGTCTTGCAAGAAACAAAGCAGTCAGTCCTCAAATGTGCAGTGGTTTATTTATATTTTTTAAAAATCAAAAACTTACATCTACCTGGTTTTTCTCATGCAATTTCTTCATATAAATCAAGTTACTCAACAATAACAACACTTAATATTAATAATGTCAAAGAACATTCACAAATTATTCCAGAAAACATAGCAGTGTGGGAGTATGTAATTTTTTATGGATGAAGGATGAAAAAGCTCAGGCATAGCCCAAGCTAATGTCTTGCCAGTGGCAATTGAGCAAGTTAATGACAGAGCCAGGAGAACACAGAGGGACAAGCCGAACAGTTCTGTGCCGATAAAAGGCAAGATGTGAACTTAGTCCCACGTTACTAATTGACTCATGTATTTAATCATTCAGCTACATTGCTCCCTTTGGCATAAGTTAGATAGATTTTCTTTTTATTCTGTTTCAGCCACAGAATTAGAAACATTTTACAGTTATAGACATGTAATATACATAATCAAAGCAACACTAATGAAAAGAAAAACAGGATGGAAAATGAAGGATAACAACTTTTAGAATGTCAAGGAGAAGACAAATATATTAAGGATGTTACTTTTTAAGATCACTATAAATGTGTAATCAAGTACATAAAATTTGGTGTGATACAAGGGTAGATAACATTGCACTTCATCAAACTGTTATAAATTACGTCTTCAAGGAATCAAAAAAGGGGTATACATGGAAAAATATATACACTGACTAATGCAGAGCTAGATGAAGAATTATAACCCAAGAAACAAGATAGTCAGAAAAACATTAAAATATCTTTTTTAAACGTCTTAAATGTATTTTAGGCAGGACTGTTGTCAGGGATATTGGCACATTAACATGACTTTTAAATATTCAGAGCAATCTGTTAATAAAATTATCAGCCAGAAAGAACTTTCTTAATTATAGAAAAAAGACAAAACAAAACCATCACTAGGGTACAAATTCTCAAGACCAAGACGTGAAAGAAACAACAACTTTATGCTAAGCTTTCAAGGTCAACAACCAGTCCAACAGACTGAGAAGTGACCAAAAATAGAGATAGATAGCAGACTTTCATCATAATGGATTAAGGGTTCCTAAAATATATATTTTTTTCTTCGTGCTGCTGATTCATTGTGAAACAATGAAAAGGTTGCCCATGCACACAAGCTAAATTTTAAAACACTTTTGACCCAGAGCATGTAATAAATGCTATAAATGCTCTGTCTTTCTCCTGCCAAAATGTCCGTCAGTTCAGAGAGAGTTTGCCTACATAATGCCAGACATCTGTGCAAAAGCTGAACAGCTTGGTCAAGGATTTTAATGTTTTGTCGACATGGTGCCAAACATCTGGGTATTGGAAAAATATCTAGATAATTGACTGACTTTTTACTTTTCATCCAGATGTTTGGCATCAGAATTAAATACCTCCTTACTATATAAGTACATTTATCATGTAAAAGTGCTAACAATATACTCTTAACATAAAAAATAGGTTTAAATCTGCATATACAATGTGATCCCAGGTTTGAAAACAAAAATTGTATACATGCTCATAGAAAAGAACACAGAAGGAAACATACTGAAATGTTGAAAGTGATTATTCATCCTCTGGGTGGCGGGATTATTGTCAATCTTGATTTTACATGTAGGTTTTTTTTTTTTTTACTTTTTCTAATATTCTTCAATAAAGCATGTATTGCTTTCATAACCATAAAAGCATTTTAATTGTGTGATTAGATGGTATCAGTTAATTTGGAAACTGAAAGAGTATAATTTATGGCTTGGCATTGTGTACATACAAGTAATTGTAGCTATGAACCTACTAGTAAGTTATGCTGGTTTGGGAAAAGCAAATGAAAAGTAAATTAGCAAAGATAGAAAAAGCTCCAGAGATCTAATGACTGCTACACACACATGACTTGAAACAACATGCCTAACAGGTTTTTCCTCACTCAACTGACTGGAACTCTTTATTTTGCACACATCCCACTATATACCTGCTGGCACAAACACACAAGCCCAGAACACCAGGTGCTGTTCTCAACAACGTCCGGCGCTTGACCAGTGCATTGAGAAGGTTGGTCCCCAATAACATCTATCTCAAGACCACTTTCCACAGCCTTTTTATCTCCCACTCCCAGTCCTCTCTCTTTGCTCTCTTTCCGCTCTGACAAATTAAATTTAGCCCTTATTCTTTTTCTTGCTTTAGAAAAGTTCCTGGAAGTTTAGACGTGTGGAATGTTAGTGTCCTCAGCATATCTCGCCCAAATCCCTCCTTTTATAGGTGCAGAGACTGAGGCCCACAGAGGTTAAATGCCAGGCTCAAGGTGGTACAATCAAGACTAGAACAAAGGGTCTGTTTCCAGATCCGGGCTTTTTTTTTTTTTTTTTTTTTGCTATGCAATGTTATAATGGTTACTCTAGTCCCCAAATTTCTTCATCTATAAAGTAGGATAAATATTTGCATGCAAAGTGCTTTGGGATTTTTGAGATAGAAACTAAATATAAATATTAAGTATTATTTTGGCAACTTTTTTGCATTTTATAAACTCTGCTATCCAGTAATGCTTGGAAAAATTAGATCTGATCTAGATGGAATCTCAAATAGAATTTTAGTAAAAATGTCAGCTCCTGAAAGCATCAAGACCTTAATTGTTCTGAAATTGTTAGGAAAGCAAGTGTTCTTCAGATGATCTAAACAATTCCAAATTAAATAAAGAACAAATGGTAAAGTTATCTGGAAACTTTTGAAATGAGACATCTGAGATCCCTTTTAAACAGTAACAAAAAAAAAAAAATGAAGGACTCCCTTTGGGTGATTTTTTTTTCAGCCTTTGTAGAGAGCAAAGTAACCATAATTGGCTGATGAATCCCATACACTCTTCAGTGGTTGTTAATCTTAAAAAGCTGTTCAATAAACAACACTTAGAGTAAAAAGGCAAACACTGTAGTCTTTAGTTTATTTTAAGGTTCTTCCCATAGTTCAAGAACAAATAGACTAACCTGAAATACACCAGGTAAACAGAACCGAAAAAGAAAATGGCTTCCACTTTCTAAGCAAATTTAAAGCTATGCAGCTTAAGAATACTATTTGGTAAAGCTTTCAGTTTTCCCATTCCCTTTCCGATAGGAGGGAAGAAAGAACAAAACAATCATTTCTAGGCAGTGAGCCCTGTAATTACATGCAACCTGCTTAACTCAATTCTTCAGAGCCAACCCAAGAAACACACATTATAAAGAATGTAGCAAACACGTGCTTAGCTAGATCTGGAAACATCCGTAACTCTTAACACTTCCTGGTTTTTTAAAAAAGTATTTATTTACCGAAGTCATATAAAATGTGAAAAGAAGTAAGAAGTTAATCTGTAAATATTTCATCTCTTCTATAGATTTAATGTTCTTCTCAAAGTATCCTTTCATGAGCCTGGGCTTGGAGCCACAAAGTTACTGGTATGAAAGCCCATTATTGCTCGAATGTATGTAGCATTTCTGTTTTCAAAGCATTTCGCCATCATTAACTTCATGTCGACTAAGCAGGATATTGGTTTTGATGGGGAAATGATCTAATCCAGTATGGAAAATTCTGTATCTAAAAACACCTGAAACAGGAAAACTTTTTATCTTTTCATTTCTTTGTTTGTGTCTGAACCTTCTCAGTACAGAGGGCTCACAAAATGTGTCTCACATCACTGCAGAATGAGGACAACAGGGGAATCCTGTCTCATGGAATGGTTTTTATTGTAACTGTCGAATTTTTATTTGTTATTGGCAGTGATGGTGTTGTTTTGATAAATGTTGTTGATTTGGTTTTGTTTGGGATTGGTTTGACTTCTCAGAAATGAAAAAAGGTGGTTAAATGAAGTAATTGTCAAACTAAAAATTGGAGTCTGCCTGTGTTCCAAGATAATTTAGCTGACGGTCTACTGGTACTACCTTTGAGATAAAACAAAAGATTTTTAGGAGTTACGGGGTGGGAGGACCAGGGACTCTTTAAATGCAGTTTCCTCTGAAAAAGGTCAAATAGCCAAGCAGTCAATTAGAAGGAAAGTTTACAGTCAAGTTTTGATGAATAGAGCAGTTCCGTTCTTTGCACAATTGCTAGTTTTGCATCCTGTCATTCACTCTTTTCTCAAGAACAGTTCAGAGCTGCTGAGCTGTCATGAGCGTGACTTGATTCCTGTGAATTGACTGTGTTCCAAAAGCTCATTATTGGAAAACTTTTCCATTTGATGCTAAATATAGAGTATTATATAAACACAATGTATTATAGGTCAAATCCTGTTACCATAAATGCTAAGAGGCTATCCAATTTGGAGTTAGGGAGTATTAGAATCTTATAATACAGATAAACTGTGATTACAATTATATAAAGCAAAACTATTTTCAAGCCTTAGTCAATGGGCACCATATTTCAATTGTCAGTAGAAAATCCTTAAGAGTTTGTCAAAATGAGTTACTTTAAATGAAACATGAACAATTCTCAATCTTTTTCATCTCACAAGGATCTCACCCTCCTAAACTCATAGCACTTATTCCCATACCACCACATAGAATGTAATCGTATATTGCTTTGTGACAATGTTCATATGTTGTTTAAAGCATAACATTATCTAGCATTTTCTATTTCTATTTCTCTCTTCAACTTGACTGTAAAGTCTTTGAGGGCAAATATCCAGTGTTTTACTTCTGTGTGTGTTTCACAGTGCTGAATCCACAGAAAGTCCTTAATGAAAAGGATGAAGAAAGGAAAAGGAAGGAGCGAGAAGATGGTGTGACAAGTTCAGGCAGAACAGATACCCCTTCAAGAGGGCCTCATTGAGACTTCAGGGGATTTTATTTAATAAGGAAACCTCTTATTCAACTCTTGATTTAAAATAAAGAAGGGGAATAAACTGAGTATAGTTTTCTACTTATGAACAGACAAGGCTTATAAATGTCTAGCTCCCAAATGCATTACCCTATACAGGAGTGTGAGTTCATCTTTTAAGCTTTAGGATCAGGTTAATACACATTCTATCAGCCACCTTTGGGCAAGATGGATTCGTTTCATCTCCACTCTACATGTGAAGAAGGAGGCAACTCCTGTCCGTGGTAATTTCTGCGTGAGCCTAGGGGACCACTCAGCAACTGTAGGATCTCCTTGCTGTCTACCTGCCCCAGACTCTGACATTGGGTGCATTTGGATGTGGGCCAATGCCAGGGCCAGGGGAAGGTAGATAGCAAGGACTAAGGAAGTCTTGCCACAAAAGTTTCATCAGGAACACTTTGGCCAGGCTTAGGATTTAAATTCTCAAGGTCCAAGCCCTCTCCTGAATTAACATTAGGCGAATAGGCTCCTCTATCTGAAGGTTCTACTTAAAAGTTTGTTAGGTTGGGGCACTAATAAATATTAACCCTCACTCTTCAAGAGAATCTTTAGAATTTCAGTCTGACCTTGATCCTGGGTTACATTAGACTGAAAATATAAAACCAAACATTTGCACCTGTACTGCTAATTATCTATCTCTTAAAGAACTAGGTCTTGAAAGAAGATTTTTATCCTAATCTTCAACTCCCAGCTCCTTGCAATCTTTGTAATCTTTACTTCCTTCCATTTACTCCCTACTAATTGCCCTATGAATAGAGTGATCATATAATTAATTGTTCAAACCAGGAGACATTGAAGTTTTATGTTTTTGTTTGGGTTTTTTAGATTTTTGGTGTTGGCTTTTTTTTTTTTTTTGCAATTTTAAAAATTGAGATTTAATTCACATAAAATTCACCATTCTAAAATGTACAATTAATTGGTTTTTAGTATATTTTGTGTTTTACAGCCTTCACTTCTACTAGCTCTAAAACATTTTCATCATCCCTAAAGGAGACCCCACACACATTAAGCAGTCACTCCCCATTCTCTTTTCCCCCAGGCCTTCGAAACCACAGAGATAATTTTGTTTTGTATGGATTTGCCCATTCTGGACATTTCACATTAATGGAATCACACAACATGAGCCACTGTGCCCAGTCTTGTTATTTTCTCTTTTTTTGATTATAGTTATCCTCATGGGTGTGACATGGTATCTTGTAGTTTTGATTTGCATTCCGTAATGATTAGCGGTGTTAAACATCTTTTAACATGCTCATTGGCCACTTGTATATTTCTTTGGAGAACTGTCTATTACAATTATTTAACAGTCCAGGTGAAGTGGCTCACGCCTGTAATCCCAGCACTTTGGGGGCCAAGGTGGGCAGATCACTCGATCCCAGGAGTTTGAGACCAGCCTGGGCAACATGGTGAAACCCCATGTCTACAAAAATTACAAAAAATTAGCCTGGAATGGTGGCATGTGCCTATAGTCCCAGATACTTGGAAGGCTGAGGTGGGAGGATCACCTGAGCCTGGGAGACAGAGGTTGCAGTGAGCTGTGATGGTGACACTGCATTCCAGCCTGGGCAACAGAGTGAGATCCTGTCTCAAAAACAAACAAACAAACACCTTATTTGCTCATTTTAAAAGTGAGTTGTATTTTTATTGTTGAGTTGTTGAGTTATATATTACAGACACTTTAACCTGGTATATGAATTGCAAATATTTTCTTCAGGATATTTGTAAGTGAAGAGAGAGAACTGTTAATACTTGCTCAGAGAATACAGACATACTGAGACAGTTTCAAGCAAAACAGGACATATGATCAACCTACCTGTGGAGGATCGTGATCCAGCAGGTTGAAGAATAAATGTTATTTCAATTTTAATGGGACAGTCTATCTAAATAATCAAACATAGTTAATCGAACCAAGTACCCTGTCTGCATTATCTGCAGTGCTAGATGCTGTGGAAAGGAATCTAAAAAAAAAAATAGTTTAAAATATTTGTGAGTGCTTAAGCAACTTTAAGGTCAAGATTGAAGGACAGAAGAAACACACACATTATAAATGAAAGGATTTGTGTACTACGGTGGCTTAGAAGAAGAGAAAAGTGTTAGGATACTTAGAGAAATTCTAGCTCTTTTTGTTTCCTCCATTTTTATTCTTTATTTATTTATTTATTTTTTTGATCTCACTCTGTCATCCAGGCTGGAGCGCAGTGGGGTGATCACGGCTCACTGAAGCTTCTGCCTCCCAGGCAAAAGTGACCCTCCTGCCTTAGCCTCCCGAGTAGCTGGGACTATAGGTGTGTGCTGCCATGCCTGGCTAATTTTTATTTTTATTTATTTATTTTTTTTGAGACGAAGTCTCGCCTCTGTCCCCCAGACCGGAGCACAGTGGCGTGATCTCGGCTCACTGCAAGCTCCGCCTCCCGGGTTCACGACATTCTCCTGCCTCAAGCTCCCTAGTAGCTGGGACTACAGGCGCCCGCCACTACGCCCGGCTAATATTTTTGTGTTTTTTGTAGAGACAGGCTTTCACCATGTTACCCAGACTGGTCTTGAACTCCTGGGCTCAAGTGATCCGCCCTACTCAGCTCCCAAAGTGCTGGGATTACAGGCATGAGCCACTGTGCCCAGCCAGTTCTAGCCTTAAAGAACAGGTAGCACTGAAACTAAGAGAATTCTTGTTTTGAAAAGGAAGTGAGTTGGCCAGGCACGGTGGCTCATGCCTGTAATCCCAGCACTTTGGGAGGCCAAGGCGGGTGGATAACCTGAGGTCAAGAGTTCGAGACTAGCCTGGCCCCCATCTCTACTAAAAATACAAAAAGTACCCAGGAGTGGTAGCACATCCCTGTAATCCCAGCTACTCAGGAGGCTGAGGCAGGGGAAATCGCTCGAACCCAGGAAGCAGAGGATGCAGTGAGCTAAGATTGCACCATTGCGCTCCAGCCTTGGCAACAAGACTGAGACTCCATCTCAAAAAAAAAAAAAAAAGAATAAAAAGAAGTTAGTTAGTTCATCCGTTTGGGCTGCTTTAAGAAAAGTACCATACACTGGGTAGTTTATAAACAACAGAAATTTATTGCTCACAGTTCTGGAGGCTGGAAAGTCCAAGATCAAGTTACCGGCAAATTCAGTGTTTGGTGAGGGCCCACTTCCTGATTCAGAGATGGTACCTTCTTGCTATATCTTCACATGGTAAAAGGGGCTAGTTAGTGTTCAGGGGTCTCCTTTATAAGAACCCTAATCTCATTTGCATGGGTGGAGCCTTCATGACCTAATCACCTCCCATATGCCCCACCTTCTGATACTATCACATTGAGGGTTAGTTCTGAACATGTGAATTTGTTCAGGATGTAATAGTTACTGAGAGCTCTAGCTCATGTGTATGACATGTGCTAGGGAGTCCAGAAGGGCAGAGCAACCTTGTATGCTCCTATGCTGAGAGAAGGAACGAAAAATAAGGGCTGTGTTTCACACAGTGGTTTTGTTCTTCTCTTTCCAACCTCTTACGTTATCACCCCATTAGAGCAAGGAGAAAGGTTTCTAAAAATAAAAAAAAAGGTATATATTATTCTACATTCCTGCTTTTGAAGAACACAGCAGCCATTCAGAGCGCATTGATTCAATTCTGTTGCTACTTCGTTGCATTTCATACTGTCTCAACCGGAAATTAGCCCTTAATTTGTACTTGCCTAAAAGCACTTACACTTTTATTGTTAGAGGTTGACATCCATGCTTTCTAATAAATAAGTCAACTTTGTGAGGACAGGTGCTTTCCTTTTCTCTAGTCTAGTCCCATGTGAGGGTCTTGGATCTGCCCCTGCAGACCTCCTGTTCACTCTGCTCTCTGCCTTTGCTCTCTGGCTGCTGCCCACACAGACTCAGCCAGTGGGCTCAGGTCTCTGCAGATGCTGGCTGAGTTCAGTCAGTGGGATCCCTGGGTAGAGATTGGAGGAGGGAAGAAGGGTAAGATCAAGGTGTTGGTTCACCTGGCTCCTTTTCTGTAAGGTTCCCTGATCCTGCCAGCTCTCTCCCTGGTCGTGTTCCTTTGCTCTCTCCCTCTCCTTCAGGACCTACAAGTGGTGACAGTTTTGCTGGTGCTAGCCTTGAGTTCCTGCATAATCCTGCTTTACCCACACCTTTGAAATTAATCCCTTTTGTAAATAAACTCCCTCTGGATTATTGTAATTTGAATGTGCCATCTGTTTACTCTTGGGACTGTAACTGATATAAACCCTCATAGTGCCCAAAACTTTAGAAGGTGCTTAACAAGTATTTGTGGAATAATTAATAAATGCATAAATGAGAGCAGATGCTTCTATTTCATCTTGTTTTCCTTGACAATTACCTGGTTAGAGAAGAGATTTTTGAAAGGGGACATGAAACTTGTAAATTTTCAGTTTACACTTAATGTATAAGTTGACTTCATTTTGAGAAATCTATTTTTAATTTAAAGTGTAAGGTAGGCCGGGTGCTGTGGTTCACGCCTGTAATTTCAGGGCTTTGGGAGACTGAGGTGGGAGGATTGCTTAAGGCCAGGAGTTTGAGACCAGCCTGGACAACATAGTAAGACCCCATCTCTAAAAAAATTTTTTTTTAATCAGCTGAGCATGGTGGTGCGGCACCTGTGTCTTAGCTGGGTCTCTCGAGTCCAGGAGATCAAGGCTGCAGTGAGCTGCGATTGCACCACTGCACTCCAGCCTGGTTGACAGAGCAAGATCCTATCTCTTAAAAAAAAAAAAAAAAAAAAAAGCCAGGCAACAAGTCTCATTGTGTGATAATTCTGCCTTATTTTGTCACCACAATAATTAAGTATATTCTTTTCTGTGCACTAAGCAAAAACATGTAAGACTAGAAGCAAGGGACATTTTAACATTTTTTTCTAAATCATGCGATGTAAGTGGTGTGTGTATCTGTTTAGTATCAAAGGAAAAAAGAAAAACGTAGTTTTTTTCCTTATTTCAAAAACATCATACTTTTTCTTGCAATTGTTTTCTTAGTCATGATGCCAATTTCTACCTTTGCCAATTGTCACACTGAATGCTTCTGATCACAGAGCAGTAGTTCAGAAAAAGCCCTGGGGTATAGTACACTAAATTTTAACTTTAGTCTTACCTCTTTCAATTTTGACTTCTCTTTGTTCACTCTGATTTTTTTGTTTTGTTTTGCTTGTGGTATGTGTGTCTGTGTGCACACACGTATTTTCAACATGGCCATGCTACAGAGAAAGGCATTTCTTACCTTCCAGCATACTTATAAAAATATTACCTGCTTTCTCACAGAAGCAAGATATCCATAGCTACCTGCCCTACAAAGATCAATAAAACTTTCTTTTTGCTTTCATAAATGATTTCCTCAGTCCTCTAATTTTCTTGAGGACAAGAAGGAAAAAAAATTAGCATTAGCCTCCATTTTATCCCTTTGTTCAGGAGACGTTATAAGCTCCAAATAAAAAAAAAGGCTATTAGAAATAACAACTATTCCTATGCAGATTCCCTTTGTCAAGGAATTTGATTAGAATAAGAATATCAACGATTGTCAAACATCAGTAATGGTGAATTAACAGATCGGGGCCTAGGCATGGTGGTTCATGCCTGTAATCCCAGCACTTTGGGAGGCCAAAGCAGGAGGATGGCTTGAGCCCAGGAGTTTGAGACCAGCCTGGGCAATATGGCGAAACCCCATCTCTAAGAAAAATACAAAAAGTAGCAAGGTGTAGTGGCATGCTCCTGTAGTCCTAACGACTCAGGAGACTGAGGTGGGAGGATCACCTGAGCCTGGGAGATCGAGGCTGCAGTGAGCCATGGTGGCGCCACTGCGCTCCAGCCTGGATGACAGAGTGAGACCCTGTCTCAGAAAAAAAAAAAAAAAAAAAAGTAGAACAAAGACCTAAGAAATGATGGCCATTTCAGCTAGTGTGGAAATGAAAAACGAAAGTATAGATTAACTATCAACCAGGGATTAGGAGAAAAAAAAAACTTGTCTCAAAGAAAAAGTCTATGGAACATCTTTTCTGTGGATTCTAAGTGAGTCAGTCACTCTAAGTGAGTCAGTCACATCTCTTGGATGGCGAACGGACTGGACACAATGGGTGTGGCCACCATTATTTGACTGGACACGATCCCTACTGCTTTCTAAATTGGGAGCTTGCTACATGATCTTTTTGGAAAAGTTTCTTTCAAATTATTGCCTGGACTTGTCACGGCTTGTCCCAAAGCAGCCAAACAACTGTCTCCGATGTGCTTTTTTGCCCCAATCCAGCTATTGTGTGCTCTGATGGGACTGAGGGCTATGCTCCTAAGTCTGGTCTACATCTTAAGGAGAAATGACAGGGAAAGAGTTTGGAATGCTCTAGCCCACTCAGTGACAATGTGTTAGGGTGTTTGCCTCAAATAAAATGCCATTCTTAATTACATTTTCCTCAAAAAATAATTCTCTGTGATTGCCAAAGAGAAATTCAATCATATGTATCTTTGTTACTCATTTTCTTGTAGATTCTGTAAAACAGATTATTATCACTGTAGTATGTGTGAATTTTCTATATTGCTTTGATTTCAAGACAAACTGAAATTTTGATTTGGTGATTTTAGCAAAAACATTTCAGGAAGCCTAGAATTGCTGAGCAGGCTCAGATTTAGCTTCCAAGGACAGGACAATCGTGAAGGCTTTGTTGCATTTTGTGCATAGTTTGGGGTGAACATCAAATCTTGAAGTTTCCAGAAGGACAAATGTTGTGTTAAATGGCATATTTTCTTATCCTTCTCTTTCTTTTTACTCCTTCTCATATAACTTGTTGAAAAAAAAAAAAAAAAGAACCATTTCTTTCAGAAAAGTCAACTTAAATGGACTCTCCCATCAGATGGAAAAACTGAGCGAAATTGAAAAATAGCTCAGCTCATTAGCATACTTCCTGGAGACTCTCTGGGGGAAAGGCAGGGAGGGAAAAAAATAGGGATTTACAATAAAATTAGGGATGAAAACAAAAACAAAACCAAAACCTCATTCCAAACTATTATGTAATGATGACCCAGGAATTATGGCAACGAGAGATATAGTCCAAAACTATACAGTAAGTGCCATAATCATTGGCAAAGGAGCTAAGGAAACAAAAGAATCACCGCTGAGAATGGGAGGGTTTTGTGAATGTCTACACCAAGAATCTGTGAAGTTCTGTAATCCCATACTCTTCCACAGTCCTCTGGAAGGTACCTTAGGGGTTAATGTGACTACGAAGCTATCTGAGGCACAAACCAAATTTTAGGCACCCAGCCCTGGAGCCGATAAAGGGGTTGTGGTGGTTTGACTTCAGTGCCCTACTGCTTCTCCCAGTTCTCCGAGTGAGCCATCCTCAAATTGAAGTGCCGCTTTAGGCATGAGGAGCAGAAATAGCAATGTGGAGGGGTGGAGACGGCTTGCTCTGAAGAGCTTTTTGTCTGGTGATTCTGTGACTAAAGATAATATTTGTTTATCTTGTATGTTTAACTTGTGTCTTGTAATCCAGAAAGCTGGAAAAAAAAAAGTAGAATTACAAGTAAGTTAGTGAACCAACCCATAGTATAGGGTATAATTTCTAGGCATGGGAAGGGCAGGAAGAACAAAATCAGCAGTTATGATAGAATGTATTTTTTCTGTGCTCTCTCCAACCCTTCCAGTAGGATAATTTTACAATTAAAGTGCTGATTGCGCAGCAGTGTTTGATGTCGAGTTATGCTGCATTACTCATGGAAGCAACTTGCTTACTTCTTGCATAGTTAAATGATTTTTAAAAAGAAAATAAAACATCAATCAATCAATCAAACACAAAAGTCTTCCAGTGGCACTCCAAGGCTGGGAAGCCCAAGGCTGCAGAACATGGAGAAGGATTTAAAACTTGAACATCCTCCCATCACCAAAACATGATTACAGTAGCTCTGTGAATATACCAGATATTATAATGAGTGTGGAGAGGCCAGAGGCGTGGGGGCTCTTGGGGCAACACGTTTAGGCTTTTAAAGGATAAAAGGCCCCGAAAAATTCCAGGAAGGAGAAACTGTATGTTCTATCACAGCAGTGTATTTTTTTCTCAGTGAGATCAGCTCCTCCTCTTTCTCTCGTTACAGGCTCGGCTCAATATTATTGAAGTAAAGCCAACAGCAAGTTAGCAAACCAGCAGGGGAGCAAATTGATTATACAGTTAACTGTGGAAAAACTGAAATTCTTTATTAAGGGAAAATGAAATACAGTTAATTTATGCTTCAACCGAGCCTTTCCCCACGTGGCATTTACTCTACTGGTTCTTTGACTTTGCTGTGAGGCTGTAACTCAGCCAAAAAATGACAGAAGCTTTACTGATTTAAAAATAAGGCAGGTTTTGAGCTTTTTTTTCCCCCCTTGCATGATGATTTTTCCAGCTACAATTACTGTAACTCACTCATTATAGAGGATAACATGGCAGGCAAACAGGCAAGAAAAAAAGTGTGGTAAAACAGTTGGCAGAATGTAAATTGAAAGTCTTTGCCATCTAATTTTAAACAGTATTTATAGAGAGCACCCATTGAATACAGCATTCAACGTCTCACACAAAATCTCTTAAGTAGTAGACACATTGCTGAAGTTGTTAGCAAAACTAGTGCACCCTAATAAGTGAAAGAAATTAATAAAACTCTAAGCTCCAAATTTAAAAGACAGAATCAAGGTGAGGTCCATCAATTTCATGTAATTTTGAACTATAAAACCTAATGCTGGGGTGCCCCTTCAGAATTAAAAATAATACTAATGTTTTACACACACAAAGAAAGCTTTTAAAGATCTGCATTCTATATTTTGTCTTATTAATTCTTACAACAGCCCCAGGTTCAGAGAAATTGCTGTATTATTTTCTAACTTTTTATTTTGAGATAATTATAGATTTTCGTACCGTTGTAAGAAGTAATGCGGGGAGATCCCATATACCCTTTGCCCAGTTTCCCTCAATGACAACATCTTGCATAATTATAGTACAATATCACCACCAGAAAATTCACACTGATGCAGTCCAGCAATCTTATTCTGTTTTATATGCACTCATTTACATACATGTATGTGTGAAGGGGTGTGTGTATATACTCCGTTCTATGTGATATTTTCACATGCATAGTTTGATGTAACCACCACCAGTGAAGATATGTAATAGTTTCATCACAAAGATCCCTCATGCTACCCTTTTATAGCCACAGCCACAGCCACCTCCTTCCTACCCCACTCCCTAACCTCTGGCAACCACTAATCTGTTTTCCGTCTCCGTAATTTTGTCATTTCAAGGATGTTATATAAATGGAATCATACAATATATAGCCTTTTGAGATATCCTTGAGATCTATTCAAGTTGTTGTGCATATCAATAGTTTGACTCTATTAATGCTTAGTAATAGTCCATGATATGAATATACCACAATTTGTTTAGCTATTCACCCATTGAAGGACATTTGGATTATTTCCACTTTGGGACTATTACAAATAAAACTGCTGTAAACATTTGTTTACAGGTTTGTGTGTGAACATAAGTTTTTATTTCTCTGGAATAAATACCTAGGACAATTGCTCTGTGTGTGTGTGTGCATGCACACGTGTGTGCATGCTTAGTTCTATACAATTTATCAAATGCTAAGATTCATGTGATCAGGACCATAGTCAAAATATATAGTATTATTCTTTTAGCAATAAAAATATAATATTATAGCTGGTAATTGCAGCACTTTGGGAGGTGGAGAAGAGAGGATCCACTTGAGGCCGAGAGTTCAAAATCAGCCTGGGCAATATAACAAGATCTCATCTCCACCAAAAAAAAAGTTTTCTTATTAGCCAGGCATGGTGGCACATGCCTGTAGTCCCAGCTACGCAGGAGGCTAAGGTGGGAGGATCCCTTGAACTCAGAAGTTCAAGGCTGCAGTAAACTATGGTCTGATCATGCCAGTGCACTCCAGCCTGAGCCACAGAGTGAGACTTTGTCTCTAAACAAAATTTTAGAGACAGATAGAAAAATAGAACAGAGCTACCCTGCAGCATGCTGAATTGGGGCAATTGCTCTGTTTCAATTCAATTATATTCAAAATATATACAAATATGCAGAAAATCACTGTTGTCTAAAGATAGTGATTCCTGTAAGTTACAGGCATAATAATAAATATATTATACCTAGTATTATTATTATTATTTTGCAACAGGTTGTCACTCTGTCACCCAGGTTGGAGTGCAATGTCATGATCAGACCATGGCTCACTGCAGCCTCAACCTCCTGGGCTCACGTGATCCTCCCGCCTCAGCCTCCTGAGTAGCTAGGACCACAGGCATGCGCCACCACACCCAGCTAATTTTTAAAAACTTTTTGTAGAAATGGAGTGTCACTTTATTGCTCAGGCTGATCTCAAACCCCTGGCCTCAAGTGATCCTATCACCTCAGCCTCCTAAAGTGCTGGGATTACAGGCATGAGCCACCATGCCCAGCTATGCCTATTATTTTAGTAAATTTTTATGTCTTCGAGGAAGCCTAAAAGTTTTACATTTACTATGTTTTTGTTAGAAAAAGACTTGTTAAGCTTTTTTGAACAATGGACTGCATATGGATGCTCACCCATAAGTGTCTAATTCTGAGTCAATATCACTGCTTTTATTTGGAGGATTCTAAGATAATGAAATGTGAGACATTGGAATCCTATCTCTGATCAAGCTGTGGCTCAGAAGAGGTATAAAAGAGTCATTCCTACCACAGGACAGTTAGAATCATTCTCCAGCAGAAGTGACCTGGGGAGTGATTATTAAAGACTTCAAGACAAAGGAAAAAGCCTTGGTATGTTGGGACTGCAACATTCTATTGAAAGGTAAGACCCTTTGCATAAGCAAATCAGAGGTCAGTAGCTGTTGGCAAAGCCTTGTTACAAGAAAATAAATACTGCTTAGAGGAATTTCACCCTGTGTTTCACAATTAGGCATGTGCTATTTAAGTTAGCAAAATTTTCTAACTTAAGAAGTTTCCCTTTTTGTGCAAATGAAGGTTTTTTCAAGCTAATTATGAGCTAAGAAAACCAGTACTTCAAAAGTATGTGAAAGGTTAATATACAAGAATGGTGACTATTTTTGTCTCCACCGAAGTTATAACAAAGGTGAAAATAAAGTTTCAAATATATTGCTTGAGGGATTCATGTGTAAATACATCCAAGTAAATACTAAGATAACCTGAGGAAGTTGGTAAATGTTCTTCAGCCCCAGAAGTTTACTTCTATACATCTAGAATGGCTTAAAATGGATGTGTGAGCTAGGCCAGTGCGTGCCAACTTTAGTGGGAACATTACCTGTGACTGTGACCCTGTTAAATGCAGATTCTCTCAGAGGCCTGAAGACCTGAGAAGCTTGCTTTTTTCTTTCTTTCTTTCTCTTTCTTCTTTCTTTCTCTCTTCTTTCTTTTCTTTCTCTTTCTTTCCTCTTTCATTCTCTCTTTCCTTTCTTCTTTCTTTTTTTTCTTTTCCTTCTCTTTCTTTCCTTCCTTTTTAAATTTCTTTCCTTTCTTTCTATCTTTCCTCTTTCTTTCTCTCTCCTTTTCTCTTTCTTTCTTTCTTTCTTTTCTTTCTTCTTCCTTTTCTCCCACCTGTGACCACGACCCTGTTAAATGCAGATTCTCTCAGGGGCCTGAAGACCTGAGAGTCTGTCTTTCTTTCTTTCTTCCTTTCTTTTTTTTTTTTTTTTTTTTTCAGACGGAGTCTCTCTCTGTCGCCCAGGCTGGAGTGCAGTGGTGCGATCTCTTCTCACTGCAAGACTGCAAGCTCCGCCTCCCGGGTTCACGCCATTCTCCTGCCTCAGCCTCGCCTCTCCGAGTAGCTAGGACTACAGGCGCCCGCCACCACGCCCGGCTAATTTTTTGTATTTTCAGTAGAGATGGGGTTTCACCGTGGTCTCAATCTCCTGACCTCGTGATCCGCCCGCCTCGGCCTCCCAAAGTGCTGGGATTACCAGCGTGAGCCACCACGCCCGGCTTCTTTCTTTCTCTCTCTTTCTCTCTTTCTTCTTTCTTTCTTTCCTTTCTTGTCTTTCTTTTTCTTTCTTTTCTTTCTTTCCTCTTTCTCTCTTTCTTTCTCTCTCTCCCTCTTTCTTTTCTCTCTCTCTCTCTTTCTTTCTCTTTCTTTCCTTCCTTCCTTCTCTCAATCTCTCTCTCTCTCTCTCTCTCATCTCACTCTCCCACCCAGGCTGAAGTGCAGTGGTGCATCTCGGCCCACTGCCACCTCTGCCTCCCAGGTTCAAGCGATTCTCGTGCCTCAGCCTCCCGAGTAGCTGGGACTACAGGCGTGTGCCGCCATACCAGGCTAATTTTTGTATTTTTTGTTAGAGACGGGGTTTTGCCACTTTGGCCAGGCTAGTCTCGAACTCCTGACCTCAGGTGCTGGGATTCCAGGCGTGAACCACCACTGCTAGCCGAGATTCCTCATTTGTTTCTTTCTTTCTTTTTTTTTTTGGACGCGGAGTCTCGCTATGTTGCCCAGGCTGCAGTGCAGTGGTGCAATCTGGGCTCACTGCAACCACTGCCTCCAGGATTCAAACAATTCTCCTGCCTCAGCCTCCGGAGACTACAGGTGTGCACCACCACGCCCAGCTAATTTTTGTATTTTTAGTAGAGATGGGGCTTCACAATGTTAGCCAGGATGGTCTCGATCCTCGTTTCTAACAAGCTTCCAAGTGAGATGATGCTGCTGGTTTGGAGACAACAAGGAGCTGTGCTACCAATGGGTCTCTCAGTGGCCTTTTCTGGTCCCAGAGTCTTTGGCAAGATTGCTCTCTTGACACCTTGTCTTAATTTTGAGGTCCTGAGCACAGAGCATGTTGGGCTCCCAGGGACAATTGGTATAGGGGGAGACAGGTTGGGGAGAGGCCCAGCACACGGCAGGCCCTCTGACAGGGGCAGCCCTGAAAGGACAGCGACGGGATGAACAGAGTCCACGCAGGCTTGATCCAGAAGGCTCCACCTTGGCACAGAGCAGCAGGAGCCTCCTCCGCGGGGCTGAGATTGTAAACTGAGCCGGGTGGGCATCTGGGTTGGAAGTCCTTCCTCAGCTCTGTTCCACTCCAGGAATGCCTCTGCTATTTTCTTACAGTACTATGTTCACCTTATCCGCGTATTAGATCTTCCTTCTCTACCTGACGGTACACTTCTTAAGGCAGAGCCACGCGTTCTACTTACAGCGCATAGAACTTGCTCAGTAAATTTTTTTGAATGGTTGAATGAATGAGGTATTGCATCTCCATTTGTGCTGTTTCCTCCCCCAGAGTGCCTTCCTCATCTTGTCTGACTGATCAGACCCAAATCGCTTAGAAGACTCAGCTCAAGGGTCACCTCTTCCCTGGCTTTCCCTGTTCCTCCTTCTCACTGGCCAGGTAATGTGGTGCACTGCTCTTCTTGAATGCTGCTGCTACACTTTATCCGTGCGGCCACTACTCCATTATGTCTCTGTAAGTTCCTTCAGGGCAGGGACTGTGTTTAACTTAGTTTTGACTCCCTAGCACTTAGCACAGTGTTTGGACATAGTAGCACTCCATATATAACTGGGCATAGCAAGAGACATACAAACTTAGGAATTTAAACCGCAGATAAAAGGAAAAAAAGTCAGTATTTTATATTGAATTAGTCCCTTTCATCAGAGGATATTATAGGACCTATACAGAGCAATCCCTGATAAACTTGGTCAATGAAGTAACTATTACTTTACCAATTTTCCCTAAGGATAACCTTAGAAAAAGAGTATAAGCCCTTAGAAAAGGACTTAGGCAGAAGCCCAAATTTCTGGATAGAAAGAGGACAATGCAGAAAACCACTGGAATGTAGGGCCTGTAGAATGCCCTCTATTCAGATATCCTGAAACATCCCAGTGACTACATTTCCACCCCCTCACCTTGGTGTTTGGTATCACATAGACTTGAGCCTTCAACTAAATTCTAAAATTGGAAAAAATAATCTAAAATTGGAAGAAACCTTTTGTCCTAGCTACTGGAAGCCAGTGTTATTTATTCCCAGATCAAGGTCTTTATTAAAATGCATGTATTTTTTAAAACAAATGTAAATTCAATGGCAATGAGTCCTCAATATAAAACTCTCCAATCAGGCCAAATCAATTTCTTTAAAATTTTCCCAACAGTCACAATTTATAAAACATGTAAGCCAAACCCAATAAATCAAGTAAATAGCATTGCATAATGGAGGCTTAAATATAGAACAAGACAAGCCAGAAAGGTTCAATTAAGTAAATGCTGTACATATGTCTAGCTTTGGTGAGGTCAGTATAATATATTGGGTTATTTTAGTATAAAGCCAAATAAAATAAGATAATTTAATGATTAAATAAAAAAGAGGAAGAAAAAGAATAAAATGAATACTTTAGGAAAATATAATGGACCAAAAAGTCCTAGAACAAGCTAGAGTTTTGAATTACAATACACTTTTAATAGAAACCCTAGAATTAGTAAATAGGAAGGTTGTGAAACTCTGAAAACAACAGAAAAATAGAGTGAAATTCTCTGAATAATTAGTGCATACTATTGTAATTTTGATTTTTAAATCCTAAATTGTTTTCAGATAATTAATATGTAGCAAAACCAAAATGTACATATATGATATAAAGTTACCATGGCAATATTAGGCTATTGAAGGCATATATAACTCTGAAACAATTGGATGGAAACGAAAAATGTGTCTAATCATCCAGATGTTTTGTCTACACAGTTGCAAAATTATAATATTTCAAGCTATGTGGGTGATTTAATGAACTTACATTTTTCCTGTGAATGTTTGATCCTGGCCAACAATGTTTTCTACCTCTTTGCAGTAGAAAGGGGATCCTATCAATTAGGAAAAACTTAACTCATGAAAAATACAACTGTTACATGTATGTATAATACAATAACCATGAGCAAATGTCTATAATGATTATGTTGTCAAACTAATCATGATTACCTTTTTTCTTCAAATATTTTTTGCTATACATTCATTTATTTTGTTCTTCACGGATGCTTCCAGGCAAAAAAAAAAAAAAAAAAAAAAACAGACTGTGACTACTGTAAGTCTTCAAATGCTTAGAAAACATATATAGGAGAAAAACTTTAAATGGAGAAATCTGTCCATGAATGTATTGTTTTATGCACTGGGAAACAGGAGCCATTTTTTAATTTTACCAGAAAAACACTTTTGGACAATTTGTATGTCATCATTGTCTCTGAACATAAACTTGAAGATTATTTCTTCGGCCAAACCAGATTTTTTACCAGTTTCCAAACACACCTCTGTGCTTTCCTTGGCTCATATTAATTCACGTATTCATTCAATACCCAGTTATTAAGCACCTGGTAGGTGTCAGACATTCTGCCAGATGCAGGTAATACAAAGGTGAAGTAATACACACAGTTGGTGCCCCCGTGGAGCTTATGATCCACTGGGGCACACAGACTTCAATCAAGTGATCATACAAATGAATGGCATGAGAGCCTGTGTGAGAGGATTTGATCTCCAAGGCTTCCCTGAGGAGGTGGCACTTGGGCTGGGGTCTGAAGGATAATTAGGAGTTACATAGGTGAAAAGGTGGTACAAAGTTGTTCCAGCCAGAGGGAATAGCATATGTAGAAATCATGTGACAGGAGAGAGGGTACCAGGAACTAAGATGGGCCTATGTGGCTAGACCAGAGAAAGGACAGGAACATGTTCAGGTGAAGCTCCAGAGAGAAAGTAGGGGACAGAGCATGCCCCTTGCAGGGCCTTGTAAATGAATGGAATTTCATCATATCCCAAGGTATTTTTCCTAAAAGGCCCTTTGAAATCCTATATGGCCGTTCTCAAATGCCACCTCCTCCAAAATGCATTTCCCAATCCCCTCAGCTAAATGTGTCGTTCCCCTCCTCTATGCTTCAGATAACTGTGGTCATACCTGTGTCGTCTCATTATCCCTTTCTGCCTTGTATAGTGGTTATGTATGCTGCTTAGTGTCAGGGTTGTGAGTTTATTCACCTTTGTATTCCACACATATGTAATAAGTGATCAATCCATGTTTTGAATAGCTTCAATTTAATCAGCACTCTGGTTCAGCAGTTTGAGCCACTGCTTTTTCATAATCAAAACTGCTGGTTAAAGCCTTTAGTAGTACTGTGGAGTGGATAAAGGATTTTGACAATCAAAAATAAACTATGAGATGTATGGCAAAATATTGTTACATCTAGGCAAACTGGAGGAGATATGACATACCTGGGTACATGGCTTACTGATATGGGAACACGAAACCATTGGTAGCTCAGTATTCGACTTCACAGCTGCACGAGAACTAATGGCCTTTACCATGTTGTGAAAGTTCCTAGGAGTGCTCTGTGATCCTGAGATGTGGGTGACCTCCAAGGGCAGGTGCTCACTTTATACCTGACCAACTTTCACACGTGTAATAAACATTGGCTATACAATACTAAAAATTTGGAAAAAATTTTAAAATTTTAGTTGAACAGTCTACCAAATAACTCTGGTTTTATCTAGAATTTTGGTAATGCTTACAAATAATCAGTGTCTGGGCATTAGGCTAAAACAGAAAATATGGGACGTGGATATAAAATGCATGCCTCTGAAAACTAGTACCTAGTTTTATTATTTGTTTTTTGTTTTGGTATCTAGTTTTTGGGGAAAGAATTACTTTTGTCCTTTAAAAATATGGCTTTATTAAACACAGTTGAATAAAACTTATATGAAGTCAATTCATTCTTACACATAATGGAGAGGAAAAACGATCATGGATAAAACTAATAATAAAATGTTTTCTATGTCAGACGTGGTGGCACGCACCTGTAGTCCTAGCTACTCAGGAGGCTGAAGCAGGAGGATTGCTTAAGCCTAGGAGTTAGAGGTCAGCCTGGGCAACATAGCAAGATCCTGTCTCTAAAAGAAGGTTTTCTAAATTATAAGCAGCAAAATTATTAAACACAAAGTGAACATTCACAAAAATCAATGTAACAAGATAAAATTAAAATAGAGGAAGATTATATATATATATAAAGTATAAGTACTTATATATATATATAAGTAGAAAAGGAGTAATTGCTGTTTATGTGTTAGGCTTGCTAGGTATTTTACATGTGTGAATTTATTCAACCTTCACAGCACTCCTATGAGGACAGTACTATTATTATCCCCATTTTACAGAAGAGAAAACTGGAGAACAGAGAGATTAAGTAGCTTGCACAAGGTCACACAGCTAAAAAGCAGTAGAGCTAGGACCTCAGTTGGGCCAGTGTGACTCTCCAGAGTGTGTATTCTTAATGAGAGCAGAAATTGATTTTTAGGAGATAAAAAAAAATCTTAGATATTACCAAGGTTTGTGGCCCTCCCAAGGGACAGATACATAAACAGTCACATAGTACACAAATAGAATTAAAATCTCATGGGGAAGGAGAGATTGGTTAAGAAAAATATGTCTAAAATATCTCCCTAGGGGTGCAACGAAAATGAAGGCTGAGGGCAGTGGTTACACCTGTAATCTCAGATTCATTATATAAATGAGACTCATTAGCGTATGTGTTGTCATCAAAATCATGGAAGTGGATGAAATTGCACTTTGAGAAGCCGAGATGGGAGGATGGCTTGAACCCAGGAGTTCAAGACCAGGCTGAACAACACAGTAATACCCCTATCTTTATGAAAAATTTTAAAAAAGTATCTGGGCATGGTGGCACCCACATGTAGTTCTAGCTACTTGGAGGCTGAGGCAAGAAGATCACGTGAGCCCCGAAGGTCAAGGCTGCAAGGAGCTATGATTGCATCACTGAGCTCCAGCCTAGGCAACAGAGCAAGACCCTGTTTCCAAAAAAAGAAAAAACAAAGAAAGAAAGAAAATAAGATTGAGAAACACTACTCTAAAGTTTGTGCTCATAACTCCTATTTAATAATGCCTCTCAAGCTTCATGTTATGTTTTTTCTTTTCTCAGAGAGCAAATTGAAGGGGTGACGTTCACATTTCATTAATAATGTGGATTCATGAGCTCCATAATGATGTAGATTCAGTCTGCTGGAATGTGTCAGTTCTGAAATAGCTAATTTAGCTATCTCCAAGTAATGTTATCATATCAATTTTATCTCCAAGTTATTAATTATTGAAGTTTTATTAAAACTTTATTTATACTTGTTTTTATGATATTCTGTTACAAAACATATGTTCCTATGACCGAAGACAATCCTGAGGAAACTTACAGAGTGGGTTCTGTTTATCCTGCCTGGCACTTTCCCTATTATTTTGGAGCTCCTCCTTGACCTCTGAGTTCTCTCTTTTAATCTTCCCTGGTTATTCATTTATTCATTAGACCCAGTAACATTTACTGAGGACCCTGTGCAATTTCATTCACTCCCATGATTTCGATGACAACACATATGCTAATGAGTCTCATTTATATAATGAATCTGAAATCTTTCATCCCAGCAAATATTTTTTTCCCTGAAGTTCCAGAGGACCAGACTGCCTAGTGGACATTTCATTGTCAAGTCCCCCAAATTACTTAAAACTTAACACATCCCACAGGGAACGATCTTTTTCTGCATGTGTGCTTCTCCTCCTGGTGCCCCCTTTAAGAAGTGGCAACTTCATCCATCTCATCACCCAAGCCAGAAACCTGGAAGCGTTTGTCACCGGTCACATTCAGCCAGTGACCAAGTCTTGACAACCGTACTTCCTTAACATTTCTCAGATCTTTACTCTCCTTTCTAGTCAAATATATTACCAAATTCACAGTCTTATCACTTCTGCCTAGAAAACTGTTCCCTGCTTTGAAACCCTTCAGCAGCGGCATTGCATAAAGAATGTAGACCCTATATGATCTGACCTCATTGGGCATACCATTCCATCACCACTCACACTCTACATTTTTGAGGCTTGTAACTCATTTTTAACAAGGTCACTTTGAAAATGTCTGAATCAGAGGCCCTAAATTGGCATATGGGAATCCACCAAAGCTACCTTTGACGTATAGAATGGAAAACATGTCCTATATTTGTTGCCTGAATGTGAATTCCTACCTTAAGTGGACTCCTTTTTTTTTTTAGTGTACTTCTCTTAAAAGCAAAGACATCAAACAAAATATATTGCTATCAGCCCTACAGTGCCTTGTGTACTATAGATGCTCAATAAATATATTTTGACAAAAATCACTATTGACTACTATTCTACAGACTTGTATGTTCTTTCTCTTGGAAATAGAATTATGTTATGAGACCACAGTATTTCTTATTCATATAATTTGATGGGAGGAAAGACAAAATAAACTATAAATTCAATTTACTGACTTACTTATTGAGGAAATTGAGATATTACCAAGTAAAATATAAATATCCAGTCCAGCTTTTTCAAAAGACAGATATGTAAAAATATAGTTATTGCTAAAACTGGTTTGTGACATGCTTTTTCAGTTTATTTAATGTAATTATAGCCTGTAATCAATATATAAACAATAGAATTCCCAAGTAACACATAAATCACTGAAAGAAATAGATTAAAATCAGCTGTTTTTTGTTAAAATATTGGGGCTTTAACCAAAACATAGATTTTTAACTTTGCTAAATCTAAACTTATTATAGGAAATATACAAATACATATAAGTATGAAATTACCATTAAAAAGAATTTTTATTGTAATTTTATTTCCTGAGAATTCAGCATTTATTTTGTTTTTGTGAGTGAACCCTAGGATTTTACTTTATTTTATTTATTTTTATTTATTTATTTTTTGAGACAAGGTGTCACTCTGTTGCCCAGGCTGGAGTGCAGTGGTGCAATCCTAGCTCACTGAAGCCTCCATCTCCCGGGTTCAAGCAATCCTCCTGGCTTGGCCTTTCGAGTAGCTGGAACTACAGGTGCATGCCCCTAGGCCTGGTTAATTTGTTTTTATTTTTGTAGAGACAGAGTCTTGCTTTGTTGCCCAGGCTGATCTCAAACCCCTGGCCTCAAGCAATCCTCTCACCTTGGCCTCCCAAAATTCTGGGATTACAGGCATGAGCCACCGTGCCTAGCCAAAACCCAGAATTTTCTGAGTTCAATTTTGCTTGGCCAACTGCCAGTCTGAAATGAAGACCCTCTCATCTAAAATCTTTGTAGAGCAGATACATCATAGAAATATTTCATTTGTAAATCAAATCCACAGATCTACAGAACTGTTTCATTTCAAAACTGTCTACTTCAGCTTCACTGTCAGGAGAATTGTTAACAGATTCAAAACCCGTAATGAAGATGGACTTGCAGTATCTTTTCAATGATAAGTATTAGCAAGTAGTGTAAATACCTGTCTAGGACTCATCCATATAATCATCTGTACCTATGGTTATCAACCACTGGTTTATTTTTATGTCCTCCCTAATTTTGTGTGCTTAAGAGCACGCTCTGATTTTACCATTTACTATTCCGTTCAAATAAACCTTGATTCCTAGTCTGGTGCTAAATACAGAGTGCTCAAAAACATGTCTTTCAAGTGTATGAATTGATTTGAAAACACATCTATATCTTTTAAATCAGAACTATATGAATAAAAAGTATTTTAGTAAATTGTCAAATTAGGTTGGTCACTGCCATATCTTTCAACACTATGTAAATAGTAATTGAAACTAATAGACTATTTGAAACATATTTTAATTAAAATTCATATACAAACTCATGTATAAAGTATATGTTAAGCTATGTATTTTACACAGATTTCTGGTATTAAAATTATCTAAGCATATTCAAGGTTTGAAATGCACATAGCCCAAAGAACGAATACTTCATTCATCATGAAAGACTAATTTGTTTTATGAGAGTGTGGAATAAGCATTCACCACATGAAAACATTTTAGTACAACCACCTTTCACAAATAGTGTATTTCTGGTTTCTTGCTCTACAGTGGAAGAGCTACAAAAAGCAAAAGCAAACACCTTTGTGGTAATCAATAAGTAGCATTAGTGCTACATATATTATGCTTCCAACAGAGTTGGGTCTATTTTTGTTTTATGTTTCAATGTACAGCATTATCCTTTGGCAATGTCAAGAGAATGAAAAATGTGCTGTTTATAAAATGAAGTATTGAGTTTATTTTAGGTATCACATCTTACAAAAACACTCTCAAAATGCAAAAGGGAACCCTTCAAGTTCAATAGAATAATGTATATTGGAAAGGGATAGAAATAAATTATTTATTATACATAATAAAATATTTATTTAATTTAAAATATATACACATAATTCCACAAGCCAGCAAAATTGAACTGTCATTTTTGAGATTCTCAGCCAGTCTTTACTTGTCTGCATACATAATTTTTACATATTGTAATGGAATAAAATCGCACTTTCATAAGATGGAGTTTAGTGTTTTAATGTCATTTGCAACAATTTGCTGTATTATTGCCATAAAACTCCAACATACGGCTTGTTTTGAGCATTTATCAGTGGAGACCTTCATTTTTGGCCAGATTTCGTAAATCCATTTATTAACTAGAAATAAGCTGATAAATAAGATAGAAAAAAACCCATTATTTATTGAACTCAACGTACCTTTTTTACTTCATTTCCTGGATTCTTGAATCTTTAATCCAATTAGCATTAGGCTGTGGAGTATGAAAAATAATCGGCAAAATCATTACTCAGGTGAGAGTTCCTTCTGATGACCTGTGTGTCTTCCTCCTCACTCCAACACTATTACTTTACCTTCCAGTTAACAAACGAAGCAACTATTTTTTTTAATTGAGTGAAAGGGATCATTTTTGTTTTCCTTACAGATTATTAAACGTAATGCCGAACTAACCTATCATGACAGCCAATGGGGCAGTGGTTGAACCAAAGAAAGGGGGTAGAGGGGAGGAAACTGAGCAAGGAACTGCCACAAGGCAGAAGAAAACATTTGGAGATGACTATGTTGGCTATCTCCATCAAGGTGGCGGTTTCAAGGATATATACATATGTCAAAACTTACCCACTGTAATTAACTGCTGTTTATTGTGTGCCAATTATCCCTTTATAAAGCTGTAAAAAATGTAGTGCTATTGTAAAAGTAAAGATAATTATTAAAGTAAAAGTAATTATCAAATGTCTGTGATGTTATACCATTTTCCTTAAAGGGGCAAGAGATTTTGCCTTTTTATCTCATTTTATCTGTAAGGTATCCCAAAATTCAAAATTTTGGGAAAGCTTACTTAAGGCAAGCCTAATTTTCCATATATTGTTTAGCTTGCTTTCTATTACAATTCATAGTTGCACTTCACCATTATTAAAAAATACAGGTTGGGCTCAGTGGCTCATGCCTGTAATCCTAGCAATTTGGGAACCCGAGATGGGAGGATCACTCGAGCCCAAGAGTTCAAGATCAGCCTGAGCAACAAAGTGAGACCCTATCTCTACAAGAAATAAGAAAATTAGTCAGGTGTGGTGGCACACTCCTGTAATCCCTGCTGCTCGGAAGGCTGAGACAGGGGGATCGCTTCAGCCCAGCCATGATCACACCATGGCACTCCACCCTGGGCTGACGGAGGGCGACCCTGTCTCAAAAAAACAAAACAAAACAAAAACCCCACACACACAAAAACAAAAGCAAAGGTCCTTTAACTAAAACTAAAAATAAAACATGTATTAAAGCCCTACATTCTTTTTGAGTGTAGAAATCATTTTTGCTGATATCTTTATGATTTTAGTCTTTAATCCTGTTCTTGAAATTGATGATTGAGATTTAAAACCTCATATGTATTACTTTTATACTCTCCATTTATGGTTAATTATGATTGTTCCGTATTTCCCCTTATTCTTTCCCTGTATAAGAAGACAGTGAGATGTCAAACAAGATTCTTAGGGATGACTTTACAACCATCACAACTCTGGGAGAAATTGCCCCACATGTGTACAAAGTGACTTTAATCTAGAAAGAAACATAAATTTACAAATAAAGTAGCAAGCAAGAAAGGATGAAATGGAGGAAGGAAGGGAGGCAGAAAGAAAAATGCATACATTAAGGGGAATTACAACACAGAGTTACAGCACTCCTGCTTTATTGTAAAGGCATACTCAAGTAGCTCCACTTAATTGAAAGGCTTGTCACCTCTGGGACAACCTTGTGGATGCTTTCAGTCTCCACAACTCTGAGCAGAGAAATTGCCTTCATTTAGCAGGAGCAATCTTGAAGGTTGGTGCTCACTCTCATTCCCCAGAAGCCATGCACATATTTTTATCAGGCTTCAAACATAAATGAAAGAATGGGGCCTATTATAGTATTGCTGCAAAACATCTCAAAATTATGCATTTATAATTCCTGAAGGTAAGCTGATGTGCACTGTACTTAGCTTGATCCAGACAAATATGTTTTGGCATGAGGCAGAATAATGAAAAATTGGTATTTTGAAATTTGTGAAGGTTTTGAAATGCAGAGACTCCAAAATAGTTAAATATTGACAACAGCCACAATATATCTTCCTTCTTCTTATATGAGATTGAAAATCATACAAAAACATATATAGTAGTTTCCCACAGTAAGTACCTGAGATGAAGTGATAGCTTTTGTTCTAAACTTTTTTTTTTTTTTAGCAAATTAGCTCGGCATGGGCACATGTAAGATTGCCACACAGAGGGCATATTGCTTGCTGAGCAATTTGCCCTACAGGATAGTTGCTATGCTGCCTTGCTTTGGGCACACTACTAAGCTAAATTCCTGTCTCCTGTCATCATTGACAGTAGAACAGCTGGAAATTAAAGATTGCAAGATACATTATAATTTTTTCCTTAAACAATTTTTTTAGGTAACAGCAAGTTATTTTTATTTTTATTTTTAGAGATGGTCTCACTCTGCCACCCAGGCAAAGTGCAGTGGCGCAATCCCAGCTCACCGCAGCCTTGACCTCCTGGGCTCCAGCAATCCTCCTGCCTCAGCCTCCTGAGTAGCTGGGACAACAGGCATGTACAACCATGGCTGACTAATTTTTATTTTTATATTTTTAGAGACAAACAGGTCTTGCCCAGGATGAAGTGAAGTGGCATGATTATAGCTCACTGCAGCCTCAACCTCCCAGGCTCAAAGGATCCTCCCGCCTCAACCTCTGGAGTAGCTGAAATTATAGGTGCACGCCATCATGCCCTGCTAATTTTTGTATTTTTTTTTTTGTAGAGACAGGGTCTCCCTATATTTCCTGGCTGGTGTCAAACTCCTGAACTCAAGCAGTCCTCCCTCCTCAGCTTCTCAAAGCACTGGGATTATAGGTGTGAACCACCATGCCTGACCAGCAAAAGTATTCTGAGAAAACCTTTGAGGGGAAGTATAGCATATTTTTATCAATCCTGCCATGAGAACCATGTGAATTTTCTCAATTTTTTTTCCTTATTTGTATCTCATTGTAATCAGAGATTCAAGTGTATTTTATTCAAAATTTAAAAAATTTTAGACTTTCCTTTTTCACTTAAAAAACCTCAGTAAGGACAGGTTTATGTGAACTGATTTTTGTGGCATATAATTGTGACATTTATTCATACGTAACTAAAATACTGAATTTATGAAGCTGGAAAAGCCACAACATCCCAGTTATACCCTGCCTGGTTTGACTTCCTAGAAAGTGAATGTAAACCACTGGCTTGCGATCATGTTGACGGAGTGTCACATGGCATATGTCATAAATTTGGGGACCACAGAGCTCCTCTCCTGGCATCTTCCTCCTACCGCCAACTTTCAGCATAAATAGTTTGCTCCAGTAAGTTGAGAGAAATTGAATGGGCAGAGGCTGGGAGAAGGAGTACCACTTGTATAAACTGTGGAAAATCACTACTCAACTTTTTATAACATTAAGACACTTTGTAAGGGCTTTTAGAACATTCAAGCAGAAGGTTATCGAGCTATTTGCTTGGGGCTTTTTTTGGTACTAAAATATTTAAATGATATAACACTATGTTGCTGACCAATAAAAGCATTCATACTAAAAGATAATCTGAGGAAATTTAACTGCTTTTAAATAGAGATGTAAGATTAGTAAATGAAAAGGTATTATACTTTATATATCTGATTTTAGTAGATCATTCGTGTGAACACATCCCTACTTATGCTCAGATATAATTCTCTACCTGATGATATCTTACTCTTCCTTTTTAAAGTAAAACTTATATATTTAAAGATTCATAGTTAATTTTCATTATATTTCTCATTTTACTAGTTTCTCTGTTTTAATGAAATGCTCATTTTTCCTCCTGAAAACTGAATTATTTATTACTAACTTCAAGGCCACTTTAAAAATATTAATTTAATTGAGAATTACAATTTGGCACAATGTTAGAATATAATACATACTGAATATAATTTAGGCTTCCTTGGCTTAAAAACAAAACCAGGCCAGATATACTAGTATTACTGTGCCCACACCTGTAACCCCAGCAGTTCAGGAGGCTGAGGTGGGAGGATCACTTGAGCCCAGGAATTCAAAACCAGACTGTGCAACATAGGGATAAATTTAAAAATTTAAAAATTAGTAGAGTGTGGTGGCACACACCTGTAATACCAGCTACTTGGGAAGCTGAGGCAGGAGGATCCTTTGAGCCCGGAAGTTTGAGGCTACAGTGAGCTATGACAGTGACAATGCACTCCAGCCTCAGCAAGACGCTGTCTCTAAAAAAACAAAACCAAAAACCAGTTCAGAGTTTTGTAGTGTCTCATCCTCACCACCATATTCATTCATTCACTCATTGATTCATTTCAGCTCTATTTTTTGAGTTTACTACATCCCGGGCACAGAACAAGGTGCAAGAAATTTTAAAACAAATAAATGCATAAGACAGAACTTGCCCTCCAGGAACTTGGATCATATAATATTGAATGGGTAGATCAAAGAACCACTCACTAAAGCTTTCTAGTTGACAGCATGCCAGGTATCAAAGAGTTCACAGTGCCTGCCTTTAACTTAAAGCATGACAGGTTTTCTGCTGGTCTTTTAGTCAGTTCTTAGTTTATATTCCAGTGCCCATAATTACGTCAATTTGAATTGATTTCTTCACTACAATTTCATGTAACTATATGAATGATTTATAAAATCAAATATATAAAGTGTAATACCTTATCATCTATTAATCACACTGATCTGTTGAAAGGCAGTTATTTTGTTTCTTAGTTTTATTTTAGTATGAATGTTTTTATCGGTCACATAAATAGTGTCATATCATATACACATTTTGCTTGCTCTGAAACATGTTCAGTATCTTTAAGAGTGCATTAGTTTAGATTATCAGTTGTAATGGATGGAATAACTAGTCTACCCCCCAAACTTGTTACTTCCCAGTAGAAGGTACTAGGTCATCTCTTTTTTGGCCCAGAGGCATAAATTACCCCACTATGAAGAGAAGAGTTTTGCTGTGTACTTAGCATCTGATTTTTATTCTCTGCTCAGATTTATTTCATGAATAATATACCTGAAAGAGCTAAGGGAAATGATCCAGACAATTTTGGAAAATTCAGCTCCATTCACATTCCCTCCTCTGATTGTGCCTTAGACCTGTTGCGTGGAAGAGCAAATGAGTCGTGGACCCAGACTCAGGCTAGGGAGCAGGCAGTCCTAGGGCCATAGTGGCACACAAAGCCCCTAGCACCAAAGGCATCACCAGGCATAGGCAGTGCAGCCAATGGGGAGGGTATGGGGTTTACATCATCTTTTCTACTTCCCACATCTTATCCCTTGTGTTCTATCTGAATTAAAGACACCACCCAGGTGCTAAAAACTAGACTCAGTGTGCAAGCAAAGAAGACAGTATCAGGATTGATGTTGAAATTTAGGCTGGATAAGGAGGAAAGTGAGGATTTGATTTGGGTGAAGCACGGTAAAAAAGTAATAGAAACAATTGATCATGGATCCGATGGGTGGAATAATTGTTGCCATTGAGGCAGTAAAAGGAATGGGGTGAAAGTGGCTAAGAAGGTAGAGGAATGGGGCAGGGAACAGGATGTGAGGAGTTCAGGGAGGGGAGCTAGTTTAAGCTTCAAATTCTAGTGTGGCCACCAAAGGGAGGGGTTGGGTGGGGTGACAGGCAGTCTTTAAAGGAGAGCACCACTAAATTCTCAGAAATCACCACTAAAGAACTCATCCATGAAACCAAAAACCACCTGTACCCCAAAAACTATTGAAATGTTTTAAAAATGCAGATTTAAAAAAAAATAAAGGGGAGCACTGCAGGTACTGAGAGCCCAGGGTGTGTGATTCTTAGAGAGATGGTTGGAATGGAGATGGAAATAACAAGACCTCATGCTTAGTGCAAGGATGCCTTCCAGAAACAGGAGTGCTAACTGAATTCCAGCTTTGGGAGGGTATTTAGTATTGCCTAGTTTCTAGAAGAGGCATTTCCATCATTGCTTATCACCTACCCTCCGCACATGTTAACGTACAAGTAGGAGTTTAGTGGCTGAGATCTCTGTTTATGTATGTCCTTTAGAACTGTCCTAGTGGAGCGAGTGGCGCTCACTTCAGCAGCCTGGACATTTGAACACTCCACCCATTTGGGAGGTGGGGCACTTGGCAAATGATGATCCACACTGCCTTTTGAACTGCCCATGAGCTAGGGATGGTTTGTACATCTTCAAATGGATGGAAACAACTCAAAAGAAGGGTAACACTTTGTAAGCAATGAATATTACATGAAATTCACATTTGCGTGCTTAAATAACGTTTTACTGCAACACAGACCACCCATTGTTTCATATTGTCTGTGGCTGCTTTCCTACTACAAAGACAGAATTGAGTAGTTAGGACGGGGATCACGTATTTCACAAAGGCTAAAATATTCACGATCTGGCTTTTTGCAGAAAAAGTTTGCTCTTCCACAGGAGGCCTGCACACCACCGCTTGTGCTGCCGCCTTATCTCTTGTGATCCCTGAGAAATTCCAGCGTATTTTGCGAGTACTCAACACCAACATCCATGTTGGCAGAAAACAGCCATCACTGCCATTGAAGGTGTGGGTCAAAGATATGCTCATGTGGTATTGAGAAAGCAGACACTAACCTCACCAAGAGCACAGGACTCTCTGAGGATGAGGTGGAACATATGATTGCCACTAAGCAGAATCCATGCATTCAAGATCCCCAACTGGTTCTTGAACAGACAGAAGGATGGAAAGGCTGGAAACTATAGCCAGGTCTTGGTCAATGATCTGGATAACAAGCTCCGTGAAGACCTGGAGCAACTGAAGAAGATTCCAGCCTGTAGAGGGCTGCACCACTTCTGGGGTCTTCGTGTCTGAAGCCAGCACATTAAGACCACTGGCTACTGTGGCCATACTATGGCTGTGTCCAAGAAGCACTAAGTCTGTGGCCTTGTCTGCTAATACATAGTTTATATACCAAAAGAAAAAGGAAAAGAGAAAGTTTGCTGCTCCCTGCTCTAAACATTAAATAACCGTTCATTTGTACATCCTCTGGAAAACAAACTATCTGCTGTATGCTAAGGATCCTCATCAAAAAATAAGACATTAATCACAGGAGAGGCCATTGTGCAGCTAAGAAAAGAGATCGAGATCGGAGCTGAGGGAAGACTGGGTTGGCGGAGAGCGTCGGGGACCCTGTGCTGGCTCTACTGCTGCTGTGGGACCAGAGTGTGCTGCCCGGGACCATCTGGCACAGATCTGGGGTGGATTGAACCCAATTTTACCCTGGTACCCCACTTTTGTAGCCAGTTACTCGTTCCTTTGAGTCTCTGCTTATTATTCCATGAAGTGGGATAGTGATTCCCTCACTGGGTGGTGACATGTGACAGCCTTCACAGAAGGCCTTGTGTGGAGTCAGCCTTCAGTCACGTTCTCTTCCTTCCCCTTCGTTAGGGCGAGATCTCCAAAAAGGACAAATTACAATTTATATCACCAAGAGACCATTTCACACACCGCAGCAATGAGAGAGAAAAATTTTCATCTTATGATCTCTTGCACTTCAGAGGATTCAATTAGAAAGTATAAGGAAAGGCCAGGCGTGGTGGCTCAATCCCAGCACTCTGGGAGGCCAAGGTGGGCAGATCACCTGAGGTCAGGAGTTCCAGACCAGCTTGACCAACATGGTGAAATCCCATCTTTACTAAAAATACAAAATTAGCCAGGCATGGTGGTACATGCCTGTAACCCCAGCTACTTGGGAGGCTGAGGCAGGAGAATCACTTGAACCTGGGAGGCAGAGGTTGCAGTGAGCCGAGATCGTGCCATTGCACTACAGCCTGAGCAACAAGAACAAAACTCTGTCTCAAAACAAAACAAAACAAACAAAAAACCACACGAAAAAAAGAAAGTATAAAGAAGGCTCAGCCTTTACACTGAGCCAAGTGGAGGGAAAGAGTATAGTGGAGATGAAAACACACTGAGATGTACCATGAACATCCCAATCAGGAGGTTAATGCATTACAGTACAGCCATATGACTGAACATTATATAGCTCTTAAAAGAAAAATAATGAGTGGGGCACAGTGGTGGCCCCTGTAATCCCAGCCACTCAGGAGGCTGAGCCTAGGAGTTAGAGGCCAGCCTGGGAAACATAGCAAGACCTCATCTCAAAAGAAAAAATAAAAATAAAACATAACAACATTTTAATGACATATATAAAATATGAAAGATATGATAGTGAAAAATCACAATATAAACTTGTATATACAATATGGTATTAACTGTATATTTAAAAGAAAAAAACACAAAAAGAACAGCAAGGAATAAAAAGCTCATGAACTTTTTTTAAAAACAGCACTTTGGCCAGGCTCGGTGGCTCACACCTGTAATCTCAACACTGGGAGGTGGGAAGACTGCTTGAGCCCAGGAGTTCAAGATCATCCTGGGTAACATAGTAAGACGCCGTCTCTACCAAAAACACAAAAATTAGCTGGGTGTGGTGGTGCACACCTGTAGTCCTAGCTACTTGGGAGGCTGAGGTGGGAGGATCGCTCGACCTTGGGAAGTGGAGGTTGCAGTGAACTGAGATTGCACCACTGCACTCCAACCTGGGCAACAGAGTGAGACCCCATCACAACAACAACAACAACAACAACAACAACAAAAACCCCAGCATTTTGAGAAATAATTCACATACCAGGATATGCATCTTTAAGGCAAAACACGAGACTTCAAGAAAATTTGGACTTGCAGTGGATGCTTCAGGTTGCCTTGGCTCTGAGCCACGGGCTACACTTCTTTACTCTCTTAGAGGAACCTTGCAAGAAGCACTAGTTTAACGAAAGCTTTCAATTCCCTAACTTTGCAGAAAAGAAATTTGGACCCCAGAGAAATGAAGAGACCTCCTTAAGGACACGTAGCATCTTTTCTTTCTTTTTTTTTTTGGTGGTTTGTTTCTATTTTTACTTTTTTTTTTTCGAGACCGGAGTCTTGCTCTGTTGCCCAGCCTGGACTGCAATGGAGCAATGTCAGCTCAATGCAACCTCCACCTCCCTGGTTCAAGCAATTCTCCTGCCTCAGCCTCCCAAGTAGCTGGGATTACAGGCACGCTCCACCACACCTGACTAATTTTTGTATTTTTAGTAGAGACGGGGTTTCACCATGTTGGCCAGGCTAGTCTCGGACTCCTGACCTCAGGTGATCCACCCTCCTCGGCCTCCCAAAGTGCTGGGATTACAGGCATGAGCCACTGCGCCTGGCCTATATTTTTACTTTTTTAACTATATTTTTACTATATTTACTATTTTTTTTTACCAGAAGCCCAAACCTCACCACACATATGCATCTTAATAGCAAAGTAGGAACTAGAACTTCAAGCTTCAAGTTTAATACACCTAAACATGCCAATCATTTAATATCTCTCTTCTAGTCCTCATCCACAGACACATATAGTTTTTATGTTGTTGGAATTATTATTGTATAGACACTAATTTAAAAAATACTTTTTTGTTGTTTGAGACAGGATCTCGCTTTGTTACCCAGGCTTGAGTGTAGTGGTGCGATCATAGCTCACTGCAGTCTTGAACTTCTAGGTTCAAGCAATCCTCCTGCCTCCGCATCCTGAGTAGCTAGGACTAGGGGCACATGCTACCACACCTGGCTAATAGTTTTGTGTTTTTTTCTTGTAGAGATGGGGGTCTCGCTATGTTTCCCAGGCTAGTCTTGAACTCTTGGCGTCAAGTGATTCCCCTACCCTGGCCTCCCAAAGTGCTGGGATTACAGGCGTGAGCCACTGTGTCAAGGTTTTAAAGAATTAGTATTCTAATACTAATTCTTTTTTCCTCTCTCAAGTTCTGTCATGTCAACTTTGATTTTTCTTTAGGCTTTCCTCTTAGTGTATTAGTCTGTATACCTAATACACTTGCTGTGTTTGCCTGCCTACACAGTATTTTTTCTAAAAGTCCCAAAAATTCAAAGAGCCCTTTTATTAGCATTTGTTAGAATCTCTGACCTCATTTTAAAATTTAAAATTAAATTTTTTTTTCCTTTTCAAAGTTTACCTCTTTAGATAGTACTTACAATCTTTCTCCTTAAGTTTTTAAAGATAACAGATACCTTAAAAAACACTTCTGGCCAGGCGCGGTGGCTCACGCCTGTAATCCCAGCACTTTGGGAGGCCAACGCAGGCGGATCATGAGGTCAAGAGATCGAGACCATCCTGGCCAACATGGTGAAACCCCGTCTCTACTAAAAATACAAAAATTAGCTGGGCGTGGTGGTGCAGGCTTGTAGTCCCAGCTACTCGGGAGGCTGAGGCAGGAGAATCACTTGAAACCGGGAGGTGGAGGTTGCAGAGAGCAGAGATGGCGCTACTGCACTCCAGCCTGGCAACAGAGCAAGACTTGGTCTCAAAAACAAAAAACAAAAACAACAACAACAAAAAACACTTCTGTCTCCAGCCACCCCCAGCCTCCTGAAGGGAGAAATGGACTCTTTAAACTCCCCACCTCCCTTCCCACAGCAAAGAACTTCTTTGCCACAATCATTAGAGACCTCGCTTTATTTTCATGCCCCTTAGAACACGCCATCGGTTGCTTCTGTCTTAGTTAGCATAGTAGTTCTCAGCCTTTCCTTCACGTTAGACTCACCTGGGGTTGGGGGACTGGTGTTTCTAATTTATTTTTACTGGGATGGGGACATGATTCTCACTTTCAGCCAATTTCAGCCAAGATTAAGAACTTCTGCCTTGGATGAATAGGTTTAAATAAATGTGTTTTTCTAACGGTATTTTTGTTGTAAAATAAGTCCAGTTGGGAAAGTAAAAGACTTGGCCTTTGTGAAAGAAATTTCATTTAGTATCATTTGGAGCTAGCAGAGGAAGTATTTTTTGGACAAGACCATGGAGATTATACAACTAACTTTGTTCTCATCCATTCATTTATTTATTTACTATCCATTCATTTAAAAACCTGCCCTGTGCCAGACACTAGAGATTTAAATGTGGTTCTTGCTTTTAAGGGGCTTACAGTCTAATAGCAGGAGAAAAAATACTCCAGCATATATGATAAAGTGACATATACACTTGCCAGAGGCATGTGCACAGGCTTTCCCAAAATAAGGAATATGTTAAAATTTAATTTCAAGCATATTAACATAGTGTATTTCTATAGCATTATACCTAAATCAAGTTTAAAAACTGTAGTCATTCATGGTTAATTGGAAGTCATGGGAAATGTATACAAACATTATAGTTATATCAATAGCAAATGGGAAGTTTATTTGAAATTGAAGTCACATTTGAGGGTGCCTTAAAATGACAAAACTGATTAACAGTTGGTGAAAAAAATAGTAAAAACTCAGTTTGGTAGATGACACAAATCATTTAGGATTATAGGAAAAGAGAGCTAAAGAGTTAGATGAAAAGCAAGTAAGCAATAAAAGTATATGAGAAAGCGACATTAAAACAGGCCAAGAATAGAAAAGAAACAATAAGTAGGGACAAGAAAAAGGGCAAAAACAATAAGTAGGGGACAAGAAAAGGGGCAAAAAAAGCAAAAGAGCCCATCGTAAAGAAAGTATAATCACTCTAGAATAGAGTTAAAATGTAATTAAGATTATCACAAGTTAATGATATATTTAAAGGGAAGGAAAGAATTACAAATTTTAAAGAAAACAGATTATGCATAATAGCATAGTACTTAAAAATAGATACTATTACACACATTTTCATTGACTATTTATTTAAAACATGCTATATAAAATATATCCTTTTGGTTCATTTAAAAAAACATCATTTTAGGAGTGAGCAGACTGAAGATAAAAACTCCTTAAAGAATTGCAACAATGTCCCTACTTAAAATTTAACATATGAAAAACCTAGCAAAAATCAAGAAAAAGCCAACAGTGAAACCAAGCCAAATACACTGGGAGGGTTTGTTCGATAAAGAATCTGGATATCTAGTTTTTTTTTTTTTTTTTTTTTATAAAATCCTACAAAATTCCACTATACTATAAAAAATCTTGAAATTATGCCCATGGGGATCCAAATCTTCTCAGCTTGGCACTGACAACCCATTATATACACTGATGGAAAGCATACTGAATAGAGCACTCACTTTATTACTACAGATACATCACATTGCTGGTATTATGTTTATAACCAATTGTCATTTATAAATATGTTTTTTTGCATTTTAGAGCAAGTTTGCTAAAATGAATATATTGCAAATACAGTACTAGATTTTTGGTCACAAAAGAAAGTGAGTTAGACTGTTTTAACTACTATTTCAGTGCTATGTATATTCTTTCAAAAAATATTGCAAAGAGATGGTGCTTCTGAGCAAAGTGTTCTATAATAGTAGTTTTCACAGAAGCATTTTGTGCAGGGAAGGCATATCTATAACTAGAGTAAATGCTGCTTCTTTCATGTTAGAAGCAGTCCAATGTAATTGACCTACCACTAGGTAGCTAGCTGATTAGGGAATGGTGCTATATGGGGGACTTGGTGTGGTCTCTGCTGCTGGCAGACTGGGAACTTAGCAGTGGCATCCACTGATTGGAAGTCCATATTGCCATCATAGTCACCTTGTTTATGAGTTTGCTGAATGATGACAGGAGTCTCTGGAAGGAGGCTGACTGGTATCCACAGAACGGGACTTCGTATTCACCATCATGGCATTCTACACAGCATTGCTTCTGATCACGAAACTCATTTTATGGTAAATGAAGTGCAGTAGGCCCAGGGTCATGAAATTCACTTGTCTTCCATGTTCCCCACCATCCTGAAGCATCTCTGGCTTGACAGTACAGTGGAATGGCCTTTTGAAGACTCAGTTATAGTGTCAGCTAGGTGACATTACCTTGCAGGACTGGGACAGGGTTCTCCAGGTGGCTGTGTGTGTTCTAAGTAAGTGTCAATAAATGGTGCTGTTTTCTCCCATACCCATTATTCACAGGTCTGAGAATTAAGAAGTAGAAATGGGAGAGAGTATCCCTACTATGCTACTGATTCACTAGCAAAATTTTTGCTTCCTATTCCTGAGATTTTATATGCTGCTAATCTAGAGGTCTTAGTTCCAAAGGGAGGAATCTTCCACTAACAAACACAACAATGGCTCCATGAACTGGAAGTTAAGATTGCTACCTGGCCACTTTGGCTCTCTTGTGCCTCTGAATTAGCAGACAAAGAAGGGAGTTAATATACTGCTGGGATGATTGATTCTGATTGCCAGGGGAAACTAGTCAGCAACTACACAAGGGAGATATGAAAAAGGCTGAAATGCAGGAGATCTATTAGGATGTCTCTTAGTCCTCTATACCCTAGAGTAAAATCAATGAAAAACTACAACCCAATTCAGGCACAACTACTAATGGCTTACTTAGATCTTTCATGAATGAAGTTTTGAGTCACCTGACCGGGTAAAAAACCATGACCAGCTGAGTAACATCCTTGTTGAGGGCAAGGGGAATACAGAATGGATAATGAAAGAAGGTAGTTTTTTTGTTTGTTTGTTTGTTTTTTGAGACAGAGTCTCACTCTTGTTGCCCAGGCTGGAGTGCAATGGTGCAAGCTTGGCTCACTGCAACCTCTGCCTCCCGGGTTAAAGCAATTCTCCTGCCTTAGCCTCCCAAATAGCTGGGATTACAGGCGCCCACCACCATGCCTGACTAATTTTTGTATTTTTAGTAGAGATGGGGTTTCACTGTGTTGGCCAGGCTGGTCTCAAACTCCTGACCTCAGGTGATCCACCCACCTCGGCTTCCCAAAGTGCTGGGATTACAGGCATGAGCCCCTGTACCTGGCCTTTAGTTTTGTTTTGTTTTTTTTAAATAGAGACGAGGTCTCACTATGTTGTCCAGGCTGGTCTCAAGCTCCTGGCCTCAAGAGATCCTCCTGTCTCAGCCTTCCAGAGTGCTGGGATTATAAGCGTGAGCCACCATGCCCAGCACCGAGAAGGTAGTTTTAAGTACTAGCTACAACCACATGACCATTTATAGAAATGAGGCTGTAATTGTTTCCTTATTTCATTTGAATGCATGTATGTGTGTATAGGGCAAATATCTTGTTTTCTTTCCTCCCATATCCCCTTAACATATAACATAAGATGTATGGATTTTACATCAAGTATTTAAGTATTATCAACTTAACATCTGCTGTGGTTTAAATGTCTCCCCCAAAAAGCATGTGTTAGAAACTTAATCCCCAAGGCAATAGTGTTGGGAGATGAGCCTAATGAGAAGTGATTAGGCTATTACCGCAAGAGTGGTTCATTATAAAGGGCAAGTTTGATACCCTTTGTTCTCACTCTCTCACTCTCTCTTTTCCCTTCTGCCATGGAATGATAAAGCATGAAAGCCCTTGCCAGATTTGGCCCCTCAGTCTTGGACTTTCCAACCTCCGGAATCATGAGTCAAACATTTCTGTTCATTATAAATTACCCAGTCTCTAGTATTCTGATATAGCAGCATTAAATGTACTAAGACAATATCATAGTAAAATTTAAGTTACAATATATCAAGAAGAGTGAACATTACTCAAGGACTTTGCTTTCCTCTCTGGGGAAAGGGTTAGTGTATTTTTGGTTACACACAAAATAGTTGTATCATGTTAGGCAGAAGTACGACTTTTTTATTGTCTTCACTTGGAGATTAAGTATGGCTTAAGAAGATTGCATGGATCCAACTTGAGAAATAGTAGTCTGTGGTGATTTATTTTATGTGTCAATTTGTCTAGGCTGTGGTGCCCAGTTGTTTGGCCAAACGCTAGTCTAGATGTTGCTCTGAAGGTATTTTTAGATGTAATTAACACTGAAATCAGTAGTGCTCATTGAACATTTAAACCAGCTGAGGGCATTAAGAGAAAAAAACTGAGGTCCCCCAAGAAGGAAGGAATTCTGTTTCCAGACTTCCTTCAGAATGAAGACTGCAACATCAACTCTTGCTTCAGTTTCCACCCTACTGGCCTTCTCTGCAAAGTTTGGACTTTCAAGTCCCCACAATTGCATGAGCCAAATCCTTAAAATTAATCTCTTTATTAGATATAAATATCTAATTTCTATTTCTCTAGAGAACTCTAATACAAAAATGTTTGGCTTTTTGGGAGGATTGCAATCATAGTAATATCATAAAGAAGAAATACATTATGAATATCTATGAAGATGGGATTTCAAATGCAACTAATTATCATGGTCTAAAGCCTTTGTTACATTTGGTAAAATTCTGTCTTCTGTTATAATGCTACCATAAATGAGTACAGAGTTCTTGACGTGAAGATGATAAATCTAAACTACTTGTACATAAAATACACTTAGGTCTCAAAGTTAAAATTAGCAAAAAGTTGTAGAGGTGGTGGTGGGATGACACTTGTCTCCTAACCCATGCCCAGCAAAGTAAGAGCCATATGGGTTGTAGAGGTGTTGCCTTTCTGGTCATAGTCACCCAATATTCCCACCCACAATTACTTCAGTAGGAATAGGAAGTATTTTAACTTTGATTGCTGTAAAATTTCCCTGCCTAATTTAAATTCTGCAACCCCTTCATTCATTGATTTCATTGAATTTTATGAAACAAAAATATTTATCATATTCTAACGGTTTTCTTAGCCACACTCACTCACTCCACAGATAACTTATTGAGTGCCTAGTATGTGCCGCATCTGCTGTAAATTTCATTCAGATAGAGGAGTTTGTTTAGTACTGGATCTCTAGTACTTTTTGTTTGTTTGTTTGAGACAGAGTCTTGCTCTGTCACCCGGGCTGGAGTGCAGTGGTGTGAACATGGCTCACTGAAGCCTCAAACTCCTGGGTTCAAGCGATCCTCACACCTCATCCTTCCAAGTTACTGGGACCACAGGTGAACATTAGCTAATTAAAAAAAACAAAACAAAACTCAGGCTAATTTTGAAGAAAGTTTTTTGTAGAGATGGGGGCCTCGCCATGTTGCCCAGGCTAGCCTCAAACTCCTGGGCTCAAGCAATCCTCCCACCTCAGCCTCCAAAGGTGTTAGGATTACAGGCATGAGCCACCATGCCTAGTCTCCAGTACTTGAACTAGAGTAGAAACTGAACAAATTTTCACTGAATTAATAAATGGAAAGAAACATATCCTATCTTTTTTATCATTTTGCGTATTATCTCCTGGGCTTCATGTCAAAGGTTGCTAATAAATGCATCTTAGTTATGAATATAACAAGTCCTTGAATGGCTATTAGTTGTGGCAAAAGGCTTTTTTAAAAACTATGTTTTATGAAGGGCTTTGAAGGCTTAGACGGAAAGCACGAGCAATCTTCATGCACTTATTTCCAAAGTTTACTTTTTCATTGATTGGTGGTAAAGTAAAGTATGTTTTTCTATAGAAACAAGGTTTTTGAGGGGCTTAAATTCTCAGAGCTGCCCTCCTAAAATCTGTGACATCAATAATCGTACTGTACTGGTAATAGAACATAACCATCATATGCATTTTTGTGGAAAACTATGCTGCACTTGGATAGGGACTCTGCTAAACATGTATAAATGAATATGGGGCACCTTGGGGTAATGTGGTTGTTCTGTCGGGGAATACTCAAAGTCACCTGGGCTTGGGATTTTATCTTAGGGATGGCAACAAGGGTTCCAGAGGAAGGAAAACAATCATCTCCAGAGGGAGGTAGAACTCACGTATGAGGCAATGGTGATATTGTCAATGAAACCACTATTAGAATGGGAGAGAAACAGCTGCAAAGCCCACAATAAGGAGAGAGAAGAGGAAAGAGGATAAGGGAAGAGGCAGGCAGAGGCAGAAAGAGAAGGGAGTTCAGACATGGAAGAGCATTGTTAGTCTTAGACGGTGGTTAGTTGACCATGTGTAAATCAGAGACAAAGTGTATGAGAAGGTACCCAATATTAGTAATTTATTTTAAAACTTGGTCTAAAGAAAAACAGGGTCTAAATGTCAGCTTTTGTTGTTTTATAAGAAAAGAATGTGATTAAGTAAAACAGTTATTATAGAAGGAATTTAAACTTTTTAAACTAAATATCATATATACACAGAAAATATTTATAACATGTGTGACAGATACAGGAATAATAAATATTCACATACCTACCACTCAGTTTAAGAGTTTGGACATTAATCATCTAAAACGGCATGGGGGTGGGGCACGAGACCAACTGCAATCTCTGGTAGTTGTGTGGCTGGGACTTCATAATTATTTTGGGGGAAAACTGAAAACAAAACAAAACAAACAACCCAGGGGCCGAGGCATTTAATCAAAGATGTTAAAAAATGACATTCATAAATAATGGACTAATTAAAGTATAACATTGATTGACCCTGTAAATATTTTGAATAAAAACAAAGTTTTGTATTTTAGAGTTCAGAAACTATTGCTGGAATGGGTGTTCAGTGGTAAGACTCTGTCAAGTGGTCCATGTTTATAAAGCCTATTTCAAAAGAAGTGAAGGGTATATTACTCTTCTGAAGATGGTTCTTTTCCTGAGGCAAAAGAACAATTATTTAGATGCACTCTGTTTTGCAAAGGCATTATTCTATCCCAACTGTAACTGAACATTAACGTAGGTTTCTGGATCTCGGGTTTTATAAAACTTGCATTTTAACCAAAGGAGTCCGTTTTTCTTTGAATGTTCTTTAGTTCCTGGATATAGTGTTTCAGAGCTGCATGGAATCTTAAAAATGTAGGACTCAGGTAGGAAACTGAGTCCTAGATGCATTTAATTACATGTCCAGAAGATTTGCTTGAAAAAATTCTAGAGATGGATAGTGTTGAGGGTTGCACAAGGTGAATGCATTTAATGCCACTGAAATGTAACTTAAAAATAGCTAAAATGGCAAATGTTATGTATAAAGAGAGACACACACACAAAATGCCCAAGTCTCATTGATTATGCATTCAGATACTGGTCTAGAACCTATGTCTCTATTCTTTTTTTCCTTTTTTTTTTTTTTTTTTTGAGACGGAGTCTCACTCTGTCGCCCAGGCTGGAGTGCAGTGGCACCATCACAGCTCACTACAACCTCTGCCTCCTGGGTTCAAGTGATTCTCATGCCTCAGCCTCCCAAGTAGCTGGGATTACAGGCGTGCACCACCACACCCAGCTAATTTTTATATTTTTAGTAGAGACAGGGTTTCGCCATGTTGGCCAGGTAGGTCTTGAACTCTTGGCCTCCAGTGATCTACCCGCCTTGGCCTCCTAAAGTGCTGGGATTATAGGCATGAGCCACTGTACCCGGCCCACCATGAACTTTTATGTTAAGTGGTGTTAAGTCAGGTGAAGCCAATACCTGGTGTTATGTCTATCTGTATTCCAATTTTTACACACTAGCAATACTCAAATGAGATGTGATTCTCACATTGGGCTTAATTTATTAGATTATAGTTTTTTTTTTTTGAAACGGAGTATTGCTCTGTTGCCCAGGCTGGAGTGCAGTGGTGTGATCTTGGCTCACTGCAACCTCTGCCTCCTTGGTTCAAGCAATTCTCCTGTCTCAGCCTCCCAAGTATAAATTCTACTTTTAATATACATATAGAGCTTTCTTTTGGAGTTACTAGAGATAAACTAAGAGAAAGGAGATCTTTAGACAAAATGTCAATACTTAAATTGATTTTACATATCTTTAGTTTATATATTTTTATATATATAAAAATATGTTGTTTTACTATTATTTGTACTTACACTAAAACTAAACAAATAGACTTTATTGGCAACTATATCAACTTATTTTTGTAAAGTAATCTTTTATTTTCTATTTTTATTCTTTTTAGAGACAGACAAGGTCTTGCTTCATTGCCAAGGCTGGAGTACAGTGGTGTGATCATAGCTCACTGCTGCTTGAACTCCTGGGCTCAAGCAATCCTTTCACCTCAGCCACCTCAGTAGCTGGAATTACAGCTGCTAGCCACCACGCATGGGCTGTAAAGTAACATTGTATGAAGCAGCTGTGCTAAAATCTGTGAGGGATGCTAAGAAATCTAAGATATAATCCCTGTCTTCAGGGAGTTTACAGTCTAGTTAGGGAGGGAGATTCAGTAAATGCAAACAACAATAACATTTAAAAAATTGAAGTGTAATATACATAGGCACACAAGTCATTTGTATGCCATGAATAAACTGTGCACAAATGTTTCATAAAATGAACATGCCCATGTAACCTCCACTCGGATTAGAAACAGAATATTCTCAGAATCCCCAAATCTCTCTCATGTGCCTTCCTAGGCCCCACCTACCTGGCAAAAGGTAACAACTATCCTGGTATCTATCACCATAGATTAGTTTTGCCTGTCTGACCTTTATGTAAATAGCATCATATAGTAGTGTTCTTTTGTATCTGGTTTCTTTTATTCAAGGTTATTTCCATATGATTTATACATGTTATTGTGTGAAGCTATAGTTTGTTCATTTTCATTTCAGTTTAGTATTCCATTGAACAAAAATGCTGTAATTCATTCAGTCTTCTGTTGAAGGACTCTATAGGATACATACTAAGGAACAGACTTATTAGGTCACCCAGGAGACATGCTCAGTTTTAATGGATATTGTCAAACAGTTTTCAATTTACATGCCAAATTTTTATTTTCTAATTGTTTCTAATATGTAGGAATACAATTAATTTTTCTATATTGACCTCCCATTCTAGAGATCTTATTAAATTTAATTCTAATAGTTTGTAGATTCCTTTGCATTTTTCACATAAACATTCATGCCATCTGCAAATGATGACAGTTCTATTTCTCCCTTAGCAATCTTTATGCCATTTTTTCCCCTTTTATCACATTGGCTAGAACTGCCTGTACAGTGTTGGTTACAAATGGTAATACTGGACATACTATTTGCAATTCTCTTTCCCAATCTCGGGGGAAGCTATAAATGTTTCAACATTGAGTACAATGTTTGTTATAGGCTTTCTGTAAATATACTTCATTATACTGGGGAACTTCCCTCTTACTCGGTTTTTTAAAATGCTAATAGTACTTCGTTTAGGTATAATTTACATAAATTATTAGCAAAATACACAAATCCTAAGGGTACAACTCAATACATTTTTGACAATGGTTTGTCAAAATGTAACTATCACCTAGATCAATATTAATCATCCCAGAATATTTCTTCATCCCTCCAAAATTCTGTCTTCCCTTTTTCCAGTCAATCTGCACCCCCCACAACCCTAGCATCAACTTTCGTCATTATACATTCATTTTGCCTGCGCCTGTAGTATTCTAGCATAAATGGAATTGTACAGAATGCACCCATACGACTACTTTTGCTTAGCAAAATGCTTCTAAAATTCATTCATGTTACTGCATATTTCAGTAATTTGTTCCTTTTATTGTTGAGTACTATTCCATTGTATGAATATACCACACTTTGTTCCTCCACATAACTTGATGATGGAAATTAGTTTCCAGGTTTTCACTATCATGAATAAAACATCAGCCACGCTTGTATTCCAAGCACTTCGGGAGGCCAAGGCAGGAGAATGGCTTGAGCCTAGGAATTCAAGACCAGCCTGGGCAACATGGTGAAACTCCATCTCTAAAATAAATAAATAAATAAAAAAGCCAGGTGTGGTGGCACACACGTGTAGTCCCAGCTGCTTGGGAGGCTGGGTTATTATTATATTCTATATTATTAATGTTCTATACAATCTTTTGGTGAACATCTGTTTTCATTTCTCCTAGGAAATGAAGTTTCTGTTTTCCAAGGTGTTTGTACAATCCTGCCAGCAAAGAATAAGAGTTCCAATTGCTCCACATTCTCCCCAGTATTTGATATTGTCAGTTTTTTTTTTTTTTTTTTTTTTTGGACAAGAATCTCACTCTGTCACTCAGGCTGTAGTGCACTGGCACAATCTCATCTCACTGCAACCTCTGCCTCCTGGGTTCAAGTGATTTTCCTGCCTCAGCCTCCCCAGTAGCTGGGATTAGAGGCATGCTCCACCACGCCCAGCTAATTTTTGTATTTTTAGTAGAGACGGGATTTCATCATGTTGGTCAGGCTGGTCTCAAACTGCTGACCTCAGGTGATCCGCCCATCTTGGTCTCCCAAAGTGCTGAGATTACAGGCATGAGCCACTACACCCGGCTGCTCTCTCTTTCTTTCTTCTCTCTCTCTCTTTCATTCTTTCTTTCACACAGGGTCTTGCTCTCTTGCTCAGGCTGGAGTGCAGTGGCATGATCATGGCTCACTGCAGCCTCGACCTTGCAGGTTCAAGTGATCCTTCTGCCTCAGCCTCCCAAGCAGCTGGGACTACAGGTGTGTGCCACCACACCTGGCTTTTTTATTTATTTACTTATTTTAGAGATGGAGTTTCACCATGTTGCCCAGGATAGTCTTGAACTCCTGGGCTCAAGCCGTTCTCCTGCCTTGGCCTCCCAAAGCGCTTGGAATACAAGCATGGCTGATGTTTTCTTCTAGGAGCTTTATAGTTTGGTTTTTATCATTTAAGTCTATGATCCATCTTGAATTCATTCCTGTGTATGGTAAGAGGTCAATATTTTCTCCATACTGATATCTAGTTGCAGCACTACTTATTGACAAGACTTTCCTTTTTCCATTGAATTTATTTGACAACTTTGTACAAAATTCATTGACTATAAGTTTGGGGGCCTATTTCTGAATTCTCTATTCTGTTCCATTGATCTGTTTGCCTCTTCTTACACCAATATCACACTGTCTTAATTAGTGTAGCTTTATAGTAAATATTGAAGCTGGCAGTGTAAGTCATTCAACTCATGCTTCCTCAAGTTTGTCTTGGCTATTCTAGGTAATATGTATTTGCATATAATTTTTAGAATTAGACCTCAATTTTTACTTAAGCTTGCTGGGATTTTGATTGGGATTGCATTGAATCTATGGATCCATTTGCTGAGTGTTGACATGTTAATACTGATGACATCTTAATACTGTTTTTTAAAACAGAAATGGAGTCTTGCTTTGTTGCCCAAGATGGTCTCAAACTCTTTGCCTCAAGTGATCCTCCCACCTCAGCCTCCCAAAGTGCAGGGATTACAGGCATGAGCCACTATACCTGGTCCCATCTCTCGTTTTAAAAATTTAATGTTTTGGTCTGGCATGATGGCTTATGCCTGTAATCCTAACACTCTGGAAGGCTTAGGTGGGCAGATCATTTCAGCCCCAGGAGTTCAAGACCAGCCTGGGTAAGATGGTGAAACCGCATCTCTACAAAAAAAAAAAAAATTAAAAAAAAAAAAAAAGCTGGGTGTGGTGGCACACACCTGTATTCCTGACTATTAGTGAGGTCAGGGCTGCAGTGAGCTGTAATTGTGCCACTGAACTCTCTGGCCTGAGTGACAGAGTAAGATCATGTCACACACACACACAAAAATTAACTTTTTAAGAGACACGGTATTGCTATGTTGCCCATGCTGGTCTGCAACTCCTAGGCTCAAGTGATCTTCCTGCCTCAGCTTCCCAAGTAGCTGGAACTACAAGCATGTGCCACTGTGCCCAGTCTATTTCTGTTTTTAGGCTATTGTGAATTTCTATTAGCAATATTTTTTTCTCAATGTAGAGATCATGCAACATTTTTCATTAAATTTATTCCTAAATTTTGATTTTTAAAATGCTTTTGTAAATGGTGTTTTAAGATTTTCATTTTCCAGTTGTTTCATGCTAACATACAGAAGAGATACAATTGACCTTGTACCTTGTGATCCTACATTCATTTTAGTAGTTCATGGATTCTTTTGAATTTTATATGTACACTATATCATCATTAGTGAGTAAGTTTGGTTTCACCTCCTTCCAATTCATTTTCTTGTCTTATTGCACTGATAAAATTTGCAGAGATGCTAAATAACTTGCCCAAGTTCACCCAGTTAGTAAGAGCCAAGATTGAAACTCACGTCAATCTCATTCAGAATACCCTGGAATGAATGTGGGTGTATTAATATTTGTTTTTGTTTGAGAAATAAGGGAGGTATGAATAGAAAAAGTAGTTAGGGGTATATCAAAGAGGTTCTTAATATAAGGTGAAGGATTTGAATTGTATTCCGTAGGTAATGAAGGATCATTAAGTGTTTTCAAGTGGGAAAGTAACAAAATAAGACTGAGGGGATCAATCTTGTGACAGTGTACAGTATGACTTGAAGGGAGCCCATTCATTCATTTATTCATTCTTTTCATGATCATTTATTGAGTATGCACTATGTTCTAGGAGACAGAGTCTTGCTCTGTCACCAGGCTGTAGTGCAGTGGTGCGATCTCGGCTCACTGCAACCTCTGCCTCCCAGTTCAAACTATTCTCCTGCCTCAGCCTCCCAAGCAGCTGGGACTACAGGAGCGCGCCACCACACCCAGCTAATTTTTTTTTTTTTTTTTTTTTTTTGTATTTTTAGTACAGACGGGGTTTCACCATGTCGGCCAGGATGGTCTCAATATCTTGACCTTGTGATCTGCCTGCCTTGGCCTCCCAAAGTGCTGGGATTACAGGCGTGAGCCACTGCGCCCAGCCAATGTGTTTCTTAGAGTAGTAGAGATACAAGTGATGAAGAGTAGAATCCTAACACAATCTTAGGTATGCAGCGAAGGCAGTTCTATGACTTTGCATTAATTTACTTGACGTCTCTGAAGCTCAGCTTTATTGTACATAAAATGAGAGTAATATACATATAATGACTACTTCAGTAAGGAAAAAATTTATGTAATATGCTTGACTTATATTAGATATCTATTTATTGTAGCTATACTATTTAAGGGATTTAGAAGAGAGCAAACAATAAGAATGAAACATTTTATCACATAGTTGTTCAATAACCAAATTGACAAACAAATGTTTTAACTGACGCCCCCACCCTATGATTACATTTTAATAGAATGAACTATAGATTTTTGCTTTGGCAATTTAGGAATGCACCAAAATAGAGATAACTGTGCTACATATTAGCTGACATAATAATATTCCCTTACATCTGTATAAAGAGCTTAATAGTTAACAAAGTACATTTATTTACACCATTTTGAGCCTTGCAACAATTACACAGATGAGGAAATCGCGATATTTAGTGACTTGTTTGAGGTCACACAGTAAGTTACACAGACCACTTCACATCATATTTATTTGTTTATATTCTATAGCTCTTTTTTACCATACTGTTACCTCTAATCTCATGATGTATGTTAGTAGTATTAACTCAAAAATAGTATAGAATCTCCCACTTTTATGCAGTTTACTTATGAAAAAAGTGAGTATTTTGAAAACTGTGGAAGGCAGACAAAAATAGAAATTCTTGTCTTGTAGCAGTCATATTGTTCTGATTATTCCTAGGTTATATTGTTAAATATATAATTTGTCATTTTCTTTACTTTTCTATGTTGCATTTATGATTCTGCTGACATTTTTGGTGTTTCCTTGCCTCATCCATTCATGGTATGTTATTTCTACTTCCACTAAATTTCAATAATTTCCTTCCCCTTTATGATCTGGACCCACATATTTTTTCCTTGTTGTTCTCTCTTGGTAATATACCTAGTTGCTATATCTTTGCCTTCTTTTTTCTTTCCTTCTTCTTCCTTTCTTAATTTGTGTCATTAAGCCAACTTATTTACCGCCTCTTCTACCTTTTCATTTTACATTATCACAGTGATGATTCACTAAAAATTATGGCTAGTTTTAATAAACAATTGTTCTGAGGTCTCATGGGAATCAAAGTTCTTTCTAAGTATGGAAGATGTTTTTTATAAGCATGTTTTATGAGCAAGGGATTGGAGGATGAGGTGGGGAAGAGGACATGAGGATTGGAATAGATACTATTATTTATATTTCACAAATTCAATGAATTTGTTTCAATGAAACAAATTCAATTCAAACATCATACAGTCCTTGTTAGGTGCTATAGCATGTACAAACAAGAACAAGACCAGGTCTTGGGCTCTGTGGAACTTACTATCTAGTGAAAGAGAAAGACATATATATAAACAACTCTAGTGCAAGACAGACTACTGTTACAGCAAGAGCCTGAAGTTCAGAGGGCGCCCAGAGATTGTACCAGAGAGCGTTTAAGTCACACAATTCAATTCAAGCTCAGGCAATTGAGTAGCACTTGGGCATGGAACTCATCTACTATGCTGTCAGACGTTTTTGTTTATTTTTTGTAAGAAAAAGTCTTCAGCCGTCGTAAGACGTTTTATTGGGTAATATGGGAATGCAATGGGGGGAGTCATTTGTTTGCAGAGGTATCATGGGTAGTTTTAAAAAGTGTGAAATCTACGATTGCAGAGGACTGATAAGACTCTGGACTTCCGCCAAAATGGGAGGGATAGCAACAAGGAGAATCTTTTATTTATTTATTTATTTATTTATTTATTTATTTATTATCACAACTCCTGATAGCTCACAGTTGGGGGTGAGGACAGGAAAGCAAATCGAGAGTTCAAAATTGTGACAAACCTCAAGTGACCACTACCCCATTGTAGACAAGATACAGACTGGTATTAGCAGAAGATAGGCCATAAACAAACTCTCCATTTCCTCTCAACGCTTTGGGAACATAATTCTATTATTCCACCTAGCTAAAAAAAAAAAAAAAAAAAATCTTTAAAAATATACATTAATACATAGTCAATGTAAACATTTCAAACATTAGATAGGTGTGCAAAATAAAAAGTGGAAATGCCTCATCACCCACTTCTTACACTCCCCAGCGCTAACATTTGTTGTTATAGGCTTCCAAGCATTTTCTATCCACAAACACACACACACACCCCCCACACATTTTCTTAATTCTTTTCCCAACTAAAATTGGTGGTACATCCACAAATTTTAGGATGAAGACACGTTTAAAAGCATGGGCTTTGGAGCTCACCAGAACTGGGCTCACATCCTTTCCAACTACTGGCTGTGACCCTTGGCAAATTACTTTGAGCTTCAACTTTTTGTGTGAAGTGAAAAGCGGCAATGACTTCGGAAGGTTTGAGGATTAAGGTCTATAGCATATGTACATCACCTAGCAGTCAGATTCACAATAAGTGTTCAATAAACACTTTTATTGTCTACCGCAAGTGACCTTTCTCATTATAAGATTAAAATCAGGGAATATGTTCCTCTCATAGTTTGATAACTGCCATTAAACAAAAGTTGATTTTTTTTCAACTAATTACCGTATAAGTTGGAAAAAAACTTGCTTTTCCAAAGCCTAAAACAGATCGGTCTAAGTAACACTTAAATGGGGGTTCTCGCATTTTCAGTGCCAATCTCCTACGTCCCCTCAGTACTTTGTTCACGGATGTCTAGAGAATGGACTTTCCAATAAAAACTTATGATTTCATGATGTGCCCAGAAGTCTCAACCAGGTTAAGTTTTACACCCTGTGTGCAGCATTTGCTTTATCCCGCAATTGCCGGGTGGTGCCCCTTCCAGCTCCCACAGCCTCTCCATCCCCTCTGGAGATACGACTGCAATGGGAGAAGCCTCTCCCTGTTGGAGCCGTAGGGGACTTGACGGATGCGGGGCGCCTCCGGGGAGGCGCCTCCGGGGAGCAGCGGCAGGACCGGGAGTTGGGTAGGGTGAGGTGCGCCCGAGGGGGTGCAGGGTGTTGGCCGAGGGGCCCGGCCGGACGGGCGCGAGGGTCCTCTGCTGGCGACCCTGGAACTCGGCTCTCCCCGATCTTCGTCTTGGGGCACCGTCCCTGCCGTCTGCAGCCCCCAGGCCCCACTGCCTCTAACTCAGCGGCCTAGGCCCGTCCCAGTCGCTAGTTTTCTTTTTGGCATTGCCCTTTGCCCTCCCATGCAGTCCTCTGTTGACTCTCTCTTCAGTTACAGTCACCCCTAGGTCACCCTCCCTCTACCACAGTCACCCATTTTGTCCCCTATCCCCTTACTCTTCTTCACCTCTCCCCGGGCCGCCTTCTCAGAGGACTCTGCCGACGGAGATGCTGCGGACCCCGCGGCCAGGGGCTGCTCCCCGGACAACCCTGCGTCCACCTTTGCCCCTTCCTCGGGGGCGCGAGAGGCAAGTTTCCGCTCCGTCCTTTTCCCGGTGACAGGACTTGGCGGCGGCCACTGCCGGGGAGGCACAGGGAGGGACGGCCTGGCTCCCGAGCCCCCTCCCCTGCTCGTGAGCTCGCGCGGTCTGTCTCTCCGCAAGTGCGGAGACGCGGAGGAGGAGGAGGAGGAGGAGGAGGAGGAGGGAGTTGGGGGAGGATCTCCATTGAAATAAACAACCAGGCAGCAGTTATTAACACGGGAACATGGCGGCCGCAGCCTCGGCTACAGCTTCGGCGGCGAAGGTCAGCGCCGACGGCAGCCGGCACCTGACGGCGTGACCGACCCGAGCCGGTAACCGCGCCTTCTCCCGGGGCCGCGAGGGCGGGCGGGGGGCGGGCGGCAGGCGGGGGGCGCCGCGTCCCCACCCCCCGGCCGCGACTGCCCTTCTTGCGCCGAGCTCCGACAGAGCCGTGCGCCTCCGAGAGGCTGTTTTTGTGTGCGGGGACCGCCGCCGGAGTGCGCGGAAAACGGGAGTTGCATCCCGGAGGCGCAGCGACGCTGGGGAGTTGGGGCTTGGGGGGTGGGGAGGGCGGGAAGCGACGGGGAGACGCGGAGTCCCCGGGAGAGAAAGGAGGCGCTCCAGCGCCTTGCGAGAGCTCAGGAGACGAGTCCCGGAGCGCGAGGCGGGCGGAGGCTGCAGCCTGCGGCGCGGGCGAGAGGTGAGCGCCGAGGCGCGGCGGGGAGGCCGGGAGTGCGGGCGCGGCCCCCGCCCCGAGGAGCGAGTGCCCATTGCCCAGCCCGGTGCGGGGTCGGCGGAGACCGAGGCTCTAACCCCTCGGGGGCAGCGCGGCAGAGCCGAGAAGGTGAATCCCGGGAAGGTGCATTCTTTAATGGAAGCGCGGAGCGGCTGCAGCGGAGAGTGGGAGCCGGGCGAGGGGAGGCAGGACTCGGGAAGTGCTGGGGGTGTGTGAAGGTGAAGCGGGGTGTCGGGGCGGCCGGCGAGCTGCAGCACCGGGCGGGGAAGGGGACCCGCGGCCCGGCGGGCGGCCCGGGCCCGTGTCAGCGCCGGGGGCGGGGGGCGAGGGGCGCCGAGCGCCGCGGGCGGACGGGAAGGAGCTGCGGCGGGCGGGGCGGGCGGCGCGCAGGGGCCGAGCAGGCCGGGCCGTGGTGGGGGCGGGGAGCCGGGGGCCGGGCCCCGGCGGCGCCGAGCCGGGCTCGCCCCTGACTGAACTTTCTGGGTGCGGGCGTGTGTGCAGAAGGCGCGCTGGGGCCGGGGCTGGGGCCGGGGGCGGGAGGCGGACCGGGAGGTTCCGGGTTGGCTCGCCAGCGCCCCCTTTTCTCGCCCCCTTCTCCCCGCCCCTGAAGGGACAGGCCCTCGGGGCCCCAGGCGGGAAGCGGGAGGGGCCCTTGCGGCCGCCTCGCGACGGTCACGCCCCGGGCACGGGGACCCGGCTGTCTCGGGCCCCTGGGGGGTGCTGGGGGAGGGGGCCGGGGTCGTCGCTGCCGGCTGCGCTCCCCGCCTCCTCCCCTCGGGGGAGTCCCAGAGGCGCCTCTTCCGAGACTGGGGGTGGGTCGGTCCCGGGTTAGATGGCCCCTCCCTCTCCCCCTCCCTCTAGTGGTTTCCGGGGCCTGCGGGACCGAGGGGCGGGAATCGGGGACCGGAGCCTCCTTCCGCTGGCCCGGAGCTGGACTGGGCCTCCCGCGTTCTGGGTCCGTCACTGGTAAGGGAAACTTTCCCAAACCAGACACGGGGCCTGAACACCTTCCTCCGCCACCTCGTCCTCTAATCCCACTCCCTCTCCACCTCCTCCGACGCCTTCCCCTCCCACCGACCCGAATCTCGCTGCGTCTGACTGATGGGGCAGTGAGCCAATCGAAGGCAGGAAGCTGACCTGCCGGGTGTCGGTGAGCCAATCGTGCGGACTGGAGGAAGGAAGGGGGCGGGGTTTCTCCGCACCAGTTAGAGCAGAGTTGCATGCGGGGCGGGGGAGTCATGGAGACGCCGAGAGCGAGCTACTCTTGTCCATCCCCGAGTCACCCGCTCCTTGATTTCTGGGGTTGTGTCACTTAGAGGGGCTCCGACCCGGAGAGGCTGCCGACGCACTCGAGGTCCTGTATGTCTTTCGTGCCGAAATAGACGTTGTCTTAGACACGACGAAGTCTAAAGCCACTTTAGGATGTGGCAGTAACTCCCCGAGGCCGGTTTCTAAAATGGCATATGCTGTAGTGATCATGTCCTGGACCTCAGCGTCCGGTTTACATGCTAAGGGTCACAGAAGACAGAAGTTACCCGTTTACCTCTATCTCGGTTTCACTCAGCTACGCCAGAATGGGGACAATGAAATTTGAAAGAACCTTGAGAATGAAGGCATCAGAGTAGTATCACGTCAACTGATTATTGGTAGTAGAAAGCATCATTGTTCGTAATGGCTTCACTGGTTCCTTGTTTAATTAGAGCGCCAGTTCCCAAAGTGCACTTGAAACTTCGGCATTTGGGGATGTCATTAAAAAAAAAAAAAAAAAGTTGTGGTTTATGGTATGCATTTTTTTTTCTTTTTGCTCTTTCTTGGGTAAACAAAATGAAATTGGGAACTAAAGCATCACTGATTGAAACATTAAGTGTGGGTATTTAAGGAGCAAAGCTAATCAAAGAATATTTGTCTACAGGAAAAAGTCTGAGTAAAATGTAGTTTCCCAGATTACTCCCACACAAAAGATTCTTAAAAATAATTTTAATTTTCTTAAACACTGCTGAATTGTATAGTGTGTGGGTACTTTTCTGGTTTATACAAGCTTTGGAGACATCTTTGGTTTTAACTGTTTATTGCGCGTTCAGTCAAGTGGCTTTCTCAACTGACTTTTAGGAACAGAGGTCTTTGATTCTCTGTAAAGATCACAGGTTGCTCTGCAGGAATAGCAGTCTTTTAAAAAGAAAGCAGCTGCTACAAAGCGTGTGTGTGCGCGCGTGTGTGTGTGTGTTCCTGTTCTTTGTTGGTGAGGTTAGGCACACTGACAGAAGTAATGCTCCCTTTCTCACCTGGAATTTGTAGAATCTTTGGGAGTTCAAAGAATGAAAAGTGTTAGATTAAGAATGAATTCATTGATTTTTGTCATAAGTATCCCATGAATTTAATTTTGGGAGTGTTTTCTTTTAGGTATCTTGTGTGGAAAATATGTATCTTTTCTATAGTCAAGCTTTTATTAATCTTGGGTTGCTAAGAAAGAATTGAAGGGGACTGCAGTTCAAGGAACAGTATTTGCCAGACCTTATAAATGTGTTCTGTTGTAATATATTGTTTTCAAATTTACCATGAGAATTCCCAATTTAGGATCATTTTGGGTGCATGTAGATAAGAGTTAATTGCATTTTGCTGTAGCTCTTGAGATGTTGTTTGTAATAAAATAGTAAAAACAGAGAAGGTAAACCAAACACTTACTTAGACTGACAGAGGTAAGGAGTATTAGAAACAACATTCAAAATTTGACAACATTCAAAACCCTCCACCATTTGTTAATTTAGTTACTTATGGGCACTCTGACATATGCCCTTCTCTCTTTTGTATGCTTAAGAGCAACACATTATTTTACTTAATTCTCTGCAACAATCCTTGAAAATGTGCTCAGATTCTTGGTGGCAGGGAGAACCAAGTCTCCTAATGCCTGGCTTGGGGGGAAAAAAACCTCTCAAGCATATGGAGACATCTAGAAAAAGATGTGCATCGTCAGCTGTGATTCCATTGTGTGCTCTCAGACTGGATCTGAGCTTCCTTCCTCCTGGGAATTTCAGTCTTAAACAGAGGAGTTCTTTGACTTTTAGATGTCAGTATACTGAAGCAGAAGGGTAGAAAAAGAGCTCACCAATTACGGATTTATTATGTTTTGAGTGGTTAATATGTTTTGGATTTTAACCCTTCATTGGTAACATATAATTTAAATGACTGGCTTAGTGTTAGAAGAGCATTTTATTGGAAATATAAAATGTAAGGCTTGGAGAGGGATTTGGGCTGTGGATAAAGGGGTAATGCTTCTTAGTTGTCTTTATTTATAGTTGTATCTTATTAAAGCTTTCCAAGCTTCAGTAACATCAAGGATCTGTGAGCAGTCCTTCCATTATATGCCCTGTATTTAAGGATTCAGTACCGTAGCTGTTTCAAATTACATAAGGTTGAAATGTGACCCATAAGTTGACAGCTTGGATTTCTTAGGAAAAATTGTTTGTGTTGTATTGAGTTTAAAAGCAATTCTTTAAGCACTCTTTAGGGTATTGGATAGTAAAGGAAAATACAAAAGGGGATGGTCTCTTTAAACAATTTTTCTGAAATGCACAGCATGCCCTCATTTGATATTTTGGCCATTATTGTGTCATGATCGAAGTTATATTTAAAAGCAAAGTTAATGCTTATTTATTGTTATGAAAAAACTGCTATTTAAGAAATTACTAACTTTAGTATTTTGTGTATGTAGTTTTGTTTAGTAATATATGTTATTACATGCTTTATTGATTTTAGATTAAGAGAATAGGAGGGAGAAAATAAGTCACTACTTTAAGGTATTGGTCTTTTATTGCAGCAAATCGTAAAATCAGCAACAAATCAGGATCTTTTTCCGTAGTGAAAGAATAAGACTATAGTTCACACCAAAAATGAAAGCCATTTAAGGGAAAACGGAAGAAAACCTTCAGTTTTTTTGTACCCTTTCATATTTAAGGGTAATTTTACCTCTCTATGCCTTACTTTTCTAAACAAACAAAAAAGGTTCTAAGTGTTTGTGTTCTAGGTGTTTGTGTTTTTCCTTTTTTGTTTTTAAAGGCTTCTAGTAGGGTTTTATGAATTGCAAGCTGTAAAAATATGTCATATTACTCTCTAAAGTCTATTACAAGTAATGTCTGGAAAAGCTATGAAATACAATTTTAATGTTGCAGACCTTCAATTCAGACATCATAAAGAAAACACATCTTTATGGATTCTAGATGCTAATTTCTAGATAGAGGTGAGAATGTGACTTTTGTGGATATTTTAGAAGCTGGTGTAGTTCTCTTAGCTGTGGTAAAACTGATTATGAAAAGGAGTGGAGATCTTAAAGGTAAACTATGAAGGCAACTGAAATTAAAAGACTAGGTGGTCTGCAGGTAGATCCTAATACTGTTAGCTTTTAGGGCAAAGATTTTATGTGTTTACTCTATGAAATATTGATCAATGACCACATTTCTGGGTCCCCATGGCTGTGATGACATAATGCAATTGTGGAAATGTTGATTCTAGGATAATTTTCAGTTGGTTCTCTGGTTGGAAATTTCTAGAGAAGAATTAAATGACAAGAGAACCTATGGTGGTGTTTTACATAGCTGTTTTTGAGGCTTTGGACACAGAATCATGTAGGTAGAAGTTATTCGCAACTGGTTAAATGTTCTAAAGGAAAAAAAAAATCTTTACTTTGACTAGGCATCAGCTGACAGATACTTGGAGAATTGAAATTAGCCTGTTAATTCTGGCAGAATTTATGCTTTGTAGGCAGCCAATTTCGAATTGTTTGAGTTCCCCTGGCCAACTTAAATCTTACTTTGGTCTTGCTGTTGTTGTTATTATTATATTATTATTTTGAGATATGGTGTCACTCTGTCATCCAGGCTGGAGTGCAGTGGCATGATCACAGCTCACTGTAGCCTTGACCTCCTAGGCTCAAGCGATCCTCCTGACCCAGCCTCCCAAGTAGTTGGGACTTACAGCTGTGTGTCTCCACGCCTAGCTAATTTTTGATATTTTTTGTAGAGATGAGTCTTGCCATGTTGCCCCAGGCTGGTCTTAAACTCCTGGGCTGAGGCGATCCTCTCCCCTTGGCCTCCCAAAGTGCTGGGATTAAAAGCATTAGCCACTGTACCTGGCCATCATTTTGGGCTTTTTGGACCTTGTGTTTGCCTTCTTGTCTGACTTTACTATTGCCTCATTCATTTTTTCATTTAGTCATTTGATGAGTACTCTGTCCTGGCCTTTTCAGTGTACTTCGATAGTATAAACCATCCATTACAGAGCCAGTGATTAAAGGGGGAACATAGAGTGGGTGACCACTTTTTTTGGTTGGGGAGGTGGGAGGGGACATATATGCCTTAATTTCAATTTGCTTTAGTACTAAAGATCTCTTCTTTTTGTGTGTATGTAATTTTAATTATATAATGTCAGCACATTGTGCTTTGATTTGGGTTTGGGTTGTCTTTTCCCTGAAAATGGGGTTGAAATGTTTATAATAAAAATATAGTTAAATGTCCCCTTAACTGATTAGCTTACGATCAAATAGATTTCATTTAATGAAGGTATGAATATTTATAATTATTTTTATTTCCTCTGGAATCGTGTTGTGTGCTCTCTGTCCTTGAGTCCTGTGTGGTGTATGGTAAGGATGGCACTCTTTAGTTGGGCGAAGGTGATAGGCGTTGCCTGTGGATTGTTGCTGCTTTAGGGCTACTTATTTTGGGCCTTAACTACCTAGATTTCTAAAGGATGGAATGCTCCTGAGTGCAGCCTTGTGCAAGTATTCTGCTATGGTTGTCAGTTTTTCTAGATGTAGCTTGTTCTTGCTCTTTTTTTTTTTTTTTTTTTTTTTTTTCCCTTTTTTGAGACAGGGTCTCACTCTGTTACCCAGGTTGGAGTGCAGTGGCGTGATCTCAGCTCATTGCAACCTCTGCCTCCCGGGTTCAAGCGATTCTCTCACCTAAGCCTCCTGAGTAGTTGGGACTGCTGTCGCATGTCACCACTCCCAGATAATTTTTGTATTTTTTGGTAGAGATGAGGTTTCACCATGTTGGCCAGGCTGGTCCTGAACTCCTGACCTCAAGTGATCTGCCTTCCTCAGCCTCACAGAGTGCTAAGATTACAGGCATGAGCTATTGCATCTGGCCCATTCTTGCTCTTGACTAAAAGGCCTGTATTAGTAGAGTAACAATGATAACATAAATGGTAATAGCAGCTATCATTGAGTGCCAGCAACCTGATACAGGCTTTTTTGATATGTGCTTCATTCTTTGATTCTTGCCACAACCTATAAAATAGAGGTTACCTCCATTTTCCAGAAGGAGGCTGAAGCTTAAAGTGAGTTTAAGTCCTGTGCCTGTGAGCAAAACTTTGGGAGGAAAAATTAACTTGGCCACTAAGTGGGGGAAATAAATCATAAACATCAGAGGGAATGGTTGAATCTGAAAACGTCTTTCTTTTAGGAATCTGATAAAGCAAATATTTGTGGGACATTATAAGGCTCAGTCTACTTGTTAAGTCCGTAAGAAGGATGAATAGATTTGAATAGTTCCAGTCCTGCAAATTGTATCAGAGGCATCTTCCAGACTGTTGCCTTAAGGAGGGCTTATACCTGCACAGAGGTTATTTATTTTAAGACCCACGAATAGTGTCTAGCTTTTTTAGTCATCAGCTCAGTTTTTAACAATTCTTGAAATTATAGATTTTTTCTTTTAATTTTCAGGAAATAAGAATTATATGGGTGAAGTAAAATAGTTAACATTTATTGAGTGCTTACTGAAAACGAAGTGCAGGGCAAAGATGCCCCTACAGTACTCTTATATGTTTCTTACTGTAGCATTGAGAGGTAGAAACCTGTTCTTGTTAGCTCTCTTACCCAGTGCTTTATTGAAGTAACATAGATCAGTAATTCTCTGCTAGTGAAAAGGAAAAGAGTAGGGAGTGTATTTTGCAAGAGCATATTCTGGTTGCCTATTGTTCTCACAATAAAAAGCTCAGAAAATAAAGCTCCAGAAAACTTGATTGTGGGGGATAGGTAGAACATAGATTGACAGAGCACTGTAGAGGATATAGGCTTAGAAAGGATAGAATGCTGATACAGGTATTTGGCTTCTTATGTCCTTAAAACATTTAATTCTAGTATTGTTTAACTGTTGTGCGCAGATTGTGTGATGCATGTTTTGCGGATATTTTGTAATCATGTAGCATGGATGACTAGGTGTTGAGGTATTGTAGTCCCAAAAAGAAGACTGATAATATATTCAGTCATCTGACTTCTGCTCTGCTATTTGTGGAATTCTTCTGTCTGCTCAATTGTTTGCACGGAGCGCGGAGAGCTTTCAGGGAACTCTTTCACCTGCACATGTAGGATCAGCATGCGTTGCTTACAGTGTTCCAGCTGCTGAGACTGAAGACCTGTTGTCATCGACGAGAATATAATGCACGGTATTTTCTATTATTCATTTAGTGTGTGCATATGAAATATGACCCAAAACCTTCCAAGGCTTAACTTGGAGAGTGTTAGTTCTGGTAGTTCCTGTTGGTGCTGACTGATCTCTGCCCATTGAAGTCCCCGTCTAAATGAAGATTGTCTTTACTAGCAGATCATTCCTGCTTATAAAATCAGTTCATGATTTAAATATGAAACGATTTCCCTTGTCTTTGGTATTATAGTAGCATTTGTCAGAATATTTAATATTAACTTATCTTAAAATTTCTAATTGTACTGTTAATATGCTTAAAAATGAAAAGCTTTCAGTTATTGTCAAAATGTTTTTAGATTCCTAAATAAGGAATACGGAAATTCCGTAGTAGAATTGAATGTCGGGAGTATATGAATTTCTACAAATTTAACCTAATATTACAGCATTTCTGGAAATTACAGAAGCGGGTTGTAGTTATGGAGACAGGCATTGGGGGCTTGCCGGTGCTTGAGGCGGTTCTGCTGTCCTGCATCTGCCATCTTGTGCCAGCAGCCTGTTCTGGATGTAGCATAGGGTGTGCCTGGCATTAAGACCAGACTCCAGTAGCTGACCACTTACTACGCAGTGCTTTGACATCAGGGTGGAATGATAAATAATGGTTCAAACTTCTGACCACTTCACTTTGGGTATGAATCTTTGCACATCTTTCTCCTCTACCTCCTTTTATCTTTCTTCTTCCCTGACTTTAATTTTTTCTTCAAGTTGAAGATTAAATATAAGTGGTAGTGAAAAGAATACAATCAAGATTATGGGGGAAGTCTGTTACTATCATTAAAGATTTCATGTGTGTAGATCATGTCTGATCGTGATCTACAGTTTCCCCTTTACCAAACAGATTTACTCTGCCAAAAGCACTTAGTGAAGAAGCCAGCTATTTGTTAAGAAAGCAGTTATGTTGCACCTGTGTTAAGATCGCTTAACCCAAGGGTAGTGAGGTATTGGCTGATTTCTTGTTGGAGTTAGTTGCTGGACAGCATTGTGGTTCAGAAGACTGGGGCTGAGCTTCTGTTGTAGTAGGATCGAGTATTACATTCCTTAGCTTTTGTATCTGTATTTTATTTTTTCCCTGTTTAAGGATATTGTTATAAACCCTACAGTGTTAGATGTCATGAAAGTGGTGATTAAAGCCATCAAAATGGTGTTAGCTGAAAATATTAAGACAATTTAAGATTGGTGAAAACTGTAGTCAAATTGCTAAATCTTGAAGAATGCCTGCCTCTTTGGAGTTTCTCAGTATATTTTCAACTTCTGTAATTCTATTTTGAGACTTATTTTGTGTGGTGTTCTTGTTACTGTTTTAAGTAATATTCATGTTTTGATTCCTTAAGGCTTTTTCATACAAGTGTGATGTAAAAATATTTATTTCATTTAAACATGTTACTTTGGCCAGGTGCAGTGACTCACGCATGTAATCCCAGCACTTTGGGAGGCCAAGGTGGGCGGATCGCCTGAGGTCAGGAGTTGGAGACCAGCCTGACCAACATGGAGAAACCCCATCTCTATTAAAAATACAAAATTAGCCGGGCATGGTGGCGGGCACCTGTAATCCCAGCTGCTTGGGAGGCTGAGTTAGGAGAATTGCTTGAACCCAGGAGGCGGAGGTTGTGGTGAGCCAAGATCGCGCCATCACACTCCAGCCTGGGCAACAAGAGCGAAACTCCGTCTCAAAAACAAAAACAAAAACATATTATTTTATTGTATTTGAGCACCACTGTACTCTTTTCTAAATAGATAGTACATCATGCAACCTAGTGAAGGAAATGGGAAACCACATGACTATCTTTTCCTTATGCTGTGCTACTTTTTATTTTAAGCAAAGGGTTGTACAATTAATTAACGATCCTAATAGAATGGAATATTCTAAGCTGTTACATGTAATACAAAAAAATGACATTATATTCGCTGACTGAACGTGTTGACAGTTAAAACAACAATAGAAGTCAACAAAATGCCTGGACGTTGAAGGGCATTGGAAAACAAAACTGGAGCATTATTTCCTGGTTAAAGGACGCTCATGCAATCAATAGCAGCATTCTCACGATCGTTTATTATCTCATTTCTGGTATTAAGTATTTTCACTTTAAGAAAACACATTTAGCGGAGAAGAGAGCCAGAGGACAAGGGGAGCCCAGATTTTAGGCTCCAGGGAAGCAAAGGCTTGGGCAGGAAGGAACTGGGCCTGGGCACAGCTGGCCTGGCCCTGCCTGTGGGTTTCAGGGTGATCTGAGACTCTTGCAGGCGTCATGAACTACGTAGGAGTTACTAGGAGAGGCCTCAGCTGTTCCCTGCCTCCTCTCACTGTGTGTGTGGGTAGGGGTGGGGGATGTTGGGGGCCAGCTGCTGACCTTTGGTGGGGAGGGAAGAAGAGAGGAAAAGAGGGAGCCTTTGGTAGGTAGATAGAGGATGGGACAAGTCTCAGCAGGTGGAGGCTCTAGATGCTAACTTGCACTACAATTGTACGATTCAGGATATCCCACCAGGAGCTCATGTATAGAGAGAGCCTTTTGATCTGAATCCTTAATTGTGGAACAGGATGGCAATGCTGATGGCCTGTGCCCTTCAAGCACCACTAAGCCCCAAAGCTCTTCTGCCCTCATCCTCTGTGTTACCAGACTGAGCATTTGGGGGATTGTTTTCCCCTTCTTAGGACAGAAGTGGGGGCACACCTGCACCCAAGATCAGATAAAGAGTAGGTAGTCCTAAGGCAAGGGAAGGCTTTCTGGGGCTTGTGGTTTTCAGAGGCTGAGTTCCCTGTCTTCACTGGGCTTGCGTACCTCTAGGGCCCTTGGAAGGAGTGAGGGGAGGCAACGTCTTCCCACCGAGGGGTAAAGAGAGTTTTCCCTTTCCCATCTCCTTCCTATTTCCTTTTGAGGTTCAGGTGTCCCTGGGAGCTTAATCCCACATTTTCTGGGACTACCACAGGTTTTCATAGATGTTTACTCCTTTCAAGAAAGGAATTAATTGAGTGTATAATGGAGGAAAAAAACGCATATGGAAAGAAACTGGAGGCAGCCTAAGGAGAACCTTGCAGGAATATTGAGAGTTGCTGTATGAATGTAGGCAGAAAATGTTTGGACCATGCAGATGGAAAACATCAGTGCAAAGAGTAGCCATGGTGTAAGTCTGCAAATTAATGAAGGTATATATGGAATAAATGAAGAGTTGTGAGTACATGCCATTGCAGCTTGAAAGATTTTTAAGGATACTAGTAGTTTATCACGTATCAAACTGAGTAGTCAGTTTATGATACTTGTTACTCAAGAGGAATAGGCTACTTACTACAAGAAGTTTTTTTGGGCCAGGCGTGGTGGCTCATGCCTTTAATCCCAGTACTTTGGGAGGCCGAGGCAGGCGGATCATGAGGTCAGGAGATCGAGACCATCCTGGCTAACACAGTGAAAGCCTGTCTCTACTAAAAATGCAAAATAAATAAATAAATAAATAAATTGGCTGGGCATGGTGGTGGGCACCTGTAGTCCCAGCTACTTGGGAGGCTGAGGCAGAATGACATTAACCCGGGAGGTGAAGCTTGCAGTAAGCTGAGATCGCGCCACTGCACTCCAGCCTGGGTGACAGTGCGAGACACCATCTCAAAAAATAAATAAATAAATAAATAAAAGCTCTTTTTGTAAGGTTTACATAAATATATGGATGATTATTTCATAACATTGTTAGTAAAACAAATTAGATCTTTTGATATACATTCTTTGAAGTTTAATGTCAGGAGAAAAACTGTGAACTAAAATTCTTTGACTAGTCTGATATTAATTACAGTTTGTATGTTGTGTCCTGTAAATATGCCTAAAATGGTGTATATTGTCTGGATGACTTAGGAAATTATTTTCTTGCTAGTTTGCGAACAGGGGGGAGATAGTAAGGATGGAGAATATCTCTATATTTACACACACACACTATTCATTTTCCCATCCACCCAAATAGTGTATAGAAGACAGCATGAAGGCTTTCATTTTAAAACTGTGTTTTGGACTGATATTTAACAGGACCTCCTTCTCTGCTTTGAGTCATTAATAGATTGATCTTCCCCCAGATATTCGTTTTCTAATAATGTAATTCCCCATGCATTATAGAATAATATCCTCAAACACTTAATAGAGGGGTCTGTCATGAACCCAGTTTTCCCCATTTCTGCCCTTTACGTGAACCTTTGTACCTGGCCTTTTGTGAACATATGTTGACCATGCAAGCTCACGATCTTTAATTTGGCCAGAGAAAATGATGAGTTATTCTAAAATTTAGGAAGCAGCCTTCTGTCATAAAACTCAATTATTTTGAGAGTTTGTATTACTGATCTTAGTTTACTTAATAACTCAATCCAAACAAAAAGAGAGGGAGTCCAAAAGTATTCAAAGGTTATTAGTAAGTTGTTTAATAGGTCAGTTACAGATTTTATTAAAAACGTTCTATGGAAAAGGAAGGCAGTCCTCTTACCTTCAAATCAGAAACAATAAAGAATTAAATTTTTGGCTTTGTCACTTCAGTAAAATTGGACATTTTTCACACCTGAACTTATTAAATTTTCCCCTGCAGAATATTTTGCCACTGGAGTGAGAAGAGGGATTAATAATATCAGTTTATAGTGGATAGAGGAGGAAAAGGTAAAGAAAACCTTGGGGAAATTCAGTAGTTCTGAAAAGGTAATAAAACAAAACCAAATACAAAGAAAGTATAACAGGGTTGGCACTTAACTACTTCCATTGAAGAAGTGATAAAAAAAGAGAATGAAGGCATCATTTAAGGGCTGATGTCTTAATAGATAAATAATGAAATTCTACAACTATCCAAGGAGCAAAGACCTTCCAGTTCACACATTAATATATACTTGTGGCAACACTTGTAAAAATGTTCTCAATGTTCTTCCCAAATTTCTCCTTTTAATAATAATTTCTTATTTTGTGGGATCTTTTTATTTGCAGAATAAGTCAGAAGGCTATCCATCTGTCTGTCATCTATTCATTTTCTGCCACCAACCAATGAATGTTAAATCATAGAAACACTGTGTGACTCAGATGGAAAAGTGGGCGGCGCTTTGTGCAGTGTCCTGTTCCCTTCCTAGTTCCCCTGATCCTTTAATAATGTGGTAGAGCGAGAGGCTAAATACTGTTATTTCAGTGTGTTCTTGTTTTCAGTTCCTGACAAAAAACCTGCTAGAAAAGTATTGGGGTTTAGGGAGGACTAAGGATTTCTTTGGTCCCAACTTTTTATTATGAACATTTTCCAACACACAGGTTGAAAAATAGTACAGTGAATCCCTAAATAAATTTTGCTATAAATGTTTTTTCTTTCTCCTCCTACCCTCTCCACGGTGTGGTTGTGAGTATGTATATTGGATAAACCATTTCAAAGTAAATTACAGATATGATTCTTCATCCATAAAGTGCATTGCCTTAAAATCAAGGCATTATCTTAGGTAACCACACACAGTACCATTATTAAACCTATGAGAACTAATATCATCTAATATCAGCTCTATTTCAGTTTTTCCAGCTGTCCCCAAAATGGCTGTTACAGCTTTGTTTTTCAAACAAGGATCTAATCAAGTTCACTCATTGCATTTTGTTCTCTCCCTTTCATCTCTTTTAAGGTGGACCAGTTCCCGTGGTTTGTTTTGTTTGTTTAGACTTTTTAAAGAGTCTAAGTCAATTGTCCTGAAGAGGATGCAATTGTTCTATCAATTTTGGGGTGTCAGACTTCAGTTTCTCCAGAAATGTTAGGAAATTAAGTTGTTAATGTGTTACTGAGTTTGATCAGGGCTGAAGAAGCACAGCCAACCTTTGAGAGCTTATTGCTTGAGATGATGGCATCCTTGGACCTTTTCATGGCATGTTCCTTCTGAAGTCTGTAGGTCTGGGCCTAGACAAACTTTCTACTGGCAGATCATAAGGAGATTCAAATGAAGAGGTGGTATCTGACCATGAGACATTTACCGTCTAACAACTTGAGATATTTTTTCCCTCCTGGGAAGTAGATTTCTGTTTTAGGCTCAGATTAAGGAGGGGGATAGAAATTGAAACACTAATTTTGCAGCCCCCTTGGCTAAATAGAAAGCTTTTATTCAAACACTTATTTGGAGTAACATTATGGAGACAAAAATTTCCTGGAGCTTTTCAGAGCAATAGTAACTTCAATTTCTTAAATACTTGACTACTTCATAACTTTGAATTTGGAAGTTTCTCTCTTTTGTTTTTCTTTGCAGTGTCTTCATCTGTTCTCCCTGTTGACTTTTCCTGTCCTATAATTATTTCCGTCTTCTTTACTTTATACCTAACCTTACCTTTTCTCTTTCGTACTTTAGGATCTTACTAGAAGTGTGGTAGAGCCCTCTCTTCCCTCTTGAATCACAGTGTGCACAGGGGTGCCTTCTCACTTTGAGAAATAGATCATAAATATAAAAATCATTCATAGGTATGTAGTAGACACCAGAGAGAGGTACCTGGTCAGTCTCACTCACGTAATCCAGTGGAGAAGTAGTAGTAGTAATATTCTTCATATGTATGTATGTATTTATTATTGTTGTTTTAGAGACAGGGTCTTCCTCTGTAGCCCAGGCTGGGGTACAGTGGCACGGATCATAGCTCACTGCAGCCTCAAACTCCTAGGCTCAAGTGATCCTCTCACCTCAGCCTCCTGAGTAGCTGGGACCACAGGTGTGCGCCACCATGTCGGACTAATTTTTTTTTTTTTCTCCATAGAGATGGGGCTTGCTGTGTTGCCCAGGCTGGTCTTGGACTGGGCTCAGTGATCCTTGCGCCTCGGCCTCCCAAAATGCTGGGATGATAGGTGTGAGGCACTGTGCCTGGCCTCATAATTATATTCTTAATTGTAGATACAGAAACCTTGGTGTAAGAGTAGGGGGCAGGAAAGATTTTGTCACCCAAGAAGACGATAAGAATTATCACAAGCATTTGAATAACTCCAGAAAAACACTTGGCTTGAAACTTTTAAGCTTTGGAAAAAGCAAAACAAAATGAAGTTATCTCCTCTGACTCAAAGTAAGTACTCTTAGAGTCATTGTTAGGCTAATGGCCTTGAATCAGGCCCTGCACTTTTCTGAATGGGACATAGAGACCTAGACAACATCTCCCAACCCCAGGACAGAAAATGCTGCTTAAAAATAATGCAGATATTATTTTGTGGAATTAATATTTAAAACTGGGAAGTCATATACTTAGAAGATAGAAAAAAGAATGGAAAGAAAAGTGACACTGGTCATAGACCTTTTTGTTTAACAAATCTGGGCAATTTTAAGGTGACTTATGAACCTGAAATAATATGTGACTCAGATTTTTATTTTATTTTTTGTAAAAATTTTCCTGAAATGGCTGGGCATAGTGGCTCATGGCTGTAATCCCAGCACTTTGGGAGGCCGAGGTGGGCAGATCACCTGAGGTCAGGAGTTCGAGACCAGCCCACCCAACATGGTGAAACCCCATCTCTACTAAAAATACAAAAATGAGCTCGGTGTGGTGGCGTGCACCTGTAATCCCAGCTACTCGGGAGGCTGAGGCAGGAGAATCGCATGAACCTGGGAGGCAGAGGTTGCAGTGAGCTGAGATTGCAGCATTGCACTCCAGCCTGGGCAACAAGAGCAAAACTCTGCCATCTAAAAAAAAGTTTTCCTGAAATGTCTTACAGACAGACTTGATGACATTCTCCTTGTTCTTGTCATTCTTTATGTATTGTGCTGCTTTTAAAAAAATGTTGACCTTGGCCAGGCGTGGTGGCTCATGCCTGTAATCCCAGCACTTTGGGAGGCTGGGGCAGGCAGATCACCTGAGGTCGGGAGTTCGAGACCAGCCTGACCAACATAGAGAAACCTCATCTCTACTAAAGATTCAAAATTAGCCAGGTGTGGTGGTGCGTGCCTGTAATCCCAGCTACTCCGGAGGCTGAGGCAGGAGAATCGCTTGAACCCCAGAGGCAGAGGTTGCGGTGAGCTGAGATGGTGCCATTGCACTCCAGCCTGGGCAATAAGAGCGAAACTGCGTCTCAAAAAAAAAAAAATGTTGGCCTGTTGGAGGGAGTTTGCCAAAATATTGGAGTTGCACACTGAGTAGCTCTGTGCTACAACCCAAACAGATGTGATAGCAGCTTGGGTCATTTGGGAGGGAAAAAGTAGTCTGAAGTGTAACCAAAACAGGGACATTAAGAACAAGGGGGAGGAACAAAAATAATATAAAGACAGCGATATTATTGTGAAACAGTAACTGTATAAAACCTCCAGAAAATGAGATCTCTTGCCTGGTTCTGTTTTTTATTCCTTTAAAAGGCACCTCCAATTTTAAAAGTAGTCACTTAAGAGAAATACTTATAAAATGAGTAGTATTTCCCTCTTTACTAAACTTACTTGAAATGTGCAAAAATTCGCTGAGATCTGTGAGATCTTTTAAGATACTGACCTGTCTCTCTCCACTAAGTAATTGTAAACTGTAGACCCCACACTAAAGAATTCTAGGCTTTTACTTAGTTCCATCTTTGTTCCCTGAGTGTTACCTCTTTCTGTCTACGTGTGTGTGTGTGTGCTTTTTAAAAAGAACAGTTCATTTCTTCCTTTCTAATATTCTGTGTTTTATCTGCTGTGGATTTGGAAATCAGATAACCAGGTTTGTTTGTTTATTCAGCAAAAATTTAATGAGTGACTCGTATATTACAGACACTAGTATACAAAGATTAAAAAAGAACTGTTCCTATCCTCAAAGAGCTTGCGCTTAGGGAAGGCAAAAGCCATGTAGACAAATAATTATTGTATAATATATACATTAGAATAAAAAATTGTATTAGAGTGGAGGGCTATACAGATATGTTACGTGAGCAAACTGCATTTTGCAAGGTGAAGGAAGGCCTCAGAGCTGCTGTAGTGTTTGATTTGAGCCTTAAAGACCGGCCTAGATGAGATTTCATCAGAGAAAAGGCATCCTAAAGAGGCCTATGCATAGGATGAAGACAGAAAATATTATAGTATGTTTCTATTTTTCCTCATTTTACGTGTACCTTTAATAAGAGCTGCATGATAATTTGAGAGACTTATCAGTAAAGCTAGTGATCTTTAGTGCACAGAATGTGGAATATTTATTTTGAATATAGGGAAAGCAGCCTTTAATTCTTTGCTTCCTTTTCAGTTTTTTCCTTGAGTTCTGAATCAGGGAGTTCTATTTACTATTGCTGCATTATATACCATCCCAAACTTGGTGGCATTATGCTCATAAATATTGTGGCTCAGAATCATAAAAGGTATGATTGACACAGCTTATCTACCCCATGATGTCTGGCACTTCAGCTAGGAAGACGCAAACCCAGGGCTGAGTCTACGACTAGGGGGCTGGAATCAGCTGAAGCCTTGCTCACCTGCATGCTTTCCTACTGGCTGTTGGCTGGGATGTAGGCTGGGTTGCAGGCTAGAATACCTACAAATTGGACTCTCCTTGTACCTGCTTGGACTTCCTCACAGCATGGCGGCAGAAGTTCAGTGAATGAAAATTCCAAGGAAGCTGTATTCCCTTTAAGACTTAACCTCAAAAGTTACATAGGATCACATATGCCCTTAGTCCCAAGCTGCCCCCCACCCTCTGCCTCTATCTCCCATCCAGATTCATCAGGGAGGAAGCCTTGATTCCAGCTGTACTTGAGAGGAATTCAGCAGGGAGAAGGCATTGATTCCAGCTGTACTTGGAAGACACATTATAAGAGGAGCATGTGGGATAAGAGATTGCAGTCGTGTTGGGAGCCACCATCTGTCTGTCACAGGCTAATCTGTAGAAAGTTGAAGTGTTAATGTCCTTTCCTTTAAAATAAGAAAGAGGATTTATTATTTCTGAGACATGTGAAGTGATTCAATATGAGATATAATGACCAGATGTTCTTTAGTTTACAAAAGAGAGCATTTTTAAACTATATCTAAAGGGATTTTAGACAGATATTTAGAAGAACTTTCTGATACTGCCAACATGGCAGGGTGGTGCATACCCATAGACCCAGCTACTCAGGAGGCTGAGTCAGGAGGACTGCTTGAGCCCAGGAGTTTGAGGCTGCAGTGTGTTATATGAATAGCCACTGTACTGCAGCCTGACAACATAGCAAGACTCTGTCTATAGTAGGTAAATAATTTTTCAAAAAGTTTATAGGCTTTTTTCTTGACTAGAGGACATTTGTATGATTTAAAAGAAAGTTTACCAGACCGGACAATAAAGCGATACCCCATCTCTACCAAAAATAAAAGAAAAATTAACCCAGCTACTTGGGAGGCTGAGGTGGGAGAATCACATGAGTCCAGGAGTTTGAGCTTTGCAGTGAGCCATGATCATGCCACTGCACTCTAGCCTGGGCGACAGAGTCAGACTCCCATCTCTTAAAAAAAACTAAAAATATTAAAAAAGGAAGTTTAATAATGATTAAGTATATTGCCTCTGGATGGACCTGTTGGATTGGACAAGTGCTTTATTTCTGAGTCCCAAATTTCCTTTTTTGTTGGATGGGGATAATAACACTTGAGTTGCTGCTGAGCATCAAATAGAAGGTTTTTATTATTCATGAAGCCAGAATGAATTAGATGATTTTAAAGAAGTCTTCTGGAATTGGATTCTGTGGTTATCGCTAAGGAAGATTGAAAGGCATTAGTTAATTTTTAAAAATTTTTTCTTTACATTCTAGAATTATCTTTTTTTAATAAAGAAAAAGTATGGCCCCTCTCTATTGTTTCTTCTCATATACACTGTGTAGAAGTCTTGATTAAATGATGACGACATGTATTTTTGGACTGTTTATTTTACCACAAGCGTTTCCAGGGAGTTAGCCCTGAAAGCGACTTATAAGTAATAATGAACACAGTTCTCCCTGAAAGCACTGGAATGGTGCTGCTTCCCCAGATGATCCATTTTGTAGATTAAAGCAGCCTTTTGTAAAAAGATGCAGGGCTTTTTACGTGGTGAGAGCATGGATGATAGAACAAGTCTCTTGTCCAAGAGTCTATACATTTATTTTAGAGTGCATAAATTATCTACCTTGCTTATCAAAGTGGTAGTTCCAAGATCTCATTCACTGAGATTTATAAAAGTATGGATGCATCTAGAAATCTGTTTGTAATTTTAAAGAGAGTTTTCAAGTGACTTTTGATAGATATGGTGGGGAACAATACTTGAAGATCCCTTTGTCTGGTCCTAAGCACAGAGGGGCATGGAATCCTCTTTCCCATCAGGAATCCTGGTAATCTGAGAAGTGTGGAGATTACTGGCAAGACTGTCCATCAGTCTGCACGTACTGTTTGGGCTCACTCTTGTATATTAAGAAATTTCTCAATAGCAGAAAGAGAAGAAAACCGTGCACTAAAGTAACTAATGTGTGTTTTATGTACCACAAGTTACACACAAATGCCTCAGAAAAGACATTTCAGTTCTAAGGATAAAATGAAAGTAAAATATTTCAAGATACTATGATTAGGTTTGTTTTTCCTCATCACTCTTACAAGGTGATGCCTAAAAGGCAGAAAAGTTGTAAAATTTGTGGAACATTCTATTGGAATATGTTAAGTACCAGCAAAATTTGGAGGTCTTGGCTGAGTGCAGTGGCTCATGCCTGTAATCCCAGCATTTTGGAAGGCCAAGGTGGAAGGGTCACATGAGGCCAGGAGTTGAAACCAGCCTGCCCAACATAGTGAGACCCCATTTCTACAAGAAATTAACAAAATTAGCTGGGTGTGGTGGCGTGCACCTGTAGTTCAGCTGCTCAGGAGGCTGAGGTGGGAAGAGTGCTTGAGCCAGGAGTTGTGGCTGCAGTGAGCTATGATGACACCACTGTACTCTAGGCTGGGTGACAGAGGGAGACTCTGTTTCAAAAAATAAAATTGGAGTTTCTTGAATACAAGAGTATTTGTTTTTCAGTTCTGTGAAGCAGTTTGGTGTAGCACTGCCTGGATTGCCATCCAACTCCATCACTTGAACAAGTGTGACCTTGCACCCTGATTTTTGTAAATGTTCACTGTTGTTATTGTCACTTTGAATCACCTGCAGTGATAGGTATTTGACATACAGTTTGTGTTCAATAAATCTTGGTTATTTGGTATTATAATTCAGAGTAGATTATTTTAAATTCAAATAGAGGATGTTTCGAAGAACTATGAAAGAAGTTAGTGTTGAAGCCAAGACCCACCTGTGCATTCAGGATTATTTATGGTCAGGTTTTTATGGTCCTTCTTTATCAATTGAAGGGTGTAACAGAAATGCAAAGGGTGATGCAGCACTCTGTATTCCATAAGGATACATTATGAATTATTTTCTAATTATTCACTGTTTAGAGTAACTGTGTTTCTACTTTGTTTGTTTACAGAATGATTATTATTACAATCCCTTAACATTTTAGCACTTGGTAGGTCTGATTCAATGGTTCTTAATGGATGGGAGTGGGGAAGGACAAAGATGATCTGATATATCATTTGGCTGACCAACATTCCTGTCCCTGCTGCATTCCTGTGGTTTCATGGTGGTTGAAGATGAACCGGACAGTGCTGTTTTACAGAGAAGATTGAAAGGAAGGTGTTTTAAGTCAATAGAGTTAAAGCTCTTTATGTTTTGGAAAAAATTTGGGGGTTATTTTAAAAACTACTCAGAGGTGATAGAGTATTGTAATTATCATATGGAAAATAATCCAAAAAGGTGTATAAAATTCACATTTCATTAACCTGGAAAATTGACTGATTGTTTGACGTATCTAAGTGTTGGACTTAGAAGTGGACAGTATTATTTTCGACAAAGAGATTATACTTAGATTTCTCAGAGAAGTGTCTAATGATTAAACTCAATGTTGGAACCATTTGGTTAATTTAATTATAATTTAAAATAAAACCCGTTTTGAGAAAATTCCTGCATAAGACTTAAGTGTTATTTTTGACTAGTTCAGACTGTGGCTTAATATACAATAATTTTCTCAGAAAAATGAAGCTCTTGCTAAGAATGATTGGACATATTTCACCAAAATCAAGTATTTGTGTGTGTGTTTTTTTTTGTTTTTTTTTTTTTTTGGAGTTTGAATATAATCCTGTAAGTAGATGTTTCAAAACCACTTGAATCACCATGGAAAGCAAGTCTCTTTAGTTATTCTCCATCTAAGCGGCCTTTGCCATACAGTTTAATTAAATCTGATCATCAGTAATAGTTCTCTTTTCCATAGGGATAAGTTGGTTCTTTGGGTTTTTCAAGATCTGGCCTGTTTCAAAGATAAATTCACATTTTACAAAGGTTTGCCCATGGTTATACACAAATGGAGTACACTGATGTTCTCAGAGGTGATGGAAAACTTTGTATAGCTAAATTCCCTGATGGAAAATTTCCAGATCCACAGGGAAAGGTGAGATATTTACATACAGTTACCAGAGAAGACTATTTATAAGCTCTGTTTATGCAGTTCAAAGGAATACACTTTTTTTTTCTTAGAAGTATGAGCAGAGCATTCAAATAGCAATAAAGAAAATTTCTATGCCAGGTGTGGTGGCTCACGCCTGTAATTTCAACACTCTGGGAGGCCGAGGTGGGCGGATCACTTGAGGGTCAGGAGTTTGAGACCAGCTTGACCAACATGGAAAAACCCTGTCTCTACTGAAAATACAAAATTAGCCGGGTGTGGTGGTGCATGCCTGTAAATCCCAGCTACTCGGGAGGCTGAGGCAGGAGAATCGCTTGAACCTGGGAGGCGGAGGTTGCAGTGAGCTGAGATCATGCCATTGCACTCCAGCCTGGGTAGCAAGAGTGAAACTCTGTCTCAGAAAAAAAAAAAAAAACTAGGATGATTTTAGTGTCCCTCTTCTGTAAGAACATTACCATTTAAAATGTTGGATTTCAAGGATTCCAATTTAAACATGATTTATAAATCTCAGTAACACTGCTATATGTTAGACCAATAACTTCTAGTAAAACTTCTGACAGTGTGTCTGTCTTAAAATGAGTAATTATAGGTCAAGGGATTAAACAAAAGGAGATAATTCCTGGTCCAGCTCCTCCTTGGTGAGGTGTTTTCCTCTTAGATCTGGTTGCTGTACATTCACACAGGCGATAACACAGCTCCATCCACTGTTTAGCCCTGGCCTTCATATCCCAGCTTCTTGGTGTCTTGATAGGACTTCTCTGGAAGCGCATACCTGTGTGCACGAACATCTGAAGGAAAGGTGTGCTCTGGGCGCTCTATCCAGAGTTCACCCTTTCAGATAGATGCCTCTGCAATGGGTATGAAAATTGACTTTCTACCATTTTCTGTAATTTTTCGTATTTGTTTTTAATCTTGAAATAGGAACATTTATTAGTAAGTCAAATGAGCTATTCAGTCAGAGCTGTGGAAACTGCAGAGTACCATCTGTGTAGCTTGTGATGTGCCATATCAACTCGTATTTGAGCTTTTAGCAGGAAAAGTGACATAAAATTGCGAAGTATTATTATTAACACAGCTGATCCTACAGTGAATCAGGGTGAGGAAAGAATCTCTGTGGTACAGACTGCTTTTCCATATCAGTTGTATTAACCCTTCTGGAACGTGTGCAAGCATTTGGTAATTTTACCAATTGGTACCCACCAATTGATCATCTTGGTTATGTCAAAAAAGAAATGCCTCCATGTTCTAACTTGGATCAGATTCATTTTTACAAATAAACTATAATTTTCATTCAGAATAGATATCTACTAGCTTCCCTCCCTGGTTCTTCTGGAATTCCTGAACAACAATGCCTAATAGCTGCTGTTTGTATCTAGATAAAACTGTTGGTGGACCTGGTGCAACAGATATTCAAGCTTTCCCAACGTGGAATATTAGTCTTTCCTGACTTTATCACATTGGGGCCAAGACTTCTTTGTTCTCTTTCTTCCTTGTGGAAACAAAACATTTTAAATGTAAGCCTTACACTATGCTAAACAACCCTTTATTCTAGCCAGTTAATTTATTATTGCCAGTTTCTTTATTGGGAAAAGTGATCTTCGGAGTCAAAAAGCCGTCTGCCTGCTTGTGTCAGGTGGGCCTCTTCATGGCCTCGAGGCACTGACTCTTCTTAGAAGAAGCCTTTTTTAGCAGCCTCGGCCCTCAGCACTCTCCTCTCCTGATCCTAACTGGTGCTTATTTCCCAGACCACATGTTGGCTGTTAACCTTACAATAGCTTATTTTATATTCTGGCTTTTTCCGTATGTATTTAGGTTTTGTGCTACTAATGAAATGATAAACTCCTTCAGCGGCAGCAGCAGCCTGGGATAGTAGAAAGTGAAAAGAATTTGGATTTTGAGGATGATTTGGTATCAGTCTCGCTCCTCTATCCCTGAGTTGGAAGCATAGGCAGATTCTAAAACGTATTCTTTAAAAGTAGTCTCAGGTAATAATACATGACTCACAGGATTTTGTGCATTTTGTATTTAATCTATATAGATTAAATGCTTTTTACCTATAAAATGCCATTACGGATATTATTTATTGTGGTTATGAGCACATGGTTAAGCCACCCAGTACCTGGATCAGATTTTACATGAGAGCTTCAGAGGTTCTTGGGAAATGTCAAGTAAAATGTGTTATATTTTCAAAACCTATTAGCTTTGTTCCCTCTGCTGCATACTTCATTATCTCAAGTTTAGTTTTGTATTTCTGTTATCATCTCTATATAAGCTTGAATAACAAAAGAAATATTATTATTTTACATTTGGTAATTATATGGTGTCACTACAACAATCCCAATTCACCTGCTAGGCTGGAAAAGAAACATACTTTTCCATGATTAATATTAGTGATTATGTAGCATTAGTATTATACCTTCGTAGGGTTCCCTGTAATAACTTGTATCACAGAGTCCTAATACATTTTTCATTGAGAGAGATTAGCACTACTGCCTTCACTTTAACAAACGAGCCATTTGAAACAATGGAAACGATATTTATAATCGAGTTAAGATTAGGATTTAGGATCCCATTGTGTATTAAATAGAAGTTACATTTTAATACTCTGTTGTTACTATGCTGTTTTTCTGTGCAGCTTCCTGAAATTCCTAAAAGTTAAAGTTTTTGGTATTGGCAAAATATCCCTTTACAAATGGTTACAAAAAATTACTATGGAAAAGTTTAATAATAATAATGTAATGAACGCCCACGAACCAGTCATCTATACCTTTATCTATTACTCCCCCATCTGTTTTGAGGCAAGTCCCAGATACATGTTTTCATCCTATAGGCATTTTTTTTTTTTTTTTTGAGACAGTGTCTTGCTCAGTTGCCCAGGGTGGAGTGTGGTGGTGCCATCTCCACTCACTGCAACTCAACCTCCTGGACTCAGGTGATCCTCCTGCCTCATCCCAAGTAGTCGGGACCACAGGCAGGCACCACCACACCTGGTTAATTTTTTATATTTTTTGTAGAGGTGGGTTTTTGCCTTGTTGCCCAAACTGATCTTGAACTCCTGAACTCAAGTCATCTGCCAAACTTGGCCTCCCAAAGTGCTGGGATTACAGACGGGAACAACGGCGACAGGCCTTTTTTTCTTTTTTAAAGAAGAAAATTTCGTGTGGTATATATGAATTAACAAATGCTCACTCGAACAAAATTTTGGGCTGTATAGTCTTTGAAAATTTTTGTTTTGTGGTGGAGTAATAATATTGCAATTAGGCTTAGAGAATGAGCACTGTACAGAATGAATACCAGTAACAGGCATATAGTCTAGGGGAGAGAAACATTAATAAACACACACAGTTCTAAGCTCTGTGACAGCAGAAATCTTTTTTGCCTTGCACAGTGTCTGAAACAATGTAAATGCTAAGCAGTTTGTTGAGTGAATGAAAAAATTAGTAGAAAGTGGAATTCTTGGGAACATGAGTCTTGTTATTTGTGTTCAGTGTCATTTGGGATTTAAAGTATGTGTGTGTGAGTGAGTGAGTGTGGCACTGTGCAAGTGGGGAGTATGAATTAAGAATTTGCCTTGACAGAGAATTAGGTTTGCCCTAAAAATGAGTTCTGAAACCTAATAGGATCTCATCTTAAAAAGGTATTATGAAGTGCATAGGTAAATGGAAAGTAATTCATGCAGCTCTACTAAATGAAACAGAATGAAATGTAATTTTAGAACTTGTACATATAATTAATTATTCAGTCTTTAGGCTGAAGTTGACTTATGGCATTACTGATATTTATTTTCTTTCTTTCCTTTTACATTAAGAACCTGCTTGACACTTGTTTCCTGTCTTATTTATAGAAGGCTTAAGCTGTATGTTAAGTACTCATGTTTGCATATTCAGAGCACTTAGAACTAATCCGACTGCCTTTTTTTTTTGAGCCTTAGAGTGAGTTATTTATAAACTTCATACTCATTGACACCTTTATATCCTTCAGTGGGAAATTTAATGTGAGAAAACAGCATTTCAGTTTATAATCAGCCATGGGTCATTTTTGTATGAGTTTTAGTTGATGCAAACTGGTAGTTAAAGCACGATACAGAAACAATTGATAGAAGCAGAAGTTTAGTTGCTCAAAGTTTTATGTATAGGATAAGGACAAGTTACTCGGTTTTTGCTACTAATATATATATTTTAAATTTTTTAAAAAATCTCAATCCTGCTTCTTCTATAGCTACTTATCTTAATATGTAATATATTAAAATATTTAATGGGCACAAAGATGACTTTTTTCTCTTTGGGTGTGCTTTGTATAACCAGTAAATGCAGTTCGTTTTTCCCAGATACTGTCTTTGATAAAATAAAATGGTGGCAGAAAGAAATAAAATGTCAGTGACAACATGAACTGCTGATATGTGGAGGACAGGCAGTCCGATGCCTCCATCACACAGCAATGCATTTGTCTGGACCAATTCGTGGAAAAGGCAGAAGTCTTGCTAGGGAACTGAAAAGATTGTATGAAACCACATGATATTAAATCTTTATTAGGGATCTTGAAAGGTTTGATTCTCCCCCTGTCATGTGCTATGTATGTTTAACAAATATTTCTAAAACATAGGGTTTCTCCTGTACTTATCAAAATAAATGAGTTGAAGTGGAAGGACAATAGAAGCTTTCCTAGATTGGAGGGTGGGTATAATGCTTTGAGTTTACCCAGATCTTTTAGAAAGCAGAAAATCATTGTAAGTATTTTTGATAATTTAGGCTTACATGGTGTTAAATTTTAGCTAAAATAAGGAAAAATTAGCATATAATATTTATTTTGTAAAGTGCTGCTTAAAACATTAAGAGATTTATCTTGTGATAGACTTCTTCCCACATTTTCTACCCTGATCCTTTAACTGCTTGTCTTCAGGAGAGGAAGGCATCAAGCATAGAGATTAAGGGTATGGCTGAGGAGCCAGGCTGCCTGGGTTTGAAACCCAGCCGTGCCTCTTAGGAGCTATGTGGAATCATCATCATGGTGTCTGCGATTTGGTTCTATTGCTGTGAGGATTAAGTGAGGCACTGACAACAGTGCCTGGTACATAGTTAAAGTTATATATGTGTTCACAATTACTAGTCAGCATCATCAGGCTGCTTTTAGCAGAGTTGATTGAATAACATTTCTTCATTTTATGTTGTCTTTTTTTAGCATAGCCTACAAGTGCAGGGACTTTGGAACTCGAATAACTTGCATTCTCATTTGCTGTTGTTTTACAGATTATTGGCCTTGGGAAAGCTTTTCAAATACATTGAGCTTCAGTTTTCTCATTTTTGAATTAATACACCATAAGATTGTGGTAAGAAATCAATGAAACTATATTTGGAGTTGCTAGACCCGTTTGAAAATCTACCAAAGCTACAAACCATCTCCCTTGAAAAAATGGACCCCTTCCCTGCATTTTGCATACTTCTTCAGCCATCTGTGAAGAAACATGCGGGGATCTCCTACTTTATAATGGCGTTGGGTTAGGCGTTCCTTCCCATTTTTACCTATGACTCTACTTCCCTCAATTTAGAGCCAAACATCTGTCAGATTTTCAACATTCAAAAATATTTTTTGTAATATATAAAAGATTTAAAATAATATTTTCTTTTTTATTTTAAAATTATTTTTATGGCGATGGGGTCTCACTATGTTGCCAGGCTGGTCTCAGACTCCTGGCTTCATGCAGTCCTCCCACGTGGGGCCTCCCAAAGAATTCTAGGTGTGAGCCACTGCTCCAGGTCAGTTTGTGGCTATTTTATTCAAGGTGGTTTATATGCTGTGTAAGCGATATCTCTCAAGCCTATGTTACTGACCTTAGTCTTCCAGGAAATAAGTAACTGGAGGGAATTAGTCCATTTTACTTGCAGTCTCATGGTTCCAACTTGGGTGAAATTTTCTGCCTCCTTCTCAAACCCAAACTGATTTTGGCACTGATAATTAGGCCAATATCAGTCTATGGAAATCAGAGTTAGAGTTATCATTGTTAAAGACTGGAGTACTGACTATCAGACTTGTCATTTCCTTGGGAAACAAAAATAATTAAAATCCTGTGCTTTTTTGCCCATTTAATTTAGATTTATAAGCTCCAGTGGTAGCAGCTGTCTTATTTTAGATTTTGTGGAAGAACTGTCACATTTTTGGTGCTCAATTAATGTGTTTTTACTTTTTATCTAAATTAATGATTCTGCCCATGAACTAATTTACATATTTCCATTTTCAGTGCTATGGAAATGGGAAACATTCTTTTTAATTCAATGCCTGGAATTCTAGACTAAAAATTCCAGATCATCAGGCAGTAGCATAAAAGACGGTTTGATTTGAAAAATGTGATTTCAAATCACATTTTGATGTGATAAAGGATTTTTTTTTAAAGCTGTTCAACCTATTTTGCTTAGAAAGATGGCTCAGAATTGCCAAACTGATTAAAGACAGAATGTTAAAAGATTTAATCCTTTGTAACATACTTTGGATACTAAAAAACGTAATGTACTAAATACTAAATTTTTATTTATTCTTAAATTTATAAGGTACTATTCCTTTTCTAATTATTTTGAGGAAATATAAATGTGTTAGAATTGTTGAGTTTTTTTTTCTTGTCAAGTTGACACATACGGAGATTTCTAATGGATAGGAAATAAAAGTTTTTTAAAAAAGTTTCCATGTAATCAGGATTTTAGGAGTATATATGATCCATGATATAAGAATTAGTAGAGATATTTCGTTCATTTTTTTCATTTTGGTTTTTGACTCATTAAGGGAGCTTTGATTAATAGGTCCTGCAAATAAATACATAAAGCACTTTTTTATTTCTGTGTTCATCATAGTCTTAGTGTATAGAAAAAAAACACAATGTATAAGCACATTTACTACAGAAAAAGCCATCATCGTCATCTGTGGAAAATCAATATATATTTTTCAAAATTTAGATTGATGATCATGTGTTAGGTAAAGCTTGGGGGCTGCTCCAGGGGTCAAGAATAGGCCAGCGGAGCTGTGGCATCATCAGTGACTATGAGATTGACTTTTTCAGGCAGCTTCCCTAGCGCCAGCCCTGAGCGGCCTGGCTGAAGGTGAAAGATACACCTGAGTAAGATCTTGACAGGAAATAGTAATAAATAAGTGTTGTGTTGGTCTGTGTCTATAACACTGCTACCCTGGGCTAAGGCCAGTAGATTTTGCCTGTCTATGAAAATTGAATTTTATTGGTCTATCTTTTATGGAAATTTTAGAATAAAGTAAACCATTCAACCATAGACCTTTAAAATACTGTTGCATTTGCACTTATTTAATAATCTAACAGAATTCTAAGATGTTAAATCTGTTCACATCCTGGTCTCTTGGTTCTGTAATAGAATTTTTCAAACTGAAGGTCACAATCAACTAGTGTGTCCTAAAATCACTTTAGTGGATTATAACCAGCTTAAAAACAAAACAAAACTAGAGAATATAATAGAAAAATTCAGACTGCATTGCACAGAGTTTAGGCAAGTATAAAGGTAGGTGCATACACACGTTTGTGTGTGTGTGTGTGTACTGGGCCACTGTGTAAAATGTATTTTTTACTATGGTTGCACTCAAAAAAGTTAGATATGATAATATCAGTTACTCTCCCTGAAGGAGACTGACTAATGACCTATTCAAATTTTGAGGACACTTATTCCTAAAATAGGAAGTGATAATATGCCTTCTGGTGAGTATCGTAAAATTGCCATTGTATTTTGTATTTGGAAATACTTCTCCTCCTCCTGCCCTGTTTCTACTTTTATGTATGTCGTCTTTATTATTGGTGTATTATGGAATAACGACTCTCAGACAGTGTTCCTATGGACTGAGGTATTTTACTACTAAAGTTGAATGGAAGAGTATTTTTCCAAATCATAGAAAATAATAATGAATAAAATTATAGTTCTTCTCTCATAAGTTTTTCATAAGTCTTCGGTGACTCCTGTTGTCAGGCGATAAAATTAAAGTGAAAAGAGCAAATGGGTATTAGTAGGAAAAGTCATGCTTAATTCAGCAGTGCTATCTTTTTCATAAACATAAAAAATTGTATGCTTCATGTATATAATATGGTCTTATTTTCTGCTATTAAAAGGTTTCTTGTTCATCGGGTGGAATTAGAGATATTGACATTTCATGCTGTTCGGTAAGGTAGTCTGACATTTGAGCAAGTCTGAAAATGACCCTGGTTGTGGAACCCTAACCAGGTTCACCTTGATTTTCTGATCAGCAATTGAAGTTAGAATCAGTATCACAAATGTGGACTGAGCACCAGTAGCAACATTACAGTGACCTGAGATGTGTATATTTAACAATTACAAATGTGTTGAAATACAGCCTTTTTCTTTTAAGTCTCATTATTTTTGCCCTCAATTTTAATTTCTATCTATGTTTGGGGGTTACTGAAATAGCATATTCTGTTTCCTTCTGATTCCCAAGGACACATGATGAATCCTTTTTGAGTCTCCTGAAACAACCATCTCACCTGATGCCACTGCAAATTTCTAGCCAAGCAAAGGCTTTTCTTCAACTTAGAATTCAAGTGACAGACAGTTGGCATTTTTGGCATACGGAGTTGGGTAGCCTTCCTCTAGGATGATCTTTTCATTATTGCATCAGTTTAACTAATAGCACACATACATGCATATGCACAAGTACTTTATTTTTATTGATGAATATTTAGTTTTTCTTAAATACCTAAAATACGGTCATTATAATAAAACAACCAAACATTAATAGATGTATATAAAATAAAAAGTGAGTCTTCATTCTTCTTGGAATAATCACTCTCCCCCGATGAGAGTTAATAGTTTGCAGTTTATTGATATCTTTTTTTTGCATTTACAAGGATGATATGCGATGTTAAAAATGCAGATGTAGGGTGACTGAGCTTTTTTTCTACTTAAGTTATTCTGTAGATTTGTTTATTATAAATAATTGTTTTCCTTATGAAATTGTTTATTAAAGAAACATTGGAAAATATAGATAAGTAAAAAGGAAAACTTAATTTTCTGTAATCTCATCTTTTAGAAAGACTTTTTTTTAACGTATTGGCATATATGCTTTCACTTTTCTTTCTTTCTTTTTTTTTTTTTAAAGTGACAGCATCTTTCTCTGTTTGCCCAGGCTAGAGTGCAGTAGCATGATCATAGCTCACTGCAGCCTTAACCTCCTGTGCTCAAGAGATCTGCCCACCTCAGCCTCCTGAATAGCTGGGAGTATAGGTGCGCACCACTGCCCCAGCTAATTTTTAAATTTTTCGTAGAGATGGGGTCTGGATTTGTTTCCCAGGCTGGTCTTGAACTTAAGGGCTCAAGTGATCCTCCTGCCTTGGCCTCCCAAGTTGTTGGGATTACAGGCGTGAGCCACAGCACCTGGCCTCACTTTCTTTTATGTGTGTCTGTTTCTTTTTTTTTTTTTTTTTTTTTTGGAGACAGAGTCTAGCCCTGTTGCCCAGTGGCGTGATCTCAGCTCATTGTAACCTCTGCCACCTGGCTTCAAGCAATATCTCCTGTCTCAGCCTCCCGAGTAGCTGAGATTACAGGCATGTGCCACCACGCCTGGCTAATTTTTGTGTTTTTATTAGAGACAGGATTTCACCATGTTGGCCAGGCTGGTCTCGAACTCCTGAACTCAGGTGATCTGCCCACCTCAGCCTTCTAAAGTGGTGGGATTACAGGCGTGAGCCACCATACCCGACCAGTGCGTGTCCCTTTCAATATAGGCTTGATTTAATGAAAATGGGATTTTATATATATATTTTTAAATTCATGCTATTTTGACAAGGGGATTATATTTTCAGTGTTGTTTTCCACACTACTTTTTTCCCCCATTCAGCAGTGAGTGAAAAATTATAGAAATTGACAGGCTGGGAGTAAAATTCATATGGAAGTGCAAAGACTTAGGATACCCAGAATTTGTTTTGAAAATGAAGAATAAGGTTGGAACTTTTACACTCTTTAATTTCAAGATTTATTATAAAATCTCCAAGAATGAAAGTATTGTGGTCTTGCCATAATAATAGACATATAGATCAATGGAACAGAATATAGCCCTCAAATAGACCCACGTTATACGGTCAATTGTTTTCTAGTCAACAAATGATGTTAAAACAACTGGATATTGGTATGGGAAAAAATGAACCTTGTCTACTTGACCTTTCTCTCATAAAATACATAAAAATTAATTTGAAGTGGCTCATAGGCTTAAATAGAAAAGCTAAAACTATGAAAGTTTTAAAAGTAAACTTAGCACAAGATAATATCAACTTTGGTTAGGCAAGGATTTCTTAGAACACAAAGAAGTACTAAGTGTAAAAGAAAAAATGATAAATTGGATTTTACAAAAAATAAAGCTGTCTGCTGTTCTAAAGAAGCTGTTAAGAAAATGAAAAGGTAAGCCACATATTGGGAGAAAATATTTGTAACACAAAAGTCTTGTATCTAGAATATGTAAAGAACTCTTATAACTTAACCCGATTTTTAAAATGTTCAAAAGACTTGGACAGATGCTTCACAAAAAATTGAAAGTACAGGAAAAGATATTCAACACCATAAACCATCAGGGAAATGCAAATTAAAACCACAATAAGATGGGGTAGCTAAACTTTAAGAAAAATATGAGAATACCAAGTGCAGGGGAGACTGTGAAGCAAATTAGATCTCATTCTTTGCTGGTTGAGGTGTTCTTTGGAAAACAGGTTCGCAGTTTTTTAGAAAGTGTCTTGTAAAGTTTAAAGTATAGATACCATATTCCTAAACATTAATCTTATAGGAATGTAAGCACATGTCCACAAAGACTTTTTACATGAATGTTCCTAGTAGCTTTATTGATAATATTCTCAAACTGGATAAAACCTCAAATGTCCATGGGTAGAGTAAATGGTTGAATACAGTGTATTATTCATACAATGGGATACTATTTAGCAATAAAAAAGAACAAACTAGTGATAAACTAACACCATATGGATGAGTCTCAAAAATATTATGCTAAATAAAGAAGCCAAGACATATATTGTATATTTCCTTTCATATAAATCTTGAGAACAGGACAAAGTAAGCTGTAGTGGTAGAAATCAGGCAAATGGTTGCTTGGGATGTGGTGGGGAATTAACTGTGAAGGGTGATGAGGGCACTTTTTGGAATGGTAGAAATGTTCATCATATTGTGGTAATAGTATACATTTGTTACCTGTGTGTTAAAACATACCAGACTGTACACATTTATACATATCAGTATATTTCATGAAAAATAAGTTTTGGTATAGCTATGCTTTATTTAAATGATGGAAGGGTGCCTTTGAGAAGTATATGAATTCTGCTGTTCCCCTACTTCCTAGCCACACAATATGACCTAGGCTGAATCATAAAATGATTTAAAATGAGCATTTGTGGCACTTCTCTGAAAAGAGTAGGATTTCGGGTTGGTGGGGTTGGTTTGTACTTGTTAATTGCTTCTTTGGAAGCTGGCTATGCGTGCTCAGTTTCCATAACCCCCAACTAATCGCAGCACTTCTGAACATGTTAAAGCATTAAATTCTAATTTCTGTACTAAGCGTTATATTCTTTTTCCCTCTTCTCCAATAACTAAGAGAGCTTTAGTAGTGATTTTTGTATGAGTGGATGACCTTTGAGCTTTTTTAGAATTTTAGAACAGAATCTGTTTTCCAGAAATAATGTTTTAAAACCTGCTTGGAATTTTTGGTTTTTGTCTGTAGGGTTTCAAAATGAATGTATTTTATGTCTGGGCTTTTTGTTTTATTCTTGTTTTCTTTCTTCATTAATTCGGTATCTACCTCACTAACTTTTCCACTTTTCCTTGCCCAAATCCATCTATGGTTAACATGATTTTTAGCCTAATAACATTTTTTCCCTAATACTTTAGAGTTAAAAAAATTATAAAGATACACAGTGTAGATTTGTGAATATTTGCTAGTTTTTAAACTAATGAGTTTTACTTATTAGACATCAAATGAACCTACTTTGTTATATTATCTAATAATGCACTTTAAAAAACTTACAGTTTTTAAAATAGCTCTCTTAAGAGATCCCTGTGATGCAGGCTAGAAGTGATAAGAAATTTTCTTATCAGAGTTTTGAGGAAACTGTTGCTATAAGTGTATTTTAAAAGCTGCAGTAGTGTTCTTATGTCCTCTTGGGACTGAACTGTTTGCCCACGTGTAGTACATTTGTGTTTATGTGGTTAAACAACAAAACTGTAGATTCATTTTCATAAGATCAAAGTTTTCATTGCTAGCCAATAGTAAAATATCCTCTATCAGAATATTAGGAATATCTATAAATCACTTAAAACTTTTTAGTATCTTTGTAAGTGAAATTGCTTGTCCTTTTTTTCCGTAAAATCAGGCTATATATATGTTAAATAAGAAATCTTAAAAATTTGATGTCTCTGTGTTAAGTATAAGAATTCTAGATTATTGTGTGCCATTCTTACCTTTATTTTATTTTATTTTGTATTTTTTTATTGTGGTAGAAAAAGACATTTCAGAATTTACTATCTTAACCATTTTCAAGTGTACATTTACATTGTTGTGGTTACCTTTATTTTTATTTATTTATTTATTTATTTTTTTGAGACTGAGTCTCGCTCTGTCACCCAGGCTGGAGTGCAGTGGTGCAAACTCAGCTCACTGCAAGCTCCGCCTCCCAGGTTTACGCCATTCTCCTGCCTCAGCCTCCCGAGTAGCTGGGACTACAGGCACCCGCCACCACGCCCGGCTAATTTTTTGTATTTTTATTAGAGATGGGGGTTTCACTGTGTTAGCCAGGATGGTCTTGATCTCCTGACCTCGTGATCCACCCGCCTTGGCCTCCCAAAGTGCTGGGATTACAGGTGTGAGCCACCGTGCCTGGCCGGTTACCTTTATTTTTTAAGGTAGCTTAATTTAAACACACATGTATCATTATTGCCCAGCACAACAAAGGATATGTGGGTTTACTTAGAGTTTTCTTTAATTTTATATCACTAGTCTAGAATTCTAAGAAGTTGATTCACACACCATTTATTCCTGGTAAATATTCTTTAATTGTTTGACTAGTAACCTGCATATTCTTTCTATCATTCTTCTAATTGTGGCTTCTATTCCTTAGGATATTCGCTTCCTTCTCTTTTTTTTCCTTTTCTCACCTGTTCACAAAAGTATTTTTTTTTTTGAAATAAGGAATAAATAACATATGTAGAGGAAACAGATGTGTTCATCTTAAATTCATTATTTTTTTTACATAGGTTTAGATTTTTTTTTCCAGAAGAGTTGATCTTATGGCATATGAAGTATTCTTAGAATATATTCAGGTGAAGCAGTCATGGCTGAGACACAGTCATACTTAAATGACGGCATTAGGAAGAACGTGGAGTAAATAAATAGGACCCAGTGTGCTGATTTTCCTACTGCCTGAGTCCTTTTAGCTGCCACAAACCCATGATGGAAAGGAAATAAATATGTCAAGAAAAAGTAAGTTTTTTTTGACAGAGGATTTGTATTTATGGAAGTACAATAAAAGTTTTTATTTCATGATTGTTATTATTTAAAATATACTTTTCTCATATAGGTGGGAAATAATTTCTAGAGAGCTCCATGAAGGAAGCCTGACATTTTTTGGACATAATATTCTTCATTTGTGTGTTTTCTCTTAATTGCTCTCGCCTTTTCTTTGTGTGTTTTTAAATATTTAGTTTAAAGGCTGGGCATGGTGGTTCACAGCTGTAATCCCAGCTCTTTGGGAGACTGAGGCAGGTGGATTGCTTTGAGCCCAGGAGTTTGAGACCAGCTAGGCAAGATGGCGAGACCTTGCCCATACAAAAAAATAAAAAAGTAGCCCTTTGTGGTGGCACACCCCTGTGGTCTCAGCTCCTCTGGAGGCTAAGGTTGGAGGATTGCTTGGGCCCAGAAGGTTAAGGCTGCACCACTGCACTCCAGCCTGGGCGACAGAATGAAACCCTGTCTCAAAAAATAAAATACTCAGCTTATAATCCTGAGGAAAAAAAAACGATTAATGAGGCACTATTCTGCCTTTAGTACTTTGTAGCTTCTTATCTTACTCCTTAGGCAAGCACAGAAGGTATAATGGGCCTGGGACAGAAAAATCTACTATGTGCCCAGAGCTTGACTCAGGTTGTCTTGTGAAAACCTGACAGTATTACTAGGAAGTAGGTAATAGCATCCCCTGTCAGCCCCCCAAAACACATACATTGACTATTTGGATTGCTTGGTGATATCTCAAATTAATCATTGGCAGAAGTAGGATCTAAATTGAAGGATGATGATAAAGATTGTGTGCCTTCTGCTCTATCTTTAAAGCTGCCTCATGCTGCCAGGGAGCAAGACACAGTGAAACTCATTGCGGATAATTGGGTCTATGCCTCACTAATCAGAAAACTGAGTTGCAATATATTACATTTCTCTGGTCTATTATGATGGGAGTAATTTCATTGTAAGTCAGTTTTTATAGCACCATCTAAAAAGAATACACTTTAAGAAAATCTAAAATCCAAACTTAGAAAGCCAGATTAATCAGAGATATTTATTCACTTTACATTGGTGTCTCAATTTTATAAAAGAACCAATTTTACTACAGCCTTCCTTAAATGGACATCTTCCAAATGTTTCGTATGTTTAAACTATTTGAGTTACCAAAATTGAATTTGTGTGATATTTTTTAGACTACGTCAGTGTGTAAAATGAACTGAGTTTCAAGTGAAGTCTGTTCATTTTGATAATGGATAGAAAATCACATAGCATTTAAAATGTTGCTCAAGTTTATTATTTTAGGCATACTGTTAACTCTAAAGAAATGGGTAAATGTATAATGAAGTAGTTAATGGGACAGAAATGGAATTATCCCATTTTTTTTTCTTTTTTTGAGACTTTACTGTTATTTTTGGAAAACATTTAATAACTTAATATTTTAGTAGCCATTGTATCAGAGATGCTAATTTTGTTTTTGTAGAATAGATTTACAGAGTACATAAGCAGCCAGACTTTCCCACAGGGAGTGACAGAATAAGTTGTGCAGTTTTGGGAGGGGTTACACTGACCAATAAATGGTTTCTGTCAGTACCCAAAGGGCACCCTTATGGCCCAACAGAATTAATGAAACTGTGCAGCAGCATTAATTTCCTTTTGAAAGGCTTAGGACCAATAATACTGTCCTTATTTTCTAAATTAAAGTGTATTTTTATATAAATACAGTTTGTTATGTGACACTTTAGAAATACAGTGAAAGGTTTTAATAAACAGTCTAAACTATACTTAAGCTGTTTTATAAGAAAAATAAAGTGAAGAGTTGGTGAATTTCATTGATACAGATAACCAGTTACTTTGGTCTCAGTAGCAGATTTTGACTTGAAAAACTAGATAATGGCTGTATTTCTGTACCTCATTTAATTGTGCATCATTTTGCTTTTTTGGTCTTTTACCTATAATCCATCCGTTACTCCCCTTTGAGATTAAGTTTTCTAAAACTCTGCTTTCATTCCTCCCTCAACTTTTCCATGTCTTGTAAATTGCCTCTTGGTTAAAGTGCCAGCCTAGTGTATTTTACAGCCCCATCTCCAAGTATTTCCCTATGCGGCCTTGCACTTGAGCCAGATGTCTCTAGCCAGCACTTGTGACACTCTTTTTCTTTCTGTCCATGTCCTATATATGCTTTACAGCGTAGAAGAATAAGCCACATTTAACTTTCCAAACCAAGCCAGCACACTCGTATGTCAGGTTTTGAAATTGTTGCCGCTTTGGGTATAAAAGCTGTTATACTTTGCATTGTCTTCTAAGATTTCTAAACTCTTAAGTTATTTCTCTCATTTCCTAGTCTTCATTTGGAAATTTACTGAGAAGCCTGCATCTTCTACTTCTGAGTCTGTGTTGAATTCATTCCTACAGTGTCTACTTCTATGTAACAGTATTTTACACATATTGAAACCCTAAAAAAGACACAGAATTAAGTCATAGAATTTTAGGGCTAGAAATAATTTGTAAAAGGTTGTCATTTATAGTTGAGAATACTGAGTCATAGAAATGTTGATTTTGATTAATAGTATCTTGAAATCATGGTATGGCTTGGAGAAGTGTTATTATCTGTTATTTTTATTTTAGTAGGGTCTTTGTGGTGGTTTTCACTTTGATTCTTTTTGAAGAAATAGCTTTAAAAATCCTTAGCACTTGGATATGTAATTATTTTACTAAGATAATTTTCAAACACTTTGAATAGTTCTACTTAATACGTGGAAACGGATGATCAAACATTTAAATTGAAACTGTTTGGACCTGTGAACTGGTTTTTACTAAAAGCTGGAGTACTGTGATTATTGGTCCCTCTGTGCAGTAACTCCAAAATCTATGTTATACTCTCAGCAGTCCTATTTATATATGTTATTGGTGTAACTATTACCCTGTTGGTAGTCTTTTCACTGTATCTGGAAATGCAGTCCACCTCCTGAGGAAAAAAGGAAAAAAATAGTAGTACTTAACACTATTATTCCCACAGAGCTTCAGAAATTGGCACAAAAGTTTTCATGTTAATCTCACAAATGCTGTTATTTTGAATTTATTTAATTTCAAAACAGTATTCAGTGTCTTTTCATGAAATGCAAGCTTAAACAAGGTCAGCATTATAGAAGGAAATGAGAACAGTCTTAGGAGTTTGTATTAAAGGAGATAGCTGTGGTTGAAAGGAAAATCTGGGCTACTAGTAACTTGTATTTATTTCTAAAACAAGAATTTTTCCTCCCCCAAGGCCTGGAAGGGTGTTTTGAAGGTCGTATGTAAAGTCAGACATGATCGGGTTGCTATTCGTCCTTTAGGAGAACTGTAGAAGATTTCTGCTGTGCTGTGTCAGGAACAGGTTGCTGTGGGTGATGAGAGTATCCTCATTGGCCACTATTATTCTGTATGAATCTTCTGCTTTTATGAACCTTTAGCACATCTAGGGGTAAACGGTGTGTTGTATTTCAGAGCTACGAGGTCAGAGTTTGGATGATATACTGCCAAAGTGTGTGCGTTGTGGCTACTGGAGTTCTGAGATCCCATCTTTGCCTAAAATCAGAATTCTAGAACAGTAAGCATTCAATAAGCACTCCAAGCTTCCAAGTAACCTTTTTTTTTTTTTTTTTTTTAAAGCCAATGGCTGCTTAATTTTATACAGTGGTTTTCTTGCTTGTTTTCTGAATGTTATAGATAAATAACTTCTGCCGGCAATGGATATATAATTCTCTATCGAATTCTTAGGGAAAAAGCCAAAGTAATAAAGAAAACCTTTTATATCAAAAAATGTAATCTGTAAATTTGAGGTTTAGATTTAAAAAATGACATTAACATATACATATTAAAAATATATATATAAAAACTCTTCTCCCCCCGAAAGCCCCTGAGTATTAAATATTTTGGTCTTACCAAGTCGTGACTAAGGCATATTAAAGCCAGTTCACATGGAAACATTTAATAACCTTCATATTACTATTTCCTAGATTTATAATTTGTATTAGATACTGTACAGAGCCTGCTAGAAAAGCTTTGCGAACGTGTGCTCTGTGTATTTCCCCCCTCTTTTAACAGTTGAGAACATACTTTCACCAATCTGTGTCCTTTTCTCAAATCCACATGCTTCACTTTTGGGATGCTACTTTTCCCCCTAGAATGTGGTCACAAGAGCCTTGTGGTCATAGGAGGGCTCTCATGGGATCTTTGGAATTGGCCTAGATTCAGGCTTGGGTGCCCCAAATTGGTCTTGTGGCTTTTGAGGCCAGGCAGTGAATGAACAGTGTTTAATGCTGGTAAGAGAAGCACATGTTCATGGCTTTGTTAGCTTTTGTTTAAAGCTCTTTTCCCTGAGTTGCATGAGGTGCAGATTTAATAATTACGTTCATCTCTTGCTTATTTCATTATTTTCACTCACTGTCTCTTCCTTCTATCATTAAAATGAAGGTGTTTGTTGGGCTGGTGATTGTTAAGGGCCTGGCTCTCTTGCACCTGTGGTTTTGCTGGGTGATAATCTTCTTTCTCCGTTTTAAAATTTATCCTCTTCTTTCATTGTCGTATTTACTCATTTCTTTCCCTTTTTTTTTCTCCCTTTTCATTGTGAAGGAAAACTTAGAGCAATGTTTTCTGTTCTTCTGCCACCGGCAATGGCTTTTATAGGCAGAAAGAACATTGGTGTCTCTAGTGTGGAACACTTATAAGGCATTTTAAAAACATTTATGTCTGTAATTGGAAAAGGGCACCATAGGAAAATATGAGCTTTAATCATTAACATTCTAGAAGTTTATAAGATGAGAGTATTTTCTCCTGAAAGAATACCTATGGTCTGTTTGAAACTTAGGCTGAAAAAGAGTAGTATGCTGTATAATTTGGTTCAGAATTAGATGATTTAGAGACTACATAGATAATCAGAGAAGGAAGAAAAATTTGGCTATATGTGGATTCCTTGTTTTTAAGGAGAATAGGACTTCTTTCTCTGGGCATATTATTTATGGTTGTCATACCTGTTTTTTTTTGTTTGTTTGGATTATTTTTTTTTTGAGACAGAGTCTTGCTCTGTCGCCTAGGCTGGAGTGCAGTGGTGCGATCGTGGCTCACTGCAGCCTTGACCTCGCAGGCTCAATCTATTTTCCCATCTCAGCCTCCCTAGTAGCTGAGACTACAGGTGCGCCACCATGCCCAACTAATTTTTGTATTTTTTTGTAGAGATGGGGTTTCGTCATTTTGGCCAGGCTGGTCTCAAACACCTGAATTCAAGTGATGCACCCTCCTTGGCCTCCCAAAATGTTGGGATTACAGACATGAGCCACTGAGCCCAGACATATATGTTCTAAAGAGTTGGCACTTCATAAGAATTCATTGGATTGAAGTGAATATATTTTTTCCAAATTTCTTAACCACATCACTCGGCCCTTATAATAAGACCCTCCTAGACTTGCAGAAACACTTGGAACCACATCAGAGTAGATGAACAGAAATGGTAATCTCTACCACAGAATTCCTATGCTGATGTGCACAGACTGAAAAAAAAAACCAAAAACAAAAACAAAAACCTTTTTACTTTTTAGAACTGGTCTGGTGGTTATTGAATATATTACTTTGCTCCTGAAATTTGCTAGTTTTGTTTTTTTGTTTTTTGTTTTTAAGTATTGGGAGATGGAATAATGTAGTGGTCGAGAGAGACTGTGTCAGATGCATTTGATTTTGAGTCTTATCTCTTACATTTATGCCCTGTGACCATAATCATCTGTGGGATTAGCATACTAGCTTAAGAATTCTCATATTCATCTTTCATAGCTCAGAGTACACTAAAATAATAGCAGTTATTAGCATTTTTACACTTCACCATTAATAGACTTCATTACGCATCATCTGATTTAGTTCTGCAAGGTTCCTTGACGCTATGTTTCTTGCTGTTTTCAGTTTGCCACATTTTGTCTTCAAAAACATTGCATTTTTCTGAAAAAGTCAGAACTGGTGTTACCATCAAATTAAACAGTTGACTAAACATTTTCCCCAAGGAATTTTTTTTATGCTTTTTGCATACACCTTTTCTTCCTTTTCTCCACTTTCCACATACTGTATTTGAAGAATGAGTTTTGTAGCTTTGCTTTCAGATATGACATTTCCTTTTTTTTTCAGTCCTAAATGTAAAACTCAAAAGTTTTAAGCCATAGCCCCTTTATTTGGTGTTGGGATTAACAACTAAGGTAATGCTCCCTCCATCCATATTCTTTCTGGTTGTAGAGACATTAGTCACATCTGCTTGCAGTTCTTGTCTTTCTAACTGGAGACTGTGTCCCATAAAGCAGCAATCTTTCTCTTCAGTATTTTTTTTTTTTTGCCATTCTTTGAGTCTTCTCTATTTGTGGGTTTTTTTTTCATTGTTGTATCCCACCTGTACTGCATATAGCATTCAAGTTGTGGGAATAGCAGTTTTATAATAGCATAAAGAGGGGTTTTGTTTCCCGTACACTCCTGAGGATGGCCGTCATCTTCTTGACCTTCAATTGAGGGCTTTAAAAAAAAAATTAATTTACATACAGTAAGATCCATCTCTTTAAATGTGTAATTCTGCAAGTTTTGGCTAATGTATGTAGACAAGTGTATATAGTCAGAAATTTTACTCTGCTTCTTTTTGGTCAGTGCCAACCCTACCCTCAGTTCCTGGCAACCACTGATCTGTTTTCTCTTTCTGTAGTTTTGCCTTATCTAAAATGTCATGTAAATACAATCCTACAGTCTTTTGAGTCTGGCTGTTGGGTGTATGAGTAGTTTATTCCTTTTTATTGCTGATAGTATTTCATAGTATGGTTGTATCACAGTTTACCTATTCACATATAAAAGACGTTTGGGTTGTTTCCAGTTTCTAGCAATTATGAATAAATCTGCTATAAACTTTTGCCTACAAATTGATGAACATAAATTTTTATTTCACATAGGTAAATATCTAGGAGTGGGCTTACTAGGTTGTGTGGTAAGTTTAAACTTGTTTACTTTTTTTTTTTTTTCTTTTTGAGATGGCGTCTAGCTCTGTCACCCAGGCTGGAGTGCAGTGGCGTGATTTCTGCTTACTGCAAGCTCTGCCTCCTGGGTTCACGCCATTCTTCTGCCTCAGCCGCCTGAGTAGCTGGGACTACAGGTGCCCGCCACCATGTCTGGCTAATTTTATGTATTTTTAGTAGAGATGGAGTTTCACCGTGTTAGCCAGGATGGTCTCCATCTCCTGACCTCGTGATCCACCCACCTTGGCGTCCCAAAGTGCTGGGATTACAGGCATGAGCCACCATGCCAGGCCCCCCCCTTTTTTTTTTTTTTTTTTTTTTTTTTTAAAGACAGAGTCTTACTCTGTCGCCCGGCTGGAATGCAGTGGAAGGATCACAGCTAACTGTAGCCTCGACCTCCCCAGGCTCAGGTGATCCTCCCACCTCAGCCTCTCAAGTAGCTGGGACTATAAGCATGCATCACTACACCTGACTAATTTTTGTGTTTTTTGTAGAGGCGGGGTTTTGCCATATTGCCCAGGCTGGTCTCCAACTCCTGGGCTTAAACAGTCCTCCCACCTTGGCCTCCCAAGGTGCTGGGATTTCAGGTGTGAGCCACTGTACTCAGCAAGCTTATTTACTTGTAAACTTAACTTGTTAAACATAAACTTTATAAGAAACTGCCAAATAGTTTTCAAAGTAGCTATGCCATTGTGCATTCCCACCAGCAGTATATAAGGATTTCAGTTGCTGTGTAACCTCACCAGCACTTGGTATTGTCAGGTTTTTTCTTCTTTTAACCATTCGGATAGGTGTATAGTGGGATATGTAATTGTGAGTTTTCATTTTCTTGAAGACAAATGATATTGAGCATGCTTTTGTGAGCTTATCTGCCATCTGTATATCTTTTTTTGGTGAAGAGTCTGCTAAAATCTTTTGCACGTTAAAAAAACCTTTTTTTTAATTGAGTTTTGAGAGTTCCTTATATTTTCTGATCAGAAGTCCTTTATCAGATATGCGACTTGTGAGTATTTTCTCCCAGTTTTTGGCTTGTCTTTTCATTTATCAATTATTCTTTGATGGATTGTTCTGAGCATTGATTTTATACTATATGAAAAAAGGTTTTTAAAAAGTCCATCTAAATATGTCTATATGCATTAATGTAGACGTATGGTTTTGATTATCCTTTTTTCTTACTTTCCCTCTATTGTTCGACTTGTCCTTTCTGTGTTCTCCCCTTTGCTCACATAAACACATATTTTCCTTATTTATTTTAAAATTAGGTCCTTTAGGGCAATACAGTAAATATCTATGCTCCAAAAAAATCAATCCTGTCACACCGATGTTTAACGGACTTTGAAACAATGCAGCTGTATAGAGGAAATGAATTCTGTTCTCTGTCAAAATTGTAAAGAACTGCTTGTTTTAACAGCTACTGAAGATGTGGAAGCATTTATACCGTGGCCATACGGCTTGTCAAAACTAGATATGTTCCTGTGTTTAAAATATTTGGGATTTTCCAAAAGTTACCATTTCCTCTTGATCCTTCTTAAGGAGTACTAGGTTTCTGATTACAGTTAACCCCCTACTTCACTGTTAAACTGTCTCTGAATAGACTTAAAATATTTAGCCCATTTAGATAAATGATTGAGCATCATAAGTGTTGGCATTCCATTTTGGACATTTAGAAATGTATTTACATATAATTGGATTATTTCAGATTTCTCTATTAATGGAACAGGTTGGTTCTGGGTTCTGTAAAAGTAGATTTTTAGGGAAAGCTGAAGACAACATATTCTTTTGAATAATGGTAGGAGATAATATATGTCAAAATGTCCTCATTTTTACGCATTTAAAGAGTTAGAATATGTAAACATCTAAAATGAATTAAGATTTCATACATGTATTTTTTTCTATTCAATTTTTTTCTTTCTTTCTTTTTTTTCCTTTTTGAGATGGAGTTTTGTTCTTGTTGCTCAGACTGGAGTGCAGTGAGCCTCCTGGGTTCAAGTGATTCTCCTGCCTTAGCCTACTGGGTAGCTGGGATTACAGGCACCCACAATCATGCCTGGCTAATTTTTTTGTATTTTTAGTAGAGACAGGGTTTCACCATGTTGGTCAGGCTGTTGATCTGCTCACCTTGGCCACCCAAAGTGCTGGGATTACAGGCATGAGTCACCGCGCTGGGCCCTCAATCATTTTCATAAAGCTAAAATTTTCATTGTAAATGTTTGCTCTGTAGAGACAGTTTTGTTTTGAAGAAGCTAGTATTATAAAATGATAACAGATTAATATCAGGGTCATTTTATTTAACAATGCAAAGTTATTAGCAATGGTGGATTTGGGCATAGAATTTTATCTTAATTTTTTAATTTAATTTGGCCTTTTAAAAAAACAGCTTTTGCCATTAAGCAGTGTGTTTGGCCAGAGGCCACACTGAGATCAGTATTTTACAAGTAACTTTTTTTTTTTTTTTGAGATGGAATCTCTGCTCACTCTGTCACCCAGGCTGGAGTGCAGTGGTGTGATCTTGGCTCACTGTAATCTCCTTCTCCCAGGTTCAAACAATTCTTCTGCCTCAGCCTCCCTAGTAGCTGGGATTACAGGCATGGGCCACCACGCCTGGCTAATTTTTGTATTTTTAGTAGAGATGTGATTTCACCATGTTGGCCAGGCTGGTCTCTAACTGCTAACGTCAGGTGATCTGCCCACCTCAGCCTCCCAAAGTGCTGGGATTACAATCGTGAGCCACCACACCCAGCCTACAAATAACATTTTAAATGACAGATTATATTGCAGTCTTCTGTTTATGTGGAAATGAATGGTTTTGTGATAACTCTGGCTTTTAAACAGGTGTATTGCAAGAAACTCTCTTGGTGGGATGAAATAACCATGAACATAAAATCTTCCAATGACCTCTTTTAAAATCTCCTGTACTGTAATTAACTACCCTTTAAATATAAGGGTTCTGTTTGTACTGCTAATTAAATTCATAGTTAAGACTTGTAGAATAGCATTTAATTTATGTGTTGTTTTGTCTTGGGACTTCACTAACTTGAAAGGTGATGAAGGTATAAATAGTGAATTTTCATTAAAATGTACCAGAAAAATATGTGCTAAATTCTCAGATAATGACTAGCTTGTCTGAAAACTAAACATATGGCTAAAAGGGGTAAATCAACGATTTTCTTGCTGTTTACTACAGTTTTATGTTAGGCTCTTTCATTTGCTCATTGATCCTGATTTGATTTTGGAGGCATTTAAAATGTACTAAAATTTACCTGATTACTTATAAATTAGCTTAATTAGTGTGGGCTTCTATAAATAAAAAATACTGCATTTGTTATAGTTAATTCAGAGTAGGGATAACTTCAAAATATTTGTGTCAAAGTTTTTGTGTCTGTTTCTCTTTCCTAAGGGATTGCAGCAAAACTTAGAGCCTAGGAAGAGAAAGAGAATTATCAAAGATAGAACTGGGAGAGATAGGCACTGCAGAATTAAGCAAGATGAAATAATCCACATTCAAAGTAAAATTTTAGGGCAGGGTATGTATATTTGAAATGCAAATAAAATGTAGAGTGATTACCTCAGTGTTTATTAGAAGAATTTGTCCTTTTGCAGGCCAGCACAGGAGGGCATAAATCTCTATTAAGGAGTCTGAGACAAAGAGGATATTAAAAAAATTGAGGTGAAGTTGAGTTAATAATATAGAATTAACCTTTTTAAAGCAAACAATTCATTGGAATTTAGTACATGCATAACATTTTGTAACCACCACCTCTGTCTAGTTCATAAACATTTTATTATGGCAAATGGAAACTCAGTATCCATTAAACAGTTTTTCCTTACAACTTTCCCTTCAGGAGTGCCTGGCAACCACTAATCTGCATGTTGTCTCTATGAATTTACCTATTCTGGATATTTCATATAAATAGTATCATATTCTATTGTACCTTGTTTCTTTTTCTTAGCACAAATTTTCTAGGTGCATTTATGTTGTAGCATATATCAGTTCTTTATTCCTTACTATGTCTGAATAATATTCCATTGTATGGATATACCGCAATTTACTTACCTGTTCATTCATTGATAGACATTTTCGCTGTTGCTACCTTTTGGCTATTTTGAATAGCTGTCAATGTGTGTACATGTATTTGTTTGACTATTCTATCTACACTTTTGGGTATATACCCAGGAGTGGAATTGCTGGGTTGTATGGTAATTCTGTGTTTAACTTCTTGAGGAAATGCCACCCTGTTTTCCACAGCGGCTGCACCATTTTATATTCAGCGATGTATGAGGTTTCTAATTTCGCTACATCCTCACCAACACTTGTTACTAGCAATTTTTTTCAAAAATCGTAATATAGCCATCCTAGGGAGTGTAAAGTGGTGATCTCATTGCAGTTTTGATTTAAATTTCCCTAGTGACCAATGATGTTGACATCTTTCATGTGCTTATTGGCCATTTGTATATCCTCTGGAGAAATGTCTGTTCAAGTCCTTTGCTCATTTTTTAATCGGTTTCTCTTTATGTTGCTGAGTTGCAGTAGTTCTTTATTTTAGATACTAGACCCTTATCAACTATGATATACCTATATTTTTCTCCAATGCTGCATGTTGTCTTTTCGTTTTCTTCATAATGTCCCTAGATAGATGCACACACACTTTAAATTTTGATAAAGTTCGATTTATCCATTTTTGTTTGCTTTTGCTTTTAGTGCCAAGTCAAGGTTATAAAGATTTGGCCTGCTGTGTTTTCTTCTAAGAACTTTATGGTTTTAGTTTTTACATTTTGGTGGTTGATCTATTTTGAATTAATTTTTTATATATAGAATGAGATGGGGGTTCAATTTGATTTTTTTGTATGTGGATATCCTGTTGTTCAGCATCACATGTTGAATAGACCATTCTTGCCCCACTGAATACTCTTGACATCATTGTTGAAAATTAGTTTGCCATAGATAATCTATTTCTGGACTCTGCATTAAATTCCACTGATTTGTATATGGGTCTTTATGCTGGTACCACACTGTTTTGATTATGATAGCTTTGTAGTAGATTTTGAAAGCAAGAAATATGAGTCCTTCAACTTTGTTCTTCTTTTTCAATATTGTTTTGACTATTCAGGGCCTCTTATATTTTCATATGAATTTGAGGATTGGTTGGCTCTCCATTTCTATTAAAAAGGCCATTGGAATTTTGATAGGAATTGCATTTAATCTTTAGATCACTTTGGGTATTATTACCATTTTAGCAGTATTAAGTCTTCTAATGCATGAACAGAGGATAATTTCCCATTTATTTAAGTCTTTATTTCCTTTAGGAGTGTTTTGTAGGATTTTTGTTGTCGTTGTTCTGTTTTGTTTTTTTTTTGAGACTGAGTCTCGCTCTGTCACCCAGGCTGGAGTGCAAATGGCATGATCTCAGCTCACTGCATCCTCTGCCTCCCAGGTTCAAGTGATTCTCCTGCCTCAGCCTCCCAAGTAGCTGAGATCACTGGTGGACACCACCAAGCCCAGCTAATTTTTGTATTTTTAGTAGAGATGGGATTTCACCATGTTGCCCAGGCTGGTATTGAACGCCTGACTTCCGGTGATCCACTTGCATTGGCCTCCCAAAGTGCTCACATTACAGGTGTGAGCCACTGTGCTTGGCCTCTTCCCCCCCCGCCCCCTTTTTTTTTTGAGATGGAGTCTGGCTCTGTTGCCCAGGCTGGAGTGCCGTGGTGCACGTTCTAGGCTCACTGCAAGCTCCGCCTCCCGGGTTCACGCCATTCTCCTGCCTCAGCCTCCGGAGTAGCTGAGACTGACTACAGGTGCCCACCACAACACCCAGCGAATTTTTTGTATTTTTAGTAGAGACGGGGTTTCACCATGTTTGCCAGGATGGTCTCGATCTCCTGACCTCGTGATCCGCCCGCCTCGGCCTCCCGAAGTGCTGGGATTACAGGCGTGAGCCACCGTGCCCGGCCTTTTTCCCTTTTTAAGGCTAGTCAAGTAAAGCAGTGAGAGTGGAGAAGAAACAAATAAATCTGTAAATGGTTGTGATCAGTTAGTTGTAAATACTACTGCACTCTGGCCAGCCGTGTTTTGTAGTTTTCAGTGTAAAAAAAAAAAAAAAAAAAAAAAAATTTTTTTTGCCTCTTCAGCTAGATTGATTCCTAGGTATATTATTCTTTTGGATGCTATGGTAAATGGAATTATTTTCTTAATTTTTTTTGGATTGTTCATTGCTGGCATATAGAGATACAACTGGTTTTTGTGTGTTGATTTTGCACCCTGGTAGAGGGGGACATTTCAAATAAATTTTGAAGATTCGAATTTGATAGCTAAAATAATGTGGGAGGAGTATGTTTGAAGCAGACGGAACTCATTGAGCAAGCATTTGTTAAACTGCCACCTTCATGTATAGGTAGTGGAGGAAACAAAGATTTATAAAATGTAGAAGCTACCCTCAAAGAACTATATTAGGGAAAATAACCATATATAATAACTCTAACAGGAAACAGACCATGAGACGTGAAATGCAGGGAGAAGGCCAAGAAAAGATGACTTTAATCTAGATTAATGATGTTCCCTGTTATGTAAAAACAAGTAGTCTTTTTAGTCATGCCATCAAATATTTTGGTAGCTAAATGACAGAGTGAATGTGAAAATACCTTTTGAGGTAAAGCATTATGGTAGTGTACATACCGTCAAAGCGTTATGGCAGTATTGTAAGGTGAAGTTATTTCTCCTCTGCTGTGGTTTTTACGTCATCAGTCTGGGTAGCAGTCAACTAATAGGAAAAGCATTCTGCTTTTAGGGATGTTCAGTAGTTTTAAAGGGTTAATCAGGAATTTGTGATCTGCTTGCTTTTTAGGAAAAAGGATATTTATTTGTAACTATTAAACACATCTTTAGAATTAAAATATGTAGTATTTGAAACTTTCTAGCCTTTATTCTCCACTTGTCCTTTTTTAAAATCATCGGTTCAGTAGTTTCTATAACAATTTGTCATAATTCATGGTTCCTTAGGAATACAGCTATTAGAGCTATGTGCCTATGCTGCTGTAGAATGACTAGTGGAGTGATTTTACTTGTTTTTGCTGCAGGGATATTTATTGGGAAGAAAAAAAGTGATCAACTCTTTTTCTTTTTTTTTTTTGTATCATTTACAGACATTGGGTCTTACTATGTTGCCCAGGCTGGTCTTGAACTCCTGGACTCAGGCCATATGCCTGCCTCGGCTTCCCAGTGTTGGGATTATAGGCATGAACCACTGAGCCTGGTTGTGATCAACTTTTTATAAGGGAGACATGGATTATAAAATTATCTCCCCATAGTCCTTCTAATTTCTAAGATGGCAGGTAGAAATTATTATTATAATTGTATGTTTAGTCTGAGAAGTATGAAAATACTTGTGTAGCCCTTGTGTAGACAATAGTTCCATTTAAATGTAGTATCCCTCTACTACATTATTATTATTATTATTAGATTAAGTTTTATGTAGTATATAAGTAGAAGTATGAAAAAATGATTTCCAAAATGAGGATGGCAAATTTAAGTTCCCATTCTGTCTTTAGCTGTTCAGCATGTCCATAACAGATATACTAATGAATTATAACTTTTGTTTTGAAATTTGGACATGGCCTTAAAAGCTTTCTTAGCCTAGGGCTTCAGGCAGTATTTTGGAGTGTGTAGGTAACAGGAAACTATTTGCATCTCTTAGAGCAGGGGTGTCCAATCTTCTGGCTTCCCCCAATTGAAAGAAGAATTGTCTTGGGCCACACATAATCTATGCTAACACTATAGCCGATGAGAAAAAAAAAAAAGAAAACAAATAGCAAAAAAATCTCATGACATTTGAAAAAAGTTTATGAGTTTGTGTTGGGCTACATTCAGAGCCATCCTGGGCCATGGATTGGACAAGCTTGTCTAAGAGAATA